>NC_050573.1:22673648-23018225 GCF_011100635.1 Trichosurus vulpecula | reverse complement strand
TCATGGTTATTGATGAGTTTATCAAATGAAAGAAATAGAAGATGGGGGGTGGTCATGTCAGAGCCTTGGGACCTACCTTCAATCAATGTGACTTGAGAAGCTTGAGAAGGAGCCATCAGACATAGGAGAACCAAACGAGTGCACAGTTATGGAAACCCAGAGAAGAGAGAGTATCCAGGAGGAAATAGGGATGGAGTGACAATGCATGCAGAGGGATGGAAGATCAGGACTTAGAAGAGGTCATCAGAGTTGGCAATTAAGAGATTATTGGTGTCTTTGAAGAGATTTTTCAGTTGAATGATGAGGTCAGAAGTCAGATGGCAGAGGGTAAAGAAGAGAATGAGAGGAGAGGAAGTGGATGGATCAAGGGTAGATGGTTTCTCAAAATGTGTGACTTATAAAGGGAAGAGAGCTATGCGGCAATAGCTCCTTGGGATGGCAGAATCCAGGAAGAGTTTGTTTTCTAAGAATGTGGAGGAACTTGGGCATTGTTTATAGGGTAGGAACTAGTAGATGAGGAATAAGTCAACAATAAACAAAACCTGTCTAGAACCGATGATGGATGGGGAGATCTGTTGGAAAAAACCGATGGGGATATGTGGAATAAACTCTGAAAATCTTGTAGCTATGTACATGTCACAATGAACTAAGAGTTTAGTGTCTTATCAAGGTCAAACAGTGAGTTAGTGATAGAAAACGACCTTCATTTGTTCATTCAGTTGTTGACTTATTCATCTATTAATTCAACAGTAAACACCACTGTTCTTGGTCTTCAAGTGTTAGATTTGGAAAGTAGTGTGGAATATAGAACATAGAACGCCATTTCTGGAAGAGACTTTAGAACAGGGAATGTCAGAGTTGGGAGAGGCCTTAGAACAGGGAATGTCAGAGCTGGGAGGAGTCTTAGTAAATGGAAGGTCAGAGCTGGGAGGAACTTTAGGACACAAAATGCCAGACCTGGGCGGGCTATAGGGACTTTAGAAAATGGAACATTAGGGGCAGAATAAAGCCAGTCCTGTCTACAGAAACACCTCTTGCTTTGGGAATTTGGAGTATGTTTATTTTTGTACGGTGGTGTTTGTGGCTTTGCTGCAGAGGTGATTAAGACTGTGGGGCCCAGCAAAGGCAGAGACCCATCACAGCCTGGCTAGTCTTGGGCCTGGTAAACTGAAACCCTTGGCTTTCTGGTTATAGTGAGTGCATGTCTGTGGTGAGGCCTGGAGCTCTTGGGACCAAACTCGGCAGAAAACAGAATTGGTTTTAAGGGGCCTGTGACAGATTGGAAGCTGGACTCGCAGGCCCCCGTTTTTCACTACACAGTAGAAAGATGTTCCCAGTGCTCTGGAGCTTGCGGGAGGGGAATGGGCTGCATCTGATCACTCCCTAGGAAGGAGGCTAAGCGCCAGGGCTGCTCAGACACAGCCTGCACTGTCTAGATCATTCCTTAGGCTTGGCTGGGGTCAGCTTCAAGATCTCCAAACCATATGTCAGGGAAGCAGCTTTTTACTTTGGCTTCTTTTATTGAGGCTTTTTGGTTTTTTCCTCCTAAACTTATACCTCAGTCCCTCCAATCACCCCCATATCACCCCCATTGAATCCTCCATCACAAGAAGGAGAAAACAAGGAAGCCAACCGATTGGTCAAAATGCCAATATCTGATCAATATTCTGCACCCGTTGTCCCCCACTCTTTTACTGAGAGAAGCACTATTCTCTGGGATCTGAGGCCATGAAGAGTCATACCTTGCTATGGTTGAGTATATTAGTTATTTTAAACCTGCTTTCTTTACAAACCAATGGTCCTAGATTTAAGGAGATGACATTTCCAGGCAGGCTTGGCAGAGCCCATTCAAAGCCAGGAGGTCAGTGAGGGAACATGACTCAGTCCCCTAAGAATGTTGGCTAGCATTTCTATAATGCTTACTATGAGCCAGGCACTGTGCTAAGCATTTCACAAGTATCACCTCATTTAATCCACCCTGGGAGATGGGTGTTAATTATTATCCCCATTTTACAGTAGAGGATACTGAGGTAAGCAGAGGTTAAGTGACTTGCCTAAGGTCACACAACTGGTAAGTGTCTGAGGTCAAATTTGAACTCAAGTCTTCCCAATGCCAGGTCCAATGCTCTATCTACTACAGTCCAAGGCTTTTAAAACTTTTTCAACAGGCGACTCCTTTTCATGTTTCGGCAGCATTCATTGGCATTGCATGGCCTGAGGGCACTAGAAGTGCAAAGTGTGCATGCTGTGTGTTCTGAACCGAGGCTGCAATAAAGTTGCCCAATGCAACACAAGGGCAAGTGCTACCAGAAGCTCCTCGGATATTCATCATGCTTTTGATTTTTAATTAATATTTGGTCATCACACATTCAGAAACTTTTTGCTGTTGCCAAATTTTTCACGACCACATATGGGGTTGTGACCATACTTTAAGAAGCACCATCTACACTACCTAACTGCCTGAGTCAAGGCCAGAGATTCCCAGGCCAGCCTGGGTAGCTGGGACCGGAGGCTTCCCAGTCCCCATTTTGACTTGGTTTCTCGTTCCTGACTCTATTTGCCTTTGTCCTGGCATTCCTGATAAGATATCATTTGGTCTTAAGAACATTTCACGCAATATTTATGTGGCATGACTCTGGACAAACCACTTAACCATCCAGTGTCCCAAGCAATTCTCTAAGGCTATAATTGGGAGAACCACAGCAAATATGCATGGTGGAGGGAGTTTTCACACCAGGAGTTTCTTATGCCAATGAAATTACAGATCCAGATTCCTGCTCCAGCATCCCTTTCCCCCAAGAGAATAATGCTTTCAACAGCTAAGTTACAGTTGACCTTCATTCAGTCAGACCTCATTATCACCTATTAGACTGTGAAATCCATGAGGGGTCAGTTGCTACATCTTATCTAAATGTTCTCTCTCCCCTTTGGTTGTGTATGGATGCTCTGTGAACATAATCATGAGCCTTGGTTGCATTTGTTTCCTAGTCTTATTGTAGCTTTTCATTCTTCAATAGAGCAGGGGTACAGAGGGTGAGCACCCACAGAAGCAGTACAGAAAGTTGACAAGAAGCCTTCTCCTCTGGGTACTTGTAGGTGATCCACACACAGACACACACACAGACATAGACATGGACACAGACACACACACACAGACATAGACACAGACACATACACAAAGACACAGACACACACACACAGACATAGACACAGACACATACACAAAGACACAGACACACACACACAGACATAGATGCAGACACATACACACACAAACACACACACACATACACACACATAGACACAGACACATACACAGAGACACAGACACACACATACAGACATAGACACAGGCACAGGCACATACACACACACACATAGACACAGACACACACAGTCAGACACACACAGACATAGACACAGACACAGACATAGACACAGACACACAGACACAGACTGTTCTAGCCCGGGTGTTTGTGGGATGTTCAGGGATGACTAGAACCTATGATACGAGGACTTGCTGAGCCCTTTTCTGGGCTGCTCATTCACCTTTGGTGTCCACCTGATTCACCCAACTCTCACCTGTGGCCCCAAAAAGGTATATCTTGTGCTAATGTCTACCCTAAGCATATGAAGACTTTCCCTAGAGGAATAGGTGGATAAGAACAATTTGTTCCAATGGCCATGAAGGTGCCTGAAGCAAGCATTCTGGAGGGCTTTGATCTTCATCAGACATTGAAAACACCAAGGTCATTCACTGCATCCTGGGCCATCGCCAGTCATCTTGACTTCTGTCCTACCATTGGATTTCAATGACTGGAAGAAATAATGAAGCTGATGACTTAGTGCAATTCTGCCTCACTTAAATGCAATTCAAGATATCATCCTGTAAGGTCATTGGTCCTCTTAAAAAACAAAGGATGA
The DNA here is from genome assembly GCF_011100635.1 of Trichosurus vulpecula. Classification (NCBI taxonomy): domain Eukaryota; kingdom Metazoa; phylum Chordata; class Mammalia; order Diprotodontia; family Phalangeridae; genus Trichosurus; species Trichosurus vulpecula. Next base: position 23,014,301 of record NC_050573.1, on the reverse strand, counting down.
ACAACAATAACACGTTCTAACTCCAGTTCCAGGATTCCTTTGGGTTCTAGATTGGACCAGATGGAGTTTGTGCCCTTCCAAGTCTAGATTTATGATCCTATGATATAATAAAATACAGAGTATATACAATGTAAACATTTTGGGTGGGGTTTGATAATAACTTAAGAGATTAGAGAAGCTGTTATGTCTCTCCTAAACCTTCTATTCTCCAAGGTAAAAATCCCAGTCCCATCAACTAGTACTCTTATGGAATGATTCCCCCAACAGAGCCTTGATCTCTGGGGGCCATTATGGTCCTCGAAAGCTATGGTGTAAATTGATGAGGATTTAAGATATTCTCTCTTTACCTGGAATATTTAAAAGGTTTCAAGACCCAAAGGAAAGAATCACTCATGGTGAAAGTTCAAGTGCTTGTGTGGTCAGTTGATGAGTGATATCACAGAATTACAAAATTTCAGAAACAGAAGGGCTTTAGTAGCTGTTTGGTCCAAACCATACATAAAAGCAATCTCTGCTATAACGTCCCCAACAAATAGCCATTCTCTGCTTGAAGATCTCCAAAGAAGAGGAACTCACCACCTCCCAAAGCAGTCCATTCCATTTGGATGATTCTATTTATTAGTAAGTTCTCCCTTGACATCCAGTCCAAATTATCTCTGCCTGGTTCTGCCTTCTAAGTAGAACAAATCTAATCCTATGACAGCCCTTAAAAACGTTGAAAACAACTATCATATCCTTCCTGAGTCTTCTTATCTCCAGGCTAAACAACCATAATACCTTCAACTCATTCTCACATGACATTGATTCAAGGCCCTCCACCATTCTGGGTGCCATCCTCTAGAGACTCTCCACTGGCCTTATCACACTGTGGCCAGAGATGCGTTTCCTGGCAACACTCACATCAGAGAACCACAGGACTTTAGACCTTGAAAGTCTTTTAAAGTAAATTAAGTACAATTTCCTCATTTTACAGAGGAGAAAACCAAGGAGAAATGACTTGTATATGTGACTTGTAAGGAGTCGATGGAAACACCCAAACTCATATCTCCTGCTTTCCAATTTTCTCTTTTTCTGTCAAACTGGATCCAGTAAATGGTTACCTATAAATAAGTTCAGAGACCACACCCTGAGATTAACAACAACACTCCATTTTTTAAAATCTCATTATTTATTTATTTTTAACTTTTTTAAAAAATTGAGTTCCAAATTCTTCCCCTTTCTCTGTCTCTTAAGAGGGTGAGTAACGTGATATCAATTATCCACGTGAGGTCACACAAAACATATTAGCCATGATGCCAAAAAAAGCAAGAAAAATAAAGAAGGTGAAAAAATTATACTTCAATCTATACTCAAAGCTCATCAGATCTGTCTCTGGAGTTGGGTAGCGTTTTTCATCATGTGTCTTTTAGAATTGTCTTGGGTCATTGTATTGATCAGAGTAGCTTAGTCTTTCAACATTGAACTTTGTTAGAATATGGCCGTTCCTGTGGACAATGATCTCCTGGTTCACTTCACTTTGCATCAGTTCATATAAGTCTTCTCAGGCTCTTCTGAAACTACTCTCCTCATCATTTTTTACACCACAATAGTATTCCATCACAATCGTGTTGAGCCATTCCCCGATTGATGGACATCCTCTCGATTTCCAATTCTTTACCACCACAAAAAGAGCTGCTATAAATATTTTTGCACATATGAGTCTTTTTCCTTTTTGTTTTGTATCTCTTTGGGATACAGATCTAGTAATGATATAGTTGGGTCAAAGGGTATACACAGTTTTATAGCCCTCTGGGTATAGTTCTAAATTGTTCTCCAGAATAGTTGGACTATACACTCCATTTAAAAAAATTTTTTAAAGAAGCTGCTCTGAAGGGGAAAAAAATCATTAAACCTGAGTGTCCAGTGCCTTGGAAGAGGTAAGCAGGGGCCATCCAGCTTTCTGGAGAGAGTAGCTCTCAAACACCACCCTCCTGAAGGGTTGGGTAACTGAGTCTGATCCCAAGAGAGCAATACCAAGCTATCAGGCAGCCTAATGGTTTAATTAAGAAAAATTAGGGCAACAGCAGCCCAGTTCCCTGGGGAACCTGTTTTCGGATTTGGACCACGGTACAAAAATCTCGTTTTTCCACAGAGACCTACAGGAAAACATCTTCATACAATATCAAATGATAGCCATCAGTGCTATGGAATTAGGTAAATGGAACAGAGAAAGAACCATAGGGAAGGTGGCCTGGACCCTCCTGGAGAAGGCACGATTCCCTCCCTCTGGATCAGGCTCAGATGTGTTTCCTCAACTAGCTTTGATGGAGTCAAAGCCATGTATTTGTATTTATCTGTATAGACTGTGTACCAACATTAAGGGCAGAGATTATTTAGTATTTGTCTTTGTATCCTTAGTACCTAATATAGCACCAGGCACAGAGTTGGTGTTTAATGAATTCTTGTTGATTAATTGTTTGCTTGGTAACAGGTGATAGAAAGTTTAGATGCCTTGGTGTCTGACCTCTTGGAGTAGTGAATAAGATACTAAGTATAAAGTAGAAAACTACATAATAAGCGAATTGTAACTAGTAAAAGGTAACATGAGATTTGTCCCAGGGTGCTGAAAACTGAAGGGGTACACTCTATAATTGTTGTCCCCAAGACTTGCCCATGTTGCTACATGGTACAATCATCCTCAGAGTGAAGCAACCAACAAACTTATTTCCTTGGTCTCATCTCCCCACTTCCTAACAATTAAAGGAGTGAAACATTTACTCTGGGAGAAAGACAGTCCCCTCTCCTGGCATAGCTGCCCCTGTTGTTAGACCATTCTCTATATTGCAATGCTGTCTCTCTCTGCATTTGCTGCAGATACAAGAATTTCTCATTACAGCTCTGCTGATGAATACATAAAATAAATGCTAATGAAGTACACAGGGAGGTCTGAGGGGGAAGGAAAGCTAACTAGAGGAAGAGACATTTGATTTGGGCTTTAAAAAGTTCATTAAGTGAAGGTAGGGAGAGAGAGGACATTTCAAGCACATGGGTTAACCTGAGCAAAGGAAGGCAGGACCTCCCAGTGTATATTTGAGAGGAATAGCATTGCCTAGTTGCCTGAAGCATGTAGAGTATGTGGAGGGGACTAAATAAGATAAGGATACAAAGACAAGATGGCACCAGGTTGTGGCAAGTCTTCAATGTCAAGCAAGAAGTCTGAGTTCTATTCAAGAGACATTAAGTGTCCACCGAAGTTTTTTTTTTTTTAATTGGAGAAGCAACACATCGAGATCTACATCTAAGAAAGGTTACTCTGGTAGGGTGTGGAGGATAGACTAGGACAGGAGGAGACAACCCATTAGGAGTTTGAGTAAGTGGTGATGGGACTAAGATGGTCACCAAGGGAATGTAGAGAAGTGGACAGATGTGAAATATATTGTAGATTTGGGAACAACAGGACTTGGTCCAAATAATTGGCAATGACATGGCATAGGACCTTAGCTTTAGAATTGCAAGAAACCTCAGAGACCATTTAGTGCAACTCCCTCATTTGAAGAAAATGAAACTGAAGCACAGAAAGTTTAAGTGACCTCATTCACCGGCACCTTTTGTCTATCATGCCACGCTGCCTTTGATGAAATCTGGCCCTGGCACAGCACATGCCTTCCTTCATGAGAGAAGAAACTCCAAATCAATTCTCCTAGCCATCCACATGAGAAAAGCCAAGTGGATGAAGAATGCATGAGACCCAAATGAGGGCATCCAGTTGACTGGGCAGCCCATGGGATTAGTTCATCAGTATGTGTATGTGTGTGTGTCTTGGACAGGTGCCCTGGCAGTACTATGTTCTGGGCCCAGAATTGAAATTGGAGAAAGAAATTGAACTGGATTGCCTTGGGGAAATTTTGTGCTTTTAATGGTCCCAAGCTGCTACAAGAACACATCATTTCAATGGCAATATATTCCCAGTGGGACTACATGTCTGCAAACCATGGAACGACACTAACTCTTAAGGGTACAAATTAATTTCAGGGAATATTAAGGGTAATGAAAGGATGCCAGGTGGGGTATGGAGACTGCAGCACATAAACAATGATCACTGGCCATTGAGGGATGGTTTAAAGGACATTACTAAGGACATGTGTAACCGTTAAAGGAAATGGTTTACTCACATACCAAGAACAATGGATTATAACAGATGGGCAAGGGGGAGGGAGTGACTAGTGTGCAGGAAATATTCATGGGATCAGAGGAAGACTGGCAGCACTGAGTGGCTCCATCTCCTGGCTTCTTTCAAGGCTCAGCTCAAATGCTGCCTTCAGGGGCAGATAGGTGGGGCAGTGAATAGAGCACCGATCCTGGAGTCAGGAGGACTTGAGTTCACATCCTGGCTCAGACGTTTGACATGTACTATCTATGTGACCTTAGGCAAGTCACTTAACCCCAGTTGCCTGGCCCTCCCCCATCCAAAAACAAAATAAAAAGAGGAAAAAAATATTTCCTCATTAAAAAAAAAAAGCTGCCTTCAGTAGGAGACATTTCCTGGCCCCCTCTCTACCCTCCTCCAACTGCTAGTGCCTTCCCTCTCTGATATTACCTTCCCCTAATCTTCAGATATCTTGTTTGAGAATAGTCATCAGCATGTTGTCCACCTCATTCGAATGAAAGCTCCCCGAGGGCAGAGATCATGTTTTTGTCTTTCTTTGTATGCCTGGCACCTAATACAATGCCGGCTGTATAATATGTGCTTAATAAATGTTTGTTGACTGACTGACTGATTCTCCAATCAATCTTTCACATAGTTACTAAATTGATGTCCCTAACCTGACCAGGTCACTTCCTTGCTCAATAAGTTCTAGGACCCTCTATGGCTAAGTACCAGGGTTACAAATACAAGCAAATAGAGCTTGCCCTCAAAGAGCTTACATTCTGAGGGAGGAAGATACATAAAAGGAAGCTGAAAAGTGTGTGTGTATGTGTGTGTGTGTGTGTGTGTGTGTGTGTGTGTGTGTGTTGGGAGGGGGTGTTAGTGAGGAGAGAAGTTACTAGCAGAGGAGCGTGATCGAGAAAGAAGGCTAGAGACTCAGGCATGGAACCTGGGGAGGAATGAAGGAGTAAATCTAGCTGCGTTGGGCACTTCCTTAAGTGTCCAAGGTTAAGAGATTCTGGGAGGAAATGACCAAGCAGAGGGACGGAGAGATTTTCCAGGATAAGACCTAAGACCAGGGTACTGAGGTCAAAGGCTGAAATGAAATATAAGATCCTCTGCTTAATTTTTAAAACCCATCACCTCCAAACTCCAACTTACCTTTCAAGATTTATTACACATTACTCTTCCCTATGCATTCTATATTTCAGTTAAACTGGCTTACTTTGTCTTCCCCAGGTATGATTCCATCTCCTTTCTTTGTGTTTCAGTACAAGAACGTATGATACTTAGAACGCCCTCCCTCAGAACAAAGATGTTCAGGAATCAGAGGGTCCTCAGAACATAGAATGCTAGAGCTTGAAGGCACCTTAGAACAGGGAATGTCAGAGCTGGGAGGGGCCTTAGAATGGTAAATCTCATAGCTGGGGGCCTTAGAACAGGAAATCTCAGAGCTGGAGGGGCCTTAGAACAGGGAATGTCAGCTGGGAGGGGAAGTACCTAGAACACTGAACACAGAATATCTGAGCTGGAAGGAACCTTAGAACGAGGAATGACAGAGCTAGGTTAGAACAGAGAATGTCAGAGCTGGAGGGGCCTTAGAACAGGGAATGTCAGCTGGGAGGGGAAGTACCTAGAACACTGAACACAGAATATCTGAGCTGGAAGGAACCTTAGAACGAGGAATGACAGAGCTAGGTTAGAACAGAGAATGTCAGAGCGGGGAGGGACCTTAAAATAACAATATTAATAGCCAGTGTTTATATATCTCTTTGTGGTTTGCAAAGCACTTTGCATATAACACCAAGATTGGTCCTTACCACTACCTCATGAGCTAGGGGGGAAAGCAGGGCAATGGGGTTAAATGACTTGCCCAAGGTCACACAGCTAGTAAGTGTGCCAAGTGTCTGAGGCCAGATTTGAACCCAGGTCCTCCTGACTCCAGGGCTGGTGCTCTACTCACTGCGCCACCTAGCTGCCCCACTAGGTGCTATTATTATCCTCATTTTACAGATGAGGAAACTGAGGCAAGCTTAAGTGACATATACATGCTTAGTAAAAGGCTGAGCCAATATTTGAGCCCAGATCTCCCTGGATCCAAATCTAGTGCTGTATTCTTTCTGCTAACTCCTTCTTTGTCAGCCAGTATAATCCCTTCACTTTACAAATGGGGAGCTGCTACTCAGAGAGGGCACACAAGACCTCAGACACCCAATCAGCCAGCGGAAGAATATCTTGCTTGGCTCGCCTCTCGGTTCCCTGACTCACAGTCCAGCTCTCTTCCCACCAGAGCACACTCTCCCTCTCTTCCCACTGGAGCATGTTCTCCACCTCTTCCCACTAGCACACTCTCCAACTCTCTGAGCTGCAGAACATGGCTTGCGCACAGTAGGAGCTCAGCCAATCTTATTTGACTAAATATGTTCCCATGTCAGGCGTCCGTGTTTGGTACAGAAAGATCTATGACCATTGGCAAGAAGAGTTCCAAACAAATAATTCAGTGTCTGGGATTGGCAGGACAGTTTGCAGATGAATCCCAGCTGTTGTGGAATCAGGAGTGGGGGGAAGATTAGATGAATGGGGAAATTGAGTTCTGATTGCCCATCAAACACTCACCAAGTGACAAATCTAGCCGGGGAGACAGACAACATGGCAGAGGGCAGTCATGGTATGGCATCAGAAGAATTGGATTGGAGTCCAATCTCTGCCAGGTATGAGTTGTGTGACATTAGGCAAGTCATTTAACCTCTACATGCCTCTGTTTCTGATCTGCAAAATGGGGATAATAGTCCCTACCTGCCTCATAAGGGATTTTTTGCAGTGATCAAGTGAGGGAATGCCCAGGAGAGGGCTTTGAAAAGTATAAAGCCCAGTACAAACATGAGGTGGCATTGTCATTGGCAGCAGGGGAGCTCAGGAAGGCACTTTCAGCTGTCAGAGCAATATCGGCACTTCGAAGCGAAGGGGGCCTTTGGCTGCCCTGACAAGTTCCAGTTCTGAAGTTCTCTCCCTTCTGCAGCTCAGACTCTGCAGAGCCACTTCTGCCAAGGGGGAGAACGGGAAACTAGCTGGTGCTGGTTCAATGCAGCTCCTCTCTGTGGCTCTTGCCAGAACTGGCTCTGAGCGTGATGGAGATGCTGCAGATAACTTTGGCGCTAGCAGCCGGCTCCATTCCCAGAAATCCTTCCCTGTCTCCCCTCTGACCCATACAGGAACCTCTGGGTCTTGAGAACAGCAAGGTGGATTGAGGAATAACTGAGAATTTGTCCACCTCAGACTGGCCCCCAGTGACCCTGGAACAAGTCATTGAGCCTAAGTCTCAACTTTTCTCATCTGTAAAATGGGATAATAATAGCTACTATACCTACCTTGCAGGGTTCTCCTGAGGATAGAATGAGCTAATGTGTGTAAAGTGCTTTGCAAACCCTGAAGTATTTTAGAATTGTGTCTTGATTCTTCAAAACCCATGTCCCCCTGCAAGCCCAGCATCACAAAAGTGTTTACTGAAGAAAAATCATAGGATGTAGGCTTTAGAGCTGGAAGGGGCCATGTCCTGCAACCTCTTGTTTCTACAAAGGCTCAGAGACAGAAAGTGGCTTCATAGGATCATAAATTCAGACCTGGAAGGACTCTTAGAGACACCTAATTCAACTGCCTCATTTAACAGAGAAGAAAACTGAAGTCCAAAGGGATCCTAGGATTCTACATTTAGAGCTCGTAGGGATCTTAGAAGCTACAAAGTTCAACTTCCTCATCTTTTGCTAAATTTGTTTTACTTTTAATTAACAAAAAATCTATTTTTCTCCCTTTCAACTCTTCCCCATTGAAAAAAAGAGAAATCAAATAAATATGTAACAAATATGCAGAATCAAGCAAAATAAATCCCCACATTGACCATGTCCAAAACATACACCCCAGTCCATCACTTCTTTACTATATTGGCCTATCCAGTAATGGACTGAGCTGAGCTCCCCATCACTGGAGGTCTTCAAGCAGAGGTTGGATGACTACCATTCAGAATTTATAGGATCATAAGATCCAGGAGGCCTCTTAAAGACCATTTAGGCCAACCTCCTCATTTCACAGATGAGGAAACTGAGGCTCAGAAAGCTTAAGTCTCTTTTTCAAGACCACACAATGACAGAGATGGGAATCAAACCCAGTTTCTCTCATTCCCAAAACGTTATTCAATCCATTGTACACTGGTTGCTGTCAAGGAAACATGGAGGTCTTTTCCAAGAGCTACAATTTCATGGATACTAGAAAAGGGAAATTAAAGGACATGAACTTTTTCAGTCTTCCTATACGTTATTCCCAATGCCCCTACCCCATCTCCATTCTTTACAATTCAACAACACTGGCATCCTGGCTATTCCTTACACAGGACACTCCATCTGCCACTTCTGGGTATTTTCACTGGATGTCCCCCATGCCTGGAATTCTCTCCCTCCTTTCTCATGGCTTCCTGGTTTCCTTCAAGTTTCATCTAAAATCTCACCTCCTTAATGCTGTTGCCTTCCTTCTTCTGATTAGTTCCTATTTATCCTTTCTAGAGAAGCTAGGTGGTACAGTAGACAGAATGCTGAGCCTGGAGTCAGGAAGACCTGAGTTCAAATCTGGCCTCACACATACTAGCTGTGTGACTCTGGGCAAGTCACTTAACCTGTTTGCCTCAGTTTCCTCATCTGTAAAATGAACTGGAGAAGGAAATGGAAAACCACTCCAGTATCTTTGTCAAGAAAACCCTAAACAAACACAAAGAGTTGGACAGGACTATGTTATCCTTTCTATAGCTTCTTTGTACATAGCCGTTTGCATGTTGACTTGGCGAGTGAGTTCCCAATGTTTATTTTTACTTTTCTTTGTATCTCTGGCATTTGGTATGGTGGCTGGAATGTAGTAGACACTTCATAAATGCTAATTGACTTCATAAATGCTAATTCATAAATGCTGGCTATCTGCTTCCCATTCTTTAAAAATAGTTCCCAAGAATATTTTTCCTCATCCCATATTCCCTTCCTTCCTACCTTTCTCTCTCCATCTTCTCCACTCCTCCCATTGGAAGGATCTTGCTTTGCTCAATTCACAAAGGAGAACTACTGTGAGGACTCTCAGTGATTGGCAACCAGCTTGAAAACACCATCCATGATCCCAGGAGTTTAATCTTACCTTGTAGGTTTCTAGTTCTATGCCTCTGTTTCTCTGGGTCTCAGTTTCCCCATATGAACCCAGTTTCTGGGCAGATCATGGGTTTAGCCAAGATGCGGGCTATAAGAATATAGTAGCAGGGGGTGGGGAGGTGGGGAACTGGTCTCGCTCCAGGCATTTTTTAATTACCCGGGCTCTCAGGAGATACCAACCGGGGTGAGGCATAAAAATTGGGGATTTCAACACATAATGACAATCATAAAACCAACAGCAGAAAATCTCTCAGAGGATTATCGAGTGGCGGACCCCCAGCGCTGTAACCAGGATGTTTGAAAAGGTCTCCAGCATAAAGGTCATCATCTGCAATTTAAATTGATGGCTTGTTGCCTTATTTTTTTTAATTCCAGCTATGGTTGGATGCTATTAATTAGTTGAAATGTGTTTTTAAATAGGTTTTCACAGAAAGCTTCACAGGAGTCTTCTGTGAAGTTCAGTGTAGGTGGTGTCCCCTAAGCACATTGTAGTTGGCAAGCTCTGATGGGGGAGAATGGAGAGAATTCTCCTTTCATAAAGGGACCATTTTGTTTGGATAGAATTCTGAGCCTGGCATCAGGAGGACCTGAGTTCAAATTCAGCCTTAGACACTTACTAGCTGTGTGACCCTGGGCAAGTCACTTCACCTTGTTTGCCTCAGTTTCCTCATCTGTAAAACGATCTGGAGAAGGAAATGGTCAACCACTCCAGCATCTTTACCAAGAAAGCCCCAAATGGGCTCACAAAGAGTAGGACACGACTGAAATGGCTGAACGACAACAAAATGGGGATACACTAGTTAATATATAGATAATAATAGTCACTGGGCAAGTGACTCTGTGCCTCAATTTTCTTATCTGTAAAATGGGGATAATAACCACACCTACTTCTCAGGGTTGTTGTTGTGAGAACCAAATGTGATATTTGCAAAGTGCTTTGCAGAGCTATATGAATGCCAGCTATTGATTTTTAATTTTTTACTGAGCCTCGTGACTTCATTGGTGTAGAGAGCACCACACAAGAGCCTTTCCTTAACAAAACAGATACACAACTTCTGCAACTCATAGAATAAATTTTGTAATAATGTAATTAACATAATAACATAATACTTTTATAAAGTACTTTAAAGTTTGCAAAATTCCTTACATATATTATCTTGTTTAATCCTCACAACAACCCTGGGAGTTAGGTGCTAATATCCCCATTTTCAGATGAGAAAACTGAGGCACAGAGAGGTTGAGTGACTCACTTAGGCCACACAGCTAATGAGTGTCTGAGGTAGAATTTGAATTGGGGTTTTCTTGACTCCAGGTCTAGCACTCAACACAGACACACAGGCACACACACAGACCCATACATACACAGACATTCAGACACAGACACAGACACACACACACCCCAGTTTCTCCTGTTACATTATTGGTTAAGGGAAATTCCCAGTGTGGAAAATCCCTCTACCTTCTTTGGGTACTGTCTTTGTCACTTATAGTCTCAGAGAGTCGAGTGGAGGTCCTGAGAGGCAACTTATCCAGGGTCACACAGCCAGTACGTGACAGAGACACGACTCAAGCCTGTGTAGCTAGGTAGCTAGGTAGTAAACTGGATAGAGAGGAGAATTCAGGGTCTGGAAGACTCGAGTTTGAATCCAGCCTCAGACACTTATAACCGTGTGACCCTGGACAAGTCACTTAACCTCTCTGTGCCTCAGTTTCCTCATATGTAAGATGGGAGCAATAATGATAGCACCTACCTCGCAGGGTTGTTGTGAGAATCAAATAAGGTAATATTTGTAAAATTATATTTCATGTTAACCATAATTACCCAGGTTTCCCTGACTCCAAGGCCAGGATTCTATTATGTCACGCTGAGTCTCATAAAAATAATACATGAATACAAGATAATTTAGAGAAAGGAAGGCATTAAAGACCGTCTTTTGCCTCTTTTTGTATCCTCAACACTTAGCACAGTGCCTGACACATAGTAGCTGCTTAATAAATGTTTCTGGCTAGATTGATTGGTGTTAAGAACCCCCAAAGGAGTGAGAGATTCTAAGAGGTAGAGGAGGGGGCGCATTCCGGGTGGGGGGTATAGCTTGTGCAAAGGCACTGGGGTGGGAGACAAGGTGCTGCATTTTTCTGCTCAAGAGACCCAGCCACCCCTGATAAATTGAGAAAAAGAAAGACGGGGAGCTTGACGGAGCTTGAGTCTGCCGAGTCCAAGTGCAGGCAGCCAAAGGAACACCGCTGACCCCCATCCTTCTTTCTGCCATGCCCTGAAGCCCATCGTATCTGAGACTCCAACAACGGATGCCTCCAGCTACTGAGATGCTGTACTAGTCACCCCTTCTAGTCATGGAGACCTGCTTGTACCCATTGCTTCCAGCAACCAAGCCCCGGTGTTATCTGCTCCATCTAGTGAGTGAGAGCCAGGTGTATCCTTCCCTTTTTGGCAACTGAGATCTGGTAGCAGTCTTTGCCCTGAATCCCTCCTTCCCTTGCTCCTGTTCCTCCATACCCCTGCCCTGCCTTAAGTCTTCCATTGTTTGAGACGCACTATAATAAAGGCTAATTGTTTTATGCCTTGTAGGTCTTCCTGGATCTTTTTAAAAAATTATTTTTATTATGAATTAAACAATCATTACTAAACACTTTTCAAACATTTCAACATTTCAAAATAAAAAGAACAAAAAGGAGAAATGAATATGAAGCTGTGAGTTTCTGTTTGTATAGTTTTTTTTAAGTATATGCAAAATTTGACAGTTGTTCTATGTGTATGTCTCCTCTTCTGAACAACATTATGTTATCTTCAAATCTTTTATTCGTATTCTTTTCTTTCTTTTTGCATCTCTTTTGCTTGCTATTAACCCCTCACCACCCCAATGAACTCCTACCCTAGAAACGCAGTCAAACAAAACAAATAAACACATTGGCGATGTCTCTGCTTGGTCCTTCATGAAAATCTCCTTGGAAAAACTGGAAGAGAGAGATGTGCTTGAGGGTTAGTATGGGTTGTAGGCTTGATAGGAGTGCGTGTGACAGGTGTGACAGGCAGCAAAACCAAATCTTAGTACATACCCTCCTTTTAAGAGAGATGTGATGAGAGTGACAGAAAACGTGAATTTGTGTAAAGGAAAAAGATGTATATAAAGTGTTAAATGATGTAAGATATTATTCCTGTTATAGATGAACATTTTAATAACTTTGTTTTCATAAAACTCCTAAAACACACCCACACAACTTTCAGAATGGATTAAGACAATGTTGAAGAGAAAATGGTCTGTGGTGTAGATGTGAGGACTCAGATTCCCTCATCAGTGATGTGGCATCATGACTCACCTACATGAGGAACGTTTTATTTCATAAACAGGCAGAGAAAGAGCTTCTACTTATTTTAAAATAGAGAACTACAGAAGTAAAGAAACAGTTTCAAAAGCACCAATGAGATGGAGAACCTTATTAAATGCTACGGTTGCAAAGCATGATGGGTACTTTAGATAATTTTCATACACTGTTTTATGATTTAAAAGGGTGGAATTTTTAAAATGAGAAATCACATATACATTTGCAGACAGCTGTGATTTTCAAAGGACTACCAATTTGATAGGGGGAATTTGGAGATTTGTGACTTTTAAAGTGAAAAGTCAGTCACCAAGAGACAGGAGGCTGGCTCTCAAGTAAGATACAGGTGCCATAAACCTGAGAAGACACAGGAAGGGGAGTGGTGAGATGGTCTGTGGGGAGCTAGAACATTCAGAAACAGTCACAGGGTGGTGGGCTTCAGGGAACGATTCCTCATTGGTCAGAGAGAGATTTGGCATCATTAGCCAAAAGCACCAAAGATGGCTATTACCCTTCAGGGATGCCTATCATTGAAAAGGGATGAGGTTTTTCATGAGGACTTGTTGCTCGCTGTTGCTCCCTCTGACTTGAAAAACAAAAGCAGAGTGGGGTTTGCAGCTGCTCTGGTGTCCTGGTGAGCTGGCTTGAAAGAATCCACCTGCACAGAACTGTTTTACTGTGAGCTCGATTCTGATTGGACAGCACAGCATCCATATCAATGACTGACTGCATCACCCAGAGGCTTCTAGTTTGACGAGCTTTGCATTTCTCTGATTTAACTAATTCTTTTTTAAATTTACTTTTCAGTTTCAAATCTCCCTCTCTTTTCCTTCTCCCCTGCCCATTGTGAAAGCAAGAAAAATAAACCCATTACAAATATTGTCATGGGAAATGAATTCCCACATTATACGAGAGAGAGAGAGAGAGAGAGAGAGAGAGAGAGAGAGAGAGAGAGAGAGAGACAGAAACAAAGAAAAGAAGGAAAAAAGAAAGAAAAAAAATAAAGATATAGAAAGAAACAAAAAGAGAATAGAAGGAAAGAAAAAAGAAAGTAAAGACACTTTAATCTGCACTCTGAGTCTATCAGCTCCCTGTCTAGAGGTGGGCAGTATGTTTTATGGTGAGTCCTTTGGAATCATGGCTGGTCATTCTGTTGATCAGAGTTCCTAAGTCTTCCAAAGTTGATTATCTTTATAATATTGCACTAATACTTTCTAAACACACTTTCAAAGGTGTGGGTTCATGAAAGAGTTTGGAAAGGCTATGTTCCAGTAGGGAAGATAATTTTCCCAGCTGAGGAGTGCTCAGGACCAACAGTCAAGCACCAAACAGGAAACTAAGTTTGTACGTCACATATACTCCTGAATGGACCAATAATATTGAAGCTGTAGCCAAGTTACAAGTCACTCAGAGTTTTCTTCTCTCATATTCATTCCTTTCAAGTTTGCGTAAGTATGTATCCACTATTCATTATAGTTATTAAGTGCATTGGTAGAACAGTGTGATCTGGGTTTATTATGTGTATTATGATGTATTTTATTATTTATATGTTGCTATAAAGTATTGTCATCTAAATATTATTCTCTTGCTTAAATTAAATTAACGGTTATGTTTGAGATCGAAGTGTCATTATTATAAATGGCTGGTTTGGGGAACACTATCCACTGTGTGAGTTTGCTATTTCATAAGTGGCTTAGCACAGTGTCTGGCACATAGTAGGCACTTAATAAATGATTATTGATTGATTGGCTGTAGAGACGGAAAATACATGTGATGAGAGCTCAAGCTAGAACAGAGCCTAGATCTCAGAGATTATGAACAGAGCCATGGAATAATGGTCCATCTATGAAAGCTTAGACTTGCTAATGGAAAAGCAGATTGGACTAAGCAAACCACACTCAGAGAGAACTGGGTGAGAGGTAGGAGAGGTGGGTTTTGACTCTACCCCACTATTCCTGTGACCTCATTACAGATCTTAACTTCGTTGCATTAGGATTTGTAAAATAGAAATTGTAGAGTGCAGAATAATGGATTCCTGGTATTCTGGTACCCTGATCAGATTACACACGGACGATCGTGCAGAGTTCTGGGCACCACATATTTTAGGGAAGACATCGAGAAAGTGGGAAGTGCCCAGACAAAGATGACTAAAATGGTAAAGGGACTTGAAACCATATCATGAAGATTGCATGGAAGAAAGAGGGATGTGAAGCCTGGAGAAGAGAAGGCTTGGGTGCTAGTGATGGGGAATGGATGATGGCTTTCTTAAAATGTTTGAGGGATTGTTGTGAGATCTGGGCTCTCAAACATAGACTTAGGGTGATGGGGCTGAAGTATGGGAAGTTGAATGATTTGCCCGTCTGCAAAGATTAAAATTAATAGTGCAAGGACAGTGTCAAATCTATCGCCCATTTTCTGGAGGGCTGACTTTGTATTTAAGGAGACCTGGGTTTAAATCATTCCTCTGACGTTCACCAATGTGACTCTGGGGAAAGTGGCAACTTCTCTGAGGTTTGGCATTCCGCATCTGCAAAATAGGCACTTTGAAGGGTTGTTGTGAATCTCAAGTAGGATTTTTTGGAGGTGGGGTGAGGTCCAGATCTGTGATTTCATTCACATAGGGAATTGCCACTGAGGAATCTCCCTTCACTGGTGCATATCAGATGCTGTTCTAAAGTGTATTATCTTAGAGAAGTCCCTGCACCACTGAGAGGTGTGTCCAGGGTCACACTGCCAGTATGTTCTGACCTTGGTGTCTGCCCAGTCCCGGCTTCTGTGAAGCTGCCTGGCTTTGTTCCAGAGCACTTGATAAATAACTGGTGTTTGTATAACCCAGAGTGGTGGGAAGGACACAGAATGGGAACCGTCTAGCATGTTACCTTGAACATGGTGATTGCTCAAGAAATGTTTGTTGACAGATTGAGTGAGGCCTGGATTTTGACTCTGGCTCTGTCTCTCACTTATTGTGTGACCTTGGATAAGTCCCTCCAACTGTCTGGGCTTCTGTTTCCTTCTCTGAGTCAGACACAGCCTGGGATGGACAGGATAACTTTGAAGGTGCCTTCTGGCGCTACCATTCCATGGCCTTGACAGTGCATTCTTGCATCTGCCATCCTGAAATAGCTGAGATTTCTGGAGGATCACCTGACGGCTCAGAGACACCAAACTATCATTGTCGATGACAACCCCGGGCAGATTCTGCCAATAAAGCAGAAACACAGATCGGGGGATCAGGGGGGAAGCCAGACAAAGTCATCTCACCCAGGCTTCCCACAAGTTTGGAGATGAACCAATGTCTGAAGGTGCTTCTGTTCTCCCACCTGCGTTTGGTTCTTTTGCAATTTAACAATAATTAGGGAATCAGGTGTAGTGTTTATGTGTATCTTGTTGCTGGTGGGAAGGGGGATTATATTTCAGGGTCTTGAAAGAGGGATTCTGGCCCAAGCCTGTTAGGTGCACAGGCAGCCAACACCCCCACTCCCAGGTTCAGTGGCAAGAGGATGAACTGAGGTTCAAACCCTGAATCTGTCATTAACTCACTGTGTGACATTGGACAATTCTGTTTACCTCTATAAAATTAGACTTGGAAAAAAATTAAAGACTTAGATTAAAAGAGCTTCAAGATTCCTTTTGGCTCCAAAGTTCAATGGCCTAAAGCCCCTCCCAACTCTAACATCCCCTGTTCTCAGGCCCCTCCCAGCCCTGACATCCTCTGTTCTAAGGCCCCTCCCAGCTTTGACATTCCCTGTTCTAAGGCCCCTCCCAGCTTTGACATCCCCTTTCTAAGGCCCCTCCCAGCTCTGCCATCCCCTATTCTAAGGCCCCTCCCAGCTTTGACATTCCCTGTTCTAAGGCCCCTCCCAGCTTTGACATCCCCTTTCTAAGGCCCCTCCCAGCTCTGCCATCCCCTGTTCTAAGGCCCCTCCCAGCTTTGTCATCCTGTGGCTCAATGCCCCGGGTCTGTAGCACCTTGTGGAACTTCCCTATTTCCCTCTATTCTGACCTCTGACTGAACGTTCTAGTCCTTGTTCTACCACTAACTTCTTGCCTTCCTATGTCATTTCATCAGTCTGAGACTGTTTTCTCCTCTGTAAAATGGGGACATCAAACCAACGGGTGAAAATCATTTTCTAAGCTCTGTGTTAGGGGCTGGGAATACAAGGACAAATACAAAGCATTTCTTGCCCCATAGATTTTGGAGAGGGAGTTCCTTCCACTGAATAAATCATTTTTCCCAAGTCCCCATCTGTCTTCCAGTCCTCTTGTTTCCTTATTTTATGGAAGCATTTCTGAAGCATCTCCTATGTTCCAGGCACTGTACTAGGCACTGGGGATACAAACACTTAAAAAAAAAATCGGTCCCTGCCCTCAGGGAGCTTCCACTCTACTGGGAAGCTATTCATAGATACATAAACACAGGATGTAGACAAAACGCAGCAAGATTTGGTGAAGGCATAGGAGGCGAGGGATAGTTAGGGAAAGCCTCTTGGGAGGGAGGTAAGACATTCTGTACTCTAGAATAATACCAAGGAGATAAGTTACTGTCCAATATGGGCACTGACGTAATAGAGAGCCTCCAATATTGGACCCAAAGTGATTTTAGAGGCTTCAGTGAAATCAGCAGTGTTGTATTTATTAGTCTGTTGACTTTTTTCCCCTGAAATCATCTCTAAACAGTTCCCTAATTCTTCCCTCAGAAACTCCCTCAAACACTTACCTTTGTGTGTTTGTGACTTAACTTTTTGGGCCTACAGGACCTCTCTTTTCTGCTTTCTAAGTCTTGCCTTGGGCCCAAAGCAATAAAATCCTGACCTGGAAAGATGACGCATGTGTGAAATGAGCCTCATCTCTGAACACTGGGGATAGATGGACCATGACAGGGATGAGTGGGGAAGGAAGAGGGGCTTGGTTTTACAAACATTTGGTGTAGTCTTTTTTGATGTTTGGCACAGTTGGGGCAGGGTTTGGAGAGGAGGAAAATTAAAAGTGTCCCTTCCCCTAGTGGCATCAATTGGACAGCTGTTTCTTATAAAAATTAGACATTCGTTCTGTTCTCTATTTCTGCTTTGTCAGTTGTTTGTACCAGGGGCCAACGACCTCATTAGCCTGAGAACCACCTGTTTGGCTGAACAGAGCCCTGTGGGTGCCTTTCACAAGCCTGAGGGCAGGGGAGGGGAAGCTGAGACCAGGAAAAAAATGGAGACAAGAGGAAGAGTCAGCTTTGATAGTCTGGGGAGTGGAGGAGAAGAGGGAAAATACAGAAGGAAAATGGGAAGACAGGTAGGAGAAAGAAAAATGGAGACTGGGAAATAGAGACAATCCATCATTCAATCAACAAACATTTATGAAGTTCCCAAAATGTAATAGGCCCTGTGCCATGGGCTGGGAATACAAATTCCTGCTCTCAGGATGGTTGCTTTCTTTTGAGGAAGGTAATATGTGCTTTTAAAAATATATAGGAACTAAGGGGTAAGGAGGTGGCTCAGTGGACAGAGCACTGCCCTGGAGTCAGGAGGACTGAGTTCAAATCCATCCTTAGACACTTGACTCTTACCAGCTATGTGACCCTGGGCAAGTCACTTAACCCTGTCTGCTTCACTGATAAAGTATATGATATATACAAAAGAAGTAAAAAGCAACTTTTTTGAGCAGAACAACACTCATTAACAGCACATCTTAAAAGGTTTCATGTAGAAGGTGGTGCTTAATCAGGGTTTTGAAGGAAACAAGAGATTCTTATTTCCCAATTTTTATAAATAGATTTTTATTGACCTCTGTTCTTTCATATCACCTGCATTTTCCACTGTTTCCTTCACCCTGCCCTATCCTGGAGAACCATCCCTTATAAGAAAGAAGAAAAGAAAGGGGAAGAAAAAGAAACATCAGCAAAACAATCACGTCCGACAAAGTTTGATGTTACATGCGGTATTCAACACCCAGAAACCCTCGCTTGTGTAAGGGGGCCGGGGGCAGGTCCCGTCTCTTCTCTGGGGCCAGGCTTGTTCTCCACAATTTCATGATGCTCTGGTTCCAATATTTTGTTCTTCTTGTTGCTCTTTCCCGTGACATTGTTGTGGTCACTGGGTATATGGTGCCCCCTTACTTCCCTTTGCATCAGTTCAGATAAGTCTTCCCATGCTTCTCTCTATTATCCATCTATCATTTCTTATATCATAGGAATATTACATCACATCCATGGACCACAATTTGTTTAGCTAATTCAAGGTGAATGAAGAGCAAAGAATTCTAAGAGAGAGAGAGAGAGAGAGAGAGAGAGAGAGAGAGAGAGAGAGAGAGAGACAGAGGTAGTACCAAGGACAGACAGGAAGAAGGATTATGGGAAGGAAGGGAGAAAAAAGGAGAGAGAGACAGAGACAGAGACAGAGAAACAGAGAGACAGATACAGAGAGAGACAAAGAGGAGGGAAAGAAGGAAAGAAAGAAGGTGAGAAGACGGAGAGAGAGCGCATTTAGGGTTAGAAGAAGGAGAGAGAGAAGGAGAGAGAAAGAGGAGAAAGGGGGATGGTAGGGGAGACAGAAGAAAGAAGAGAGGGTTGTTTTATATGTAGAGTAGTATAGGAAAAAAAGAGCCGTAGACTTGGAGCCAAGACTCTTGAATGTGAATCTGGGCTCCAACACTTAGTCCATGTGTCCCCATGGTCAAATTATGTGACTTCTCAGGGCCTCAGTTTCTCCCTCTAGAAAAAGAGGATAATAACACCTGCACTCAGAGAACTGTTGCAAAGAATGTGCTTGATGCACCTTCGAGTAGCATAGTCATATGAAAGGGGAAAATATAAAAAGGTAGATGGTGTGGAGTGATAGATATTAGAGAATTACAGAGTGCCAGAATAGACAAGAACTTTAGAGATCATTCAGTCCAAATCGCTCATCTTACAGAGGATGGATCTGAGGTCTGTGGAGGGGAAGTGACTTACCAAAGTCACACAGGGTAAGGACAAGAACCCAGGTTTCTTAGCTCCCAGGTCAGGGTTCTTCCTACTACAGGGGGAGCTTAATAATTACCTAGAGTGTTTTCTTCTATAATCCTCCCAGCTCTGACATTGCCTGTTCTAAGGACCTTCCAGCCCTGACATTCCATTTCAAGGCTCCTCACCTTTCTGACATCCCCTGTTCTAAGGCCCCTCCCAGCTCTGACATTCCATGTCCTAAGGACCCTCTCTGCCCTGATAGTCTTTGTTCTAAGATGCTTCCTACTCCTAATGTTTTCTCTTCTAAGATCCCTCCCAGCATTATACCCTCTGTCCTAAGAAACCCTTGTTTCCTTCATCTCATTTGCTTTAAGATTCTGTGTGACTGGGACACTCTATGGATCTTTTTGATGTAAGTGGAAGCCTCCCTGCCGACATGGATGAGCCCACTGTGTAGAGGTGAACTTCGGAACTCTGCCTGTTTTCCTGGCTGCGCTGCGGAGCCTATAAGACAAGAGACAAATGCACACATGTATTTAGGAATGCTCAGGGATGGCCCAACTGAAGGATGTCAGATGTGAACTGAGATTCTCTTCATTGTCCCTTGCCTTCTCTTCCTACCCTGGGCTGCATTCGGTGGCTCCAACAAATCACCAGGATTGTAGTCAGTGCTTACACAGTTCTAGGCACATGAGTGGATACCAAACTAAGTTGTAGTTTACAATCTGGTGGAGGGAAAGATGTAGGAACACAATCAGAGTTAATGTGGTGGAGTCAAAGATCAATTAACCTCGGTCAGGAGAGATCTGAGTTTGAATTTCACCTCCCATGCTCAATCCATTTATGTCTCTAAGCCTCAGTTTCCCCGTCTACAAAATGGGGATCCCAATTGTACCCTTTTCCCAGAGCCATTGCTGGGATCAAATGAAGTAATGCAGACAGTTCTGCAAACCTTAAAACACTATAGAAACATCAGCCGTTATTTTAAAAATAGAATGTGATAAGTGTAGATGAGAAATCCTGGGATTTAGAGCTGGCTGGGGACCTCGGAGATATTAAGGATAAGTGCCATTTCCATAGGCTGCATGGCATGCTGGATAGACCGCTGGATCGGGAGGCAGGATGACCCAGGAAGGCTGCCTCTGACACGTGCTGACTGTGTGATCCTGGGGACAGCACCCACAGATGAAAAGTTTCAGAAGAGGTGCCGAATTGCATGGGTAGAAGGCGTTTGTAGGATTATAGATTAGGAGTTGAAAGGGACTTTGGGAGAAGCCAGATAGCTCTATCCTTTCCTTTTACAGATGAGCAAACTGAGACCCAGAGAGACTACATGACTTTCTCAAGATCATCCAGATTGTAAGGCTCCGAGGCTGGATTTGAACTCAGGTCTTCTGACTCCAGAACCAGTGTTCTTTTTACCATACCACTGGGATTTCTTGACATTGAAGTCACAGATCTGGTCCATATCCGCATTTCTAGTCCATATCTCCATTTAATGCTTATAAACTGTCCCCAAGACAGTCCTATGATCTATGCAGGAAGATAGGGATACAGACTAGACCTATGATTTCTTTTGTGTAGGGATTCTCTAATGAAGAAACTCCCTCCACCAATGCAGATAGCTATCTTCTCTGCAACTTAGTTACCTAGAACATTGGGTTATTAAGTGACCTGCCCTGGGGTCCCAGAGCCAGTATGTGCCACGAGCAGGGCTTGTACACAGCTGTTCCTCATTCCAAGACCAGCTTTCTACCTATTATATCACACTGCCTCTCAAGGTGGTGCCAGTATAATTATCTCCCTTTTGCATAAAAAGAAACTGAGGCGTAAGGCAGTGAAGTGACTTGTCCAGGATCCCAAAGCACAGGCTTGGCCCTATTCTCCTGTCTCCAAGGCTAGGACTCTTTTCACATTGTCTCCATCCCATCTGAGAGATTATAGGATCCTAATTCCAGAACAGGGTTTCTTAGCCTGGAGTCCATAATGTGCTTGTTTTGTTTCTTGGTTTAACATGTTGATAACTATTTTATTATAATCTATTGCCTTTGTAATGCTACGGATTTTGTGTATTTAAAAACATCATGCTAAGAAGAGGTCTACAGGCATTAGCAGGCTGCCAAAGGGGTCCAAGACACACCCAGAAAGTTTAAGACTTTCTCTGCTCTTGAGCAGTAGAAAGGGCTAGGAAAGTGAAACCATTTGTCCAAGGTCAAACTGGTAGTAACCGTCAGAGGCAGGATTTGAATCCAGATCCACCTTGGGGAGAATCGATGCTCTTTCTGTTGGATTACAGCTGTCTCTGGAAGGACTGGGTCTGCATCAGTCAGTCTAATCAGTCAGTCAAAAGGATTTATTAAGTACCTACTTTGCGCCAGGCACTGTGACAAGTACCGATATTACAAAGAAGGGGGGAAATAGCCCCTGCTTCTCAAGAAGCACGATCTAATATCCCTTAATTGTGGTGGGTGCTTACTAAGCATAGAAAACTGTTCTGTGAGATGAAGCCTAACTAATGTAAATATATACATATAAATATGTGTGTCTGTAAATATACAGATGTGTATGTCCATACATACATGTTGTGTATGTACGTGTGGGTATATGCATTCAGATACATGCAGCATCATTCTTGGCGGGGCTGAGGTGGGGAAGATTGGAGCAGATCTCTTGGAGGGGGGCCATTAGAGTTGAGACTTGTGGGGTGGGGAAGCTTGATGCAGGCTTCCCACGTGGGGAGCTCCCGGAGGGGTACGGGGTGGGGGTGGGGGCTGTCCCCCCAAGGGCCTGCCTGCCCACATACTGGCTGTCAGTGCCTTCCCTGGGCATCCCGCCCCCAGTTCCCCTGCCTGCCCAGGGCGCCCCTCCGCCTCACCCCGAGCTCGCTCGCAGCCCTGTGCCTTTCCCGACCGGAAGGCCAGCCTTTAAAGAGTTAAGCAGTAGGTAGTGCTGTAGGCCTGCTGAATAGAGTGGCAGCGGAGGGAGCCGCTGCAGCAGCGGATGAGAGGGCAGAGCCGAGCTCAGCAGAGCCCAGGCAGCCCGATAGAGATGTTAACTAAGCAAGAGCCCGCGAGCCTCCCTCCAGAGCAGCGGTAGCTGGGCTGCAGCCTCCGCGCCTTGGCCGGCTCCCACGGCCCGCGCCCCCTGCCCAGCCCTCCGGCCCCCGATCGGAGGCGCGGGCTGCATCCCTGCCCGGGCGGGCGGCTGCCCGGGATGGGCATGGGCTCTGCCCCCTGCCCAGCCTCGGCTGCGTGAGTGGGAGGCTGCTGCGGTCACCGCTCTGGCCATCCTGGCTCGGGGGGCGCCAGTGCTGCTGCTGCTGCATTGGGGGGCGCAGGCCCCCCACCCCGCCTCGGCTGCACCCCACACTTACTTTTCCTCCCCCTGCGGCTTCTCGCCCGGGCAGGAAAAATAACAGCGAGCTCAGAGCTCAGCTGGGAGAGGGCTAGCTTGGCTTTTTTTTCTTTTAAACACACACGCACACGCACACACACACACAGACAATTGCACACACACGCATACGCACACACGCGCGTGTACACACACACACACACACACACACACACACACACACACACACACACACACACACACACGGATCTCCTCCGCGCAAATGCAGCAATCTTAGACCTGGAAGGAGCTTGGGGCAGCACGGAGAGCCCGGCTGGGCTCCAGCGCTGAGGGGGAGACACTGAGCAAGCTCCCTGAACAGCTCCTGGAGGAGTTAGGAGGCTCCTGGAGACCCCACAGGTAACAGGGCAAGGGGGGGGGGTGGAGTGTGTATGTGTGGAAAACTGAAAGACAGAGGTGGGGGCGGCCCAGAGCCAGAGGGACCAAACTAGGATTGGAAGAACTGAGGATTTCATCCCAAGGAGCTGGGATTGCATCTCCAGGCAACACCCTCCCCCCACCATGGGGGTGGGGGAGCCGAGCCATTGGTTCATTATTAGTCAGGGATGGCTTGGGGAAGGTGACAGACAGACCTGACCAGGTTCAGGGAGAAACTTTCACTTCCCCAGGGGAAAACGAAGTGGCATTTGGAGCATAGCAGAGCTCTGTCTGCGGGCAGGCAGCTAGGGGGTTTCTCTTCTGCGTGGAAGCCAGCTCTGTTTCTGAGAGCTGGATGGACAGTTTTGGAGACCTTATTTCTAAAAAGGATAAATGGGTCTTTTCAGTTACACTTGTTAAGAGCCCTATAAAGGGAAATGATAGGGGTTGCTTGGGAGGCTCAGGGGAGGGGAGCAACTAACAATTTTTTCTCAAGTTTGCGGTTGATAGTGGGATGTCTTGGAGGTTTCTGGAGATGAGACCCTCCACGATTATGAGCCAGGCAGGATTTGGGGTAGATTGGGAAAGAGGCTAGGCATGGTCATTGTTTGCTATCCTACCTTCTACCAGTACAGAAAACCAAATGTAAGAGATTTTAAGATTAGATGAAATTGTGGATTGCTAACATGGTCATGTGAATGTGTGTGTGTGTGTGTGTGTGTGTGTGTGTGTTGTGTGTGTGTGTGTTTTCGGTGGCGGTGTTGAAGTTCGAGGGGTGAAAAACAACCAAACCTCTGCTCTTCCTTTCTCGAGAAGCCCACTCATTGTTTGTTCAGAGCCCAAACAGCTGAGAGTCTCCAAAGACCCTGCTGGCTCCCTCCATGTACAAAGCGTAGCTACTGGGGGAAAGGGGAGGGTGGAAGTTTGCCAGCGCTGAGAAGATTCACTAGAAGGGCTCAAGGTATATTCCCATTCCTCACCCCCTAGGAGATCTTT
Organism: Trichosurus vulpecula; assembly: GCF_011100635.1. Classification (NCBI taxonomy): domain Eukaryota; kingdom Metazoa; phylum Chordata; class Mammalia; order Diprotodontia; family Phalangeridae; genus Trichosurus; species Trichosurus vulpecula. The sequence goes on along the minus strand of NC_050573.1, from coordinate 22,989,961 downwards.
AAAGCTGTAAGAGGACCTTCCCAAGCATCCAGCTCGATCCCCATGTTGGACAGAAAACGAAACAGGCCCTAAGAGCCTTCAGGGTGTTGAGGTGGGGGAAGGTCAGAACCCGAGATGGCCAAACTTTTCTGCAAGTGAAGAGCCAGGATGGGCATGGTAGTTTGAAGGTTGTCAGGCCTTTCATCTTGATGGCCTCATGACAAAGGATCCTAGATCTGAAATAGGAAGGGACACCAAGGCTGTCCATTCCAATCCTTTCATTTTGCATATGGGGAAACTGAGGCCCAGCCTAATGATCATAGAAGTATATATGGATTGAGTGCTAGAAGGGACCTTGGAGGTCATCTAGTCCAAGCCCCCTCCCATTTTAAAGACATTAGGATCATAGATTTAGAGGTAAAAGAGATCTTAAAGGCAGTTCATCTCTTCATTCATCCTTGTCATTTTATAGACTAGGAAATTGAAGTTGGAGGAAATACAGTGACTTGTTTGTGGTCACACAGCTAGGAAGCAGGAAAATCAGGACTTGAACCCGTGTTCTCTGTCTCCCAATCTCTCCTGAGAGCCATATGCCACCGTCCTGGCCCAACTGACCCTAGCTCACCCCTACTTCTTGCTGCACTGTGGTTGGGAGACATGGGGGCTCAGTGGCCAGTGTGTCAGTCTGGCCAGGTGCTGGAACCTAGCCTGATGGATGCCCTAAGGGGACCATCTGCATGGAAACTTCCTTTCTGCCCCATGCTCCCCGCTGGAGCACTCTCTCCTGAGCCCCTTAGCTCATTCCTGGAGTTCTGACTCAAGTAGACCTTCCTCTTCCATCCTCCTGTGGGCTAGTCAGTGACAAGCCGGGGAGAGGCTCTGACCCAGAGTGGGACTGGCTTTCTGCCAAGCCACAGGAAATGTTAACTGGACCTCCCCCCCAATCCCATGCTGGCCCTGAATGAAGAGGGGTGATTGTGTCCTGTGGTTTGCCTGAAAGGCAGACACCAGGAAAATGATCCCACTCTGGCCTCTAGGCAGGCCAGGGAGGCATTCCTTCAGAGCCGGGGGGTGGGGGATTGCCACCACCCTGGAACTGACAGGGCCCCCCTAGCTGGGGCCAACCACAGAGTCCTTTCTAGAGGGTTGCTGAAGCCAGGTGCCAAAAGCAGACACCAATCCCAGACAGCATGGTCAAGTTGTATCAGCCCTGATCTGGCAGTTGAGAGATCTGGGCTCTTGCCCAGGCTCTGCCACCACCCAGCTGGACCTTGGGCAAGTCACTCTGTGCCTCAGTTTCCTTATCTGACAGATGAAAAGTTTTGGACAAAGTCTCCAAAGTCCTGATTTTCTAATGATGCCTTTTAACACTCACTATTGCTTCTGACATGTTAAGTTCTAAGGCATTGTCTGTCTCTAGCATTCAATGCTCTGTTTCCTAAAGTCCCTTCCAGGGGCTGAACCATTCTCAGCCCTGACATTCCCTATTCTAAGAGCACACCTAGCTCTGCCATTCTGTGTCCTGAGGGCCCTCTCAGATCTAAATTCAGTGTTCTAAGGTCCCACCCAGCTCTGACATCTTGTGTTCTAAGATTCTTCCCGTCTCGTCTCTCGCATTCTCTGTTCTAAGGTTCTCTGACGTTCTGTGATTCCCTTCAGTAGCCGCAGCTCAGTCAGGGGCAAGGGCAGATTTCCAGATGGGCTTTTCCCTGCTTGTGTTGTGGCACCTGTTGTCCTGCTAAGCCAGCTTTACTCATACCCCAGGTGAGGTCATCTGGTAGTCCCGCCTCTCCCATGCCCAATGGCCTCATCCCTGAAGGCTCCACCCACCCCGGCTCCCTATAAATCCCTGAGTGGGGCAGCTGTGTCTGAGTGGGGAGCCCCAATGGGCAGCGAGAAAGCCAGCTGTGAGAGAGTGGGAGAGCTGGAGCCACCCAGCCAGCTGCTGGGTCGCCATGACAACGTGAGGTGGAGGTAGGCTGTCTCCAATGGCTTTAGATTGGGGGGTGGAGGGGAGGGCTCTCTGGGAGCCAGGTGGAAAGACTCAGTGGCTTTGTGTTGTCAGGCATCCCCACTGCTCATTTGGGCAGAAAGACTTTCCCTGACTGTTTTGCCCAGTTCTAGTGGATGAAGCCTGTTGTTTCCAGGCTGGAGAAGGAATATTGGAGAGAAAAAGAACCTTCGAGCTGAACAGCAACCTGGGGGGTGGGTGTGGGTGTCAGTATGGTAAGGAGCAAAGCAGTGGGCTGAACGTGTGATCTTGGGTAAGTCACCGAACCTCTCTGGGTCTTACTTTCCTCATCTGTAGAATAAGGGAGTTCACCATTCCATGAACCTAGGGCAACCTGACCCTGTTGCAAACTCTCTGCATTCAGCCAGCATTCTTTGCCGTCCTTGTCTGCAAATTCGAATAATAACATTTGTGTTTCCTGTCTCACAGGCTGCTATGAGAAAAAAGCTTCATCAGCTTAGTAGTGCTAGAGGAAATGAGAGCTGGCATTTTGAGGGGCTAAGGATTAGGGGTCCTTTCCCAAACCATGGGCATCGAAGATAGGAACTATGAGCCGGGGGAGAGCTGGCTCATCTTGACTGGCTTGGAGCCACTAGGGAAGAGTGGGGAAGGATTGTAGAGATACAGAAGGTAGAGTGGGATTTGGTGCAGTGGATAGAGTGCTGGGCCTGGAGTCAGAAAGACTCATCCTCCTGAGTTCGAATCTGGCCTCAGACACTTAATAGTCAGGAAACCACTACACAGAAATAGAGAGAGGTTCAATTAGATTTTTATCGTTGTTGTTTTAGTCACGTCCAATTCTTCCTGGTCCCATTTGGGGTTTTCTTGGCAAACATACTGGAGTGGCTTGTCATTTCCAGCGCCTTTTACAAATGAAACTGAGGCAAATAGGGTTAAGAGACTTGCCCAAGGTCACACAGCTAATAAGTGTCTGAGGCCAGATTTGAACTCAAGAACAAGAGTCTTCCCGACTTCAGGCCCAGAATTCTATCCACTGAATGACCTATTTATTTAGCATTGGAGAGGCAACCAGGCTTAGAGGATAGAGAGCTGACTTTGGAGCTGGGAAGACCTGGGTTTGAGTCTCACCCTTGAGACATACTGCCTGTATGACCATGCATTAATCATCAGTACTTTTGTTATTCTAGAAGATTCTAAGTTGCTGAGTTGTATGGATCCTGGTTTAAAAGGGGGCAGGGGATGGGGGGGGGGAGGGGGAGGAGGGGAGCAGCTGCTGTTCTAGATGCTGAAGATAAAACGACTAAAAGGAAATGATCTGTCACCTCAAAGAGGTTGATGAGAACATGGAACATGAAATGTCAGAGCTAGACAAGACCTTTAGACGGAGAATGCTGGAGGTGAGAGGGTCCTTCAAACATGCTATGTTGCGCAGACCAGAACAAAGTAACTCAACGTCGTTTCAAGAGAGAAAATATTATTTACCTGAGGGTCTGATGTAAGAGATGGCATTGGAGCTCTGCTTGAAAGGGGGGGGAATGTGTGTGTGGGGTGTGTGTGAAAGTATAGTAAGGTCTCTGCTAGGGGGTGGGAAATAAGCATTTATATAGCACCTACTGTGTTCCAGGCACTGTGCTAAGACTTACCTAATGCTGAACCCTTATTAAATCTCGACCTTCGAATTTTGTGTTTTGTCTCTAAATACTATGAAACAATGATAGCTAGCCTGTACAAGAATTTTAGGTGGAACAATAGCTACCTTTAATATTTGCAAAGTGTTTACAAATGGGAGGCGGGTACTATTAATTATCTGTATTTTACAGAAGAAACTGAAACTAAAAGAGAATAAGTGACTTGTTCAGGGTCGCATTGTTAGGAAGTATCTTAGGCAGGATTTGAACTCAGATCTTCATGCCCCTAGGCCCATCTAGTCTGAGAGGAGAGAATTTTGACTAACAGAGGCCACTCTGTCCCACTTCTAGTCTCCCCAAGCCGCAATGTTTGTGTATTCATAATTGTATTTTTAATAATATTTTCTTTTTCCCTCATTATGTATAAAAAACAATTTTGAACATTTGGGTTTTTTTAAATTTTTTTAGATGAATACATGTATTCATAAGTTTATTAATAAATTTTTCTCTGGCAGAGTTCTTTGAGATAAAGAACAGTGCAGCGGATAGGGAACTGGACCCGGAATCAGGAAGCAGGTTCAAATCCTGCCTCTGACTTCAAATAACTGTGTAACTCTGGACAAATGACCTCTGTGGACCTCAGTTTCCTCATCTGTAACATGAGGGGGTTGGACTCCATGGCCCTTAAGGTCTTTTCCAGTTCTCAATCTATTAGTATAGACTAAACAAAAGGCAGAGAAAGCAATAATTTTTCTTCTACAGGATTCAGTGTGAATGTGTGTGTGTGTGTGTATGTGTGTGTGTGTGTGTCTTTGCCTATGTGTGTAAGAGACCAAGACAGTGGGTAGAAGGGCCATAGCTCTACACCCTTCCAGAGAGTCCTCTCTATGCTCTTCCGAGTAGATGGCCTCTCTTGGTTGGCTCATTTTCTGAACGGTTGCTTAAAGCTGGATGGTAATTGATGACTGCTCTACAATGGTGGATTGGGTGTGTTTTTTCATCCTTTCTTTTTTTTTCAGCCAGTTAATTTTTCCCAAAGAGCTGCTATCTTGCAATCCTACAGTGCCTCATGTATTTCAGAGCTTTTCTCTCTTCCTCTCTCCCTGGCCTTGTTAAAAGAGGACACGGCTCCTTTCCTCCCTCCTTTCTCCTTCCCTTCCTCCCCAATCACACAAACCTCTCAACAGAAGCCTCCATTTGCTGGGAGTCGCTGAATAAACCTACAGATGTTAAAAGCTCAGGTATAATTTTAGGCAGAACATCTGAAAATAGGCAGCCTGGGAGTCAGTAAAATATCTTGACATTAGTGTTTCTAATTAGGAGAAACTTGTTTTCCTTAAATAAATAAATCAAGGGGAAGAGAAGACAATTGTCTCTTATCGGTGGTTCTCAGGCTCCTAGATGGATGTGGGGGGTCTGGGGAAAGGGAATGAAGAGGTCATAGGCCAAGGGGGGGAAGGATCCTAAATAAGGTTTTTACTTAGAGCTCATTAAAGCATTAAGGCATGTTATCATTTCAAGAGTTTTTAAAGAGCTGATTAGACAGCCTCTGAAAATGACGGCTAACCTAAGGATTAATAAGAATCATAGAATTCCAAAGCTGGAAAAGGATCCTGAAACAAAGAGTGTCAGAGTTAGAAGGACCCTTAGAACTTGGAATATCAGAGTTGGGAGGACCCTTAGAACAGAGAATTTGCAGAGCTGGGAGAGCTTTTATAGACAATGCAATATCAGAGCTCAGAAGTACCTTAGAACATGGAATGCCAGGATAGAAGAACACAATATGGAAGTGAACCTTTGAATTATAGAAGGTAGAATGCCAAAGAAGGAAGGGAACTTAGAGAATGTGTAGTCTGACCTCATCTTTTGACAGATGGGGAAACTGCGATCAAGAGAGGTAAAATGCTTTGTCCAAGATCATACAATCAGTTGGTGCCAAACCCAGGAGAAGAAACCGGAAGTGATGATTTCAATTACATTGTGATAAGTTGTTGTTCAATCCTTTTTAGTCATGTCCAACTCTGCGTGACCCCATCTGGGGTTTTCTTGGCAAAGATGGTGGAGTGGTTTACCATGTGCTTCTCCAACTCATTCTGCAGATGAGGAAACTGAGGTAAACAGGCTGCTCTGGGCCACCCAGCCAAAGTGTCTGAGGTCAGATCTGAGCTTAGATCTTCCTGACTCCAAACCTGGTGCTCTATTCACTTTGCCATCTAGCTGCCCCTTGTCTTATTGTGATAAGACCATCATCCATTTCAGTCAGTTTAACAGCCTGTGTTATTGACTCCGAGTGCCCACACTGGAAGTTCCCCGAAGTAATGAAATCTTGGGTCCTATCCCACCCTGCCCACAAAATGTATGTACAAGGTACCGTGGCATGGAAATTCATTGGTATTTCCTAAACTCTCCCTGGAGGTGTCCAAGCAAAGGCTGATATCCATCCGTTGGTTTCTCATAGTGGAGACTGCTTTGGTGTGTGGATAGGACTCGATAATAATCACTAGCATTTCTATAGTACTTTAGATTTGCAAAGCTCCCTATAGATTTTATCTCAACCCAACGTCCATGATGTTTTAAAAATTATTTTGATAACGGTATTTCAACATAATTGGCTTTCTTTCCATCCCATGTATTTTATTTCATGTAGTCAGATCCAGTAACCTGAGGGGTCCCACAGCTTCCCAAGGTTGGCAAAGAGATCCACGGCACAGAAAGGCTGGAATGCCAGGACTAGATGGCCTCTGAGGTCATGCCCAGCTCAAGATCTGTGGTCCCACGGTCCCTTTCAATTATGAAATTCTATGATTCTGGGCCTGGGAAGCACACAAAGATGGAAACGACACAGTCCCTGACTTCAGAGGGTTTTTATCCTGACAATGATTATTATTATAGCCAACGTTTATATAGTGCTTATAACATACCAGGCGCAGTGCTAAGCATTTTACACGTATCATCTCATTTGGTCCTCACGACCCTGGGATGTAGATGCTGTTCTGATCCCCATTTTAGAAAGGAGGAAAAAAAGCAAACAGAGGTTAAGGGACTTACCCAGGGTCACACAGCTACTAAGTGTCTGAGCCTGGATTTGAACTCAGGTCTTCCTGACTCCAGGTTCAGCCTTCTACTAGGGATGGGGAGAGATGAAGCATATACACTCATTTGTATGATCCAAGGTGCCCAGCTTTAGGGACAAGGGAAGAGAGTTGGAGGCAAAGTGCCCTGGGTCAGGTTTACCTTGCCACCAGGAGCTAAGTGGAATGTCGCCACGCTTCATGTGGGTATTTTCCACCGATGGCTCCTTCATGTGATCTTAGGCTCTAAGAGATGAAAAGGACTTTAAAGACCATCTAGTCTAACTCCCTCATTTTACAGAGGAGTTAATGGAGGCCCAGAAGTGTTAAGCAACTTGGTCATTGTTACATGAGTAGTAGGTGATTAGGCCAGGAATCGAACCCAGGTCTTCTGACTCCAGATGCAGAGCTCTTTCCACTACACCCCCATGCCTTAAGGCTTCTCTTACTGAGGTCTTTTCCTGTTTCTTTGTAAGTCTCCACGGATGATGCCAGGCACATAGTCCTAGTCATTGGTCTGGTCCTCTGGGTCAGCCTGTCTCTTTCTAGTATTCTGCGTATGACTTGATCCTGGATTAATGATCTTATCAGTTATAGAGCTTCTCAGCCCCTGATGGGGACAGCCTGGAACCATGATCCCAAAAGCTTTGGGGTATAGCAGCGCCCTTTGAACCAGCGCACTTGCTTCCAGCCCAGCTCCCACATCTACCCTTGAGGGTTTCCTCATCACAGACTGCAACAATTTCAGACCAACTTCCACCAGTAGTCAGATGGGAGTGGTACCATCCCACAGACCACTGGTCCTGCACCTGGGGAAGTAATTCCTGGGGAGAAAGAAAGGGCCAGCCATCCCCACCAACTGGCACCCATAAGATAGTCAAGCCAGTCTAGTTGAAGCAGCAAAGGAGAGAGGGAGAGGGAGAGAGAGAGAAAGAGAGAGAAGGAGAAGAAGAAGAAGAAGAAGAAGAAGAAGAAGAAGAAGAAGAAGAAGAAGAAGAAGAAGAAGAAGAAGAAGAAGAAGAAGAAGAAGAAGAAGAAGAAGAAGAAGAAGAAGAGGAGGAGAAGGAGGAGGAGGAGGAGGAGGAGGAGGAGGAGAAAGGAAGGAGGGAGGGAAGGAAGGAAGGAGGGAGGGAAGGAAGGAAGGAAGGAGGGAAGGAAGGAAGGAAAGAAGGAAGGAAGGAAGGACCTTCCCAACAACCCAGGGAGGTAGATGCTGTTATTATCCCCTTTTTACAGTTGAAGAAACTCAGGTAAGCAGTTTTAAGTGCCTTTCCCAGGGCCATCCAACTATTAAGTGTCTGTGTAGGTTTTGAACTCAAGTCTTCTCAACTCCAGATCCAATGCTCTATCTATTGTGCCACCTAGCCGCCTCCAGTTCTTGGCACTGAAATCCTTGGCTTTATCAATCTTTCGATATGACAAATTAATTAGATTTTGTAAGTGGAAATGACATCAAAGAAGAGGCATTGAAACCTACTCTAAGCCCTCTAAGGACCATGGGACCTTTCCATCTGATTTCCAGCACAAACCTTCATTTGAGGCATATCCTCCATTGGAATGCGGGCTCCTTGAGGGCACAGATTGCCTTCTCTTTCTATTTGTACTTCCAATGTACACAGTAAGCACTTAACAAATGCTTCACTCATTCCAGCACCTCTCAAGAAAGCCCATTTTTCTTCTAGCTCAGTATAATTGTCATAATATATCTCCCTGTATCAAGCCAAATCCTGTCTCCTCAATGTCGGCACCCTGACTCTGATGTGAATGCAAGGAAAGGAGGCGTCTAGGGCTACTTGGCCTCTGTACCCATCCACTCTCACCTCCACCCATCAGACTACGCCCAGATAGACGGATGGAGGCTCCAGCCCTTAGACGCCCACTCACTCACACTGAGGCTCTCAGGCAACTTCCCAAGTGCCTACTTGCCACTCTCACTGTCTTCATATCCATGCTACCCCACTCAGCACGCGCGCGCACACACACACGCGCCAGCCGCCAAACTCCGTCTAAACAGTCAGTCTTGCTACTTAGACAACACAGTGCATAGAGTGCTAGATCTGGAGTCAAGAAGACCTGAATTCAAATCCAGCCTCAGAAATTTGCTAGCTGTGTGACCCTGGGCAAGTCACCGAACATTGCCATGCTCTAGACAACCCTCTAAGCCCATAAAATGCAGATCAAATGTCAGTCTGTCCTCTTGGTAGAAGGGGTTTACTCATCCTGCAGATCCAATCTTTCACCCCCTCGTTCTCAAATGTTTTGGTTTCAAGGATCCCTTCACCCTCTTAAAAATGTTTGAGGACCACCCCCAAAAGGAGATTTGTGTGAGTTATTTATATATACTGCAGGTATTAGTATTATATGTGCGTATAATCTTTAAAAATTATTGAGGACCCCCTCAAAGAGGTGATTTGTATGAGTTAAAGCTATATGTTGCAGGTATTATAATTTATATGTATATATATATATACATATATATATATACACACTCTTAAAAATTATTGAGGATCCCCCAAAGGGGATTTATGTGGGTTATAGATACATATTACCGGCATTATAATTTTGTATACATGCACTCTTACCAATTACTGAGGCTTTCTCTAAAGAGGGGGTTTCTGTGGGTTGTAGCTATCTAGGGCAGGTATTACAATCTCCCCATTTTACAGAGCGGGGATTGAGTCTCAGAGGAGTCTGCTCACAGGGTATTAGATTTAGAGTTAAAGGAACCTTAAAGCCCATCTCATAGAACCTCCCCATTTTACAACTAAGGAAACAGAGTCTTAGAGAGTTGAAGCCTCTTGCCCAGGCACAGCCTGTGTGTCAAAGGTAGGGTTTAATTGTAGAACTCCTGACTCCGGGTCTCACATTTTATCTACCGAAGCCTAATCAATCAATCAACACACAAGAATTTCTTAAGTGTCCGCCTACACAGGGCACTGGGCTGGGCACTGGCAGTAGCAGGGCAAAACCACAAGAGGATTAAGAGTCAGCAAAGCTCCAAGGAGACAGAAACATGTGTGGGCTGGGGAGGCTTCATGGGGGAGGGGGACTTGATCTGGAATTTGATTGACAGGGAGCATTTAGACAGGTAGAAAGAAAAAAAGGAGGGCATGGCAGGTGGGGAGAACAGCCTGAGCAAAGACATGGAGGTGGGACAGGGCATTGTGTGAGCACAAAGCAGTGAGGAGACCAGCCTGGCAGAAGGAGAGGAAACAGGATGAGAGTTCACATTTCAAACACCTGGTATTGATTGCAGAAGAGCTCCATGGTGGGGAAGCCCAATTTTACCCTCCATTCCTCAACATGACTTTTCTTCTTAAATATGAAAGACATTCTCACAGTTATGGTGAAGGGAAAGAGGCCTGGGACACAAGTCAAACCAAAGTTGTGGCCCGATCTGTGTCACTGACCAGCTTGTTAGACTTTGGACAAATCACATCCTCTCTCTAGGTCACCACTTCCTTTTCTGTCTACTCTAAGGCCCCTCCCAGCCCTGACATCCCCTGTTCTAGGGCCCCTCCCAGCCCTGATTCCCTGTTGTAGGGCCCCTTCCAGCCCTGATATCCCCTGTTCTAAGGCCCCTCTCTGTTCTGACATTCCCAGTTCTAATGCCCCTTCCACTTGTCATAGTCTTTGCATGTAGGTATGTGTGAGAAATGAAACACACACACACACACACATACACACACATTCGAAGCCTGCTGTCTCCTCCATCTCCAGTCGTACTACTGAACTGCTACTTTAGACACCACCCACTCTGTGTCACCGTAGGCACCCATAGGCACCCGAGTGAATTCATTCTCAGAGCCTCAAAATAGCTCCTTCGTGCCCACCCCCACGCTGTCTGCACAAGGTGGGCTGGAGCCCTTGGGAGCTGCTGTACTCAGAGGCGCTCCCCCCCAGAGCCAGCCCACAGGCTTGCCAACTCGGCACTTTCCTCTCCCTCCCCCCTCCCCCAGCCCCTCGATCTTAGAGCTGGCTGCTAATGAAAGGGAAACCTGCATGTTCTTTCATAAAAGAGAATTGTAGACAATTAGAGCTGGGCACAGCACAGCAGTCTCATTAAGTGTCCGTTGTCAGGATGTCAAGATGATTGATGAGCCCTGTCCTGGAGGCTCACTCCTCACTGAATCTTCTGACTCACCACCCTCATCTCTAGGGTTGGGCTGAGTATGGGGAGAGGATTCTCTGTAACTTCTCCATGAACTCCAGCAAACCTTCTCGCTAACTGTTCTACCAAACCACATCATGGGTTCTGGGTCTGGCTGAGTTCTAGAGTTGCGACTTAGAACCATAAAATGTCCAAGCTGGGAAAAGCCATAGAACATGGAATGTGAATCCTGGGAGACATCTTAGAACAGAGAAAGTCAGAGCTGGAAGGGGCCTTAGAACAGAAAATTTCAGAGAGAACAAGGAATGTCAGAGCTGGAAGGGGCCTTAGAACAGGGAATGTCAGGGCTGGGAGGGGCCTTAGAGCAGGGAATTCTGAACTGGGTGGGTGGGTGGGGAGTCCTTCCAGCTCTTCATTCTACTTTTGATTTTTTTAAAGAAACAAACAAAAAACCAGAATGATGAGAACAGAGGGCCTTGGCCACCTCACCTTGTATTTCTGGTCCCTATGAAGGCCACTGTCAAGAGAACCTTGAAGGATCTTCATTTTGCTGTTATCTGTATGACATTCCCTTAAGCTGCCTCAACACAGTCCAAACAAATCCATAGAATGGGTCCAGTAGGTGTTGGCCAAGGGATGTGAACATGACTTCTGAATGCATATTTGATGGATCCAGATTTTCAGCCATGCCCCCTTCAGGGGAGCGGTCCAACAGCAGCCAGGCTGACCAGTTCAGCCCTGGATTATTCCTACATTATAATGGTAACATGCCTCAAGGTTCTCTTCCAAAGCTTTAAATCCTACTTAAATCCATTGTTCTGGGATTATGTGGAACTGCACACTCCGATCACAGGTCTAGATTGCCACCCTTCTACATCTTCCCATCCTGTGGGCTCTTTCCTGTATCTTTGTGTAGATCATGGGATAGTGGGATGCAAAGATATGCTGGAGCCAGCTTGAACTGGCTCAAGAGCTGATTGTTAAATTTCAGCATAAGCATTTATAAGCCAGAAATTGGTGTTACAGATCAGAGCTTGATTTATTGTTTTGTTGGTTTTCTTAGACTTTAGAAAGTGATGGAGAAAAATGTTAATAATGTAGGTTAAAATTAAAAGTGTTTCATGTGCGCTCTCCTCCCCCCACTGAGATCTGGTTGTTAAACATTTGCCAGTATAGCTTTGGATTTAAAGATGGGAGGAACCTTAGAGATCATCTTGTTCAACTTCCATATTTTTACATGTGGGGAAACTGAGACCCAGAGAGGGGAAGTGATTTAAGATTAAGGAGCTAAAAGGGAAATTAAGTCCAATCCCTTCATTTTTCATGGGAGAAAACTGAGAAACAGAGAAGGCAAGTGAATTACCCAAAATCTAATAGATAATTGGTAGAAAAGGTTGAATTTGAACTCAGGCCCTCTGACCCCACATCCCACATTGATTCCACTGTGCTGTGTTGCCCCATTCCTTCTTCGAGGCAGGAGAGTCATAAAAGAATCTAAGGCTTATAAAAAATGGAGTTGAGGAGGGAGGGCATCACCGGCATCTGGGACTGTCAGTATAAAGGTCCATAGACCAGAGACGGAAGGCCAAGATAAAAAAAAAAACAAACCAAACATCAAGGCATCAAGGTCTGTAGAGTCTTTGAAGAGGAGTAATGGAAAACAAACCTGGAAAGGTAGGCTGCAGCTAGAGTGTCTAAGGCTTCACCTGCCAAGCAGAGTGGTTTGTATTTTATCCTAAGAGCTGTGGGGAACCATTGAAGGTACTTGAGCAAGGGAGTGACGATCAGACCTGGCTTTAGAAAGATGATTTTGATGGGTCGGCGGAGGTCACTCTAAATCATCACGTGGGTGATCCCATCTTAAAGTTATTTCTAAGGGTTGATCGACTCAGACCCACTGCCCTAGTTCATTAGCTACTAAAGGTTGCCTACTAGAATGACCAATGCATGGGATGGGGGCGTCTTCATTGCCAACAAAATTGGCATGGTTTGGTTTCGTGGAGAGAGAACAGGGTGTGAAGTCAGAGGACTGGGGCTCTGAGTACCACCCTTGGGCTCAGTGACTGTTCAGTCTTGAGTAACTCACCTCCACTCTCTGGGGCTCAAGTTTCCTTACTTATAAAATGGGAGTGGAATGGGAGTGGGTGGGGGAAGGGAACAAGCATATATTTCATCTGATCCCCACAACCACCTTGGGAGATGGGTGCTGTTATTATCCCATGTTACAGTTGAGGAAACTCAAGCAGACTGAGATGAAATGACTCGTGCCAGGTCACGGAGACAGGGAGCGTCTGTCTGAGGCAGCATTAGAACTCGGGTCTTCCCGGCTCCAGGTCAAGTGATTCTTCCGGTTCCTGATGCCTCCCCCACCAACATTTATTTTATATTTTGTAATCAATGTTGAGACTGTTTGATTCTTTTTCTTTGCTGTGCCTAACACAATGCCTTACACGCCAAAAGTACTTGACCCACACTTTCTGATTGATTGGCAGACAAGAGCAACAGGTTGAAATTCATAAAGTGAAATATAAATAGGCATACATCTGAAGTCCTGCCCTTAGATTCCAATAATTGACTCAACAGTTGTGACTAGAAGAGAAGCTCATTTGAGAAAGATCTAGAGGTTCTAGTGGACCACAAGCTCAATGAGGAAGGAATAGAAGAAGATTATGAGTTAACAAAGTGACAAGGGAATAAGTAGATAGACAGACAGATAAAGATATAGATAGATATGCATGTATACATATCTATATAAGGCAGGCACTGTGCTAAGTGCTTTTTACACATATTACCTCATTTGAGCCTCATAATAACCCTGGAGCATAGGAGCTATTATTATTCTCATTTTTAGTGGAGGAAACTGAGGCAGACAATGATGAAATGACTTGTTCAGGGTCACACAGCTAGTAAGTGTCTGCAGTCAAATTCGAATTCAAGTCCTAGCAATCCCAGACCCAGAACTCTATCCACTGTGACACCTCCTCCTGTCTCTAATAAGGCAGTTAAAAAGGTAATGTATCTGTATACCTTTATAGAGGCTGTCCTCCATGCCTTAAATTGTTTCTTTTCTCACCTCCACCTCTGCAAAGCTCAGCTCAAATTCTACCTTCTTTGCCAAACTTTGTCTGCTTCTCACTCCATGCATCATCCCCAAATTAATTTATATTAAATCTATTTTATATTTGCATATATGTGTCTATAGTATTTCACTTGATATAAAGCTAAGTTCCTTGAGATCGGGGATTGCTTTGTTTTTGTTGTGTCCAGTATGGTGCTTCACACATAATGGGTGCTTAATAAATATTTGTTTATTGATTGACTCACTAAGTAAGATTCATAATATTCATAATGAGAAGGTATATGTGTGTGTGAGAGAAAAACAGAGAGAGACAGAGAAGGACAGAGAGAGAGAGAGAGAGAGAGAGAGAGAGAGAGAGAGAGAGAGAAAGAGAGAGAGAGAGAATGATAATCCTTTTGGACCCTGCTCTGGTCAGACCATATCCAGAGTACTATGTTCACATCTGGGCAACATCATTTAGGAATGCTAAGGCTCGGAATGAACTGAGACTGGTAATGAAAGCTATGGATGACAAAGGAGACTTTTAAAGCTATATTGAGAAGAAAAAGGAGGCTTAAAAGGGGGATAGGTTCTTTGCTTGGAATAGATGAGCCAATGATAACTAACAACAGATTGAAGGCAGAGATGATTTTGTCTTTAGTTTTTTTGCCCAAGAAAATTATCTTTGGACCAGAAACTCCAGCACTAAAATGACTAACAGAGGGTTGATAACCAAGATAAGCAAGGAGATAGTAAGAATGCACTCACCTGCCCTTGATGAATATAAGTTGTCTGGTGCAGATGCCTCTGGCCTTGAAAGAATTGATAGATGCGAGGGCTACAAGTCACTGTTGGTGATTTTTGAAAGATAATAAGAAATAAGAGAGGAAGCCCAAGATTAAAGGAGGGCGAATGTTGGCATGATTTTTTTTAAAGGGAAGAGAACTGAGTCTGAAAACTATTGGTATATGAGTTTGACTTCCATTTCTGGGAAAATTATAAAACAGATCATTAAAGAGATAGTCTGTGAACATTTAAAAAGGGAACCGGTGATTGTAGAGAATCGAGCATGGTTTCATTAATTATTAATGATGTCAGACTGACCTCATTTCTTCTTTGGATAAGACTCTGAAACTAGTCGATGAGAGAAATGCTTTGGTTTATCTAGATTTTAGCAAAGCTTTTGATAAAGTCCCACATACTACTCTTGTGAAGAGAAGTTGGAATGCTGTGGAGTAGGCAAAAATACAATGGTATGAATTCAGAAGTGGTTGGATGGATGGACCCAACAAGTAGTTGTTAATAGTTCAGTGTCAAGTGGAGTACCTCGGGGATCTGTCCTTGGTCCTGTTCTAATGAACATTTTTGTTAATGACTTGGATGAGGGAAAGTCATCAGATTTGCAGGTGACACCAAGCTGGGAAGGACAGTTAGCACAGTGGCAGACCTGGAGTATTGGGATGAACCTAATAAGATTAAATTTCATAGGGATAAATGTCAAGTTTTGCACTTGGGTACAAAAAAAAATCAACTTCAGAAGTACGAGATGGGGGAGACATAGTTAGACAGCAGTTGGTCTGAAAAAAAATCTGGGGCTTTTGGTAAATTGCAATCTCAAGATGGGTCAGAAATGTAATGGGGGAGCCCCAAAACCTAGTGTATTGAGAAAGGCCTTGCTTCCAGGAAAATGGGTCTGATAATCCTACTGTTCTCTACTCTCATCAGACCTCATCTGGAGTGCCTGGTACATAATAGGCAACTCATGAATGTTTGTTGACTTGACTTGAGTATTGTATTCAGTTTTAGACATCACAGTTTAAGAATGCCATCGATAAGCTGGACTGTTCGTGGGCTCTTTGTCCATACCATACAAGGATCTGTTGAAGGAAAAGGGCATGTTTAATTTGGGCAGGAAATGACTGAGAGGAGGTGAGCTGGGACATAGTAGCCATCTTCAAGTATTTGAAGATTGTCATGTAAAAGAGAGGTTCTATTTTGTTCTGTTTAGCCCCAGAGGGAAGACCAAGAAGCACTAAGTGAAAATTTCAAAGAGGCAAATCAAATTTGATGTCACAGAAAACTTCCTAATATTTGGAACTGTCCAGCAGCAGAATGTGCTGTATTGAGAGGTGGGGGGGGGGGGCGGGGAGGGGGAGGCTCTTTCTCCTTGGAGTTCTTTGGACAAAAGCTAGACAACCCCTAGCCAGGTAAATTGCACTGGGGATGCCTTTTGTCTAGGGGCTGCTGTGGAGACCTTTCAAACTCTAAGAGTCTCTGATTCCAAGAAATCATTTTTGGTCCTTCCCAGGCTTTTGAACATGTGTTTGTGAGGGTTTGGAGGGCTGAGAGTTTGTAGTTTCTACGGGAAAGATCCCAGGTCCCTTGAGTTACCGTGGCAAACAATAGAGAAAACAGCCTTCCACTGGAACTGCCTCAAAGTGGAGTAAACCCAATTAATTTAACAGTCCTTGTCTATGGCTTAGCCCAGCCATCTTAAACAAGTCATTTGCTCTGTTGAGACCTTGGTTTTTCCATCTGTAGAATGAAGGGGCTACACTCAGTAGTCCATAAGGCCCTTCCCAGCTCTGACATTCTGTGTTCCAAGGAAACACTTTACACAGACATTCTCTTTCCTAAGGCTCCTCCCCATCTCCCTCCTCCCAGCTCTGATATTTTATGGTGACACAAGACTTTATAGTTCAACTTTGCCCATAGCATCCATTTCTCCCCCACCCCCCAGCCAGCCCAAGCTTTACCTCGTCCCTTTTTTCTAGAAAATTTTCTCTCACCCCTATCCTGTTTTTCCCACGCACTAAAATTCTCTCCACTCAGTGCTGAAACCCTGACTTCCCGACTCAAATCGTGTCCTTGTTTGAAACATTTTCTTTGGTATTTAGCTAATTAAATAGAAGCATTCGGTTTCCGCCTACAGACGTTTATGAGTGCACGTGTGTGCCTACCAGCCTGGGCATGGTGCATGGCGCTGGCTGGCAGGGCTGCTAGAACCTCACAGGCCCCGCCCAGTGCCACCAACTCACTGAAGAAGCCAGCTAAAGGTCATGCTTGCTTGAATCACAGACCTCTTCTTCGCAAGCTGGAAAGGACTTTGGAAAATGATTTCCTCAAACCTCTTTGTCTTACAGATGAGGATACTGGGGCTCAGAGAGGGAGAGTGACTTACCCAAAGTCACACAGATCTAGGACTTAATGGCAGAGCTGGGACACCTGAAACCAGGTGTGGTAGAGTGGAGACAGTACTGGCATGTGAGCCTGGGTTCAAATCCCATTTCTGCTCCTTGCTACCTGTGTGACCTTGGGCAAAGCAGAAACTCTTTGGACCTCAGTTTCTTTATGTGCAAAATGAATAGGATGGAAGGACAAGATAACCTCCAAGGTCAGTTCCAGCTCTAAATCTGGGATCCTACAGTCCAGCACTTTGACCAGTACCCCAGGCCACCTTTCTTATCTACCCTTTTTTTGCCTGCTGGGCATTGTATTTCTATGACATCAACATTCTTTTCCTCCTGTTCACATACAGTCATCAAATGTAAGACCTGTAAGTGATCACAGGCCCTTGGCACTTAAAACATGGTCCAGTCTGACTCCCTCGTTTTACAGACAAGGAAACTGAGACTCAGAGAAAGGAAGACCCATCCCTGATATCACACAGTAGAGCCAATTGAACACTCTATTCTCTCAGCCTTTACTTTTGTGCTCTTTCTCCTACAGCCACAAGGGACTTTTTCCTCCAGCGCCCATTCCAGAGAAGGGCACACAATCCTATCCCATGGTACAAACTCTCTAGACCTGGATCTTGCCAGTGGTCTTTTGCTGGGGGATGCCATCGCTTAGGTTTAATCATTTCACTCCTCTCCTCTTTCTCCTCTCCTCTTCTCTCTTTTATTCTCTTTCTCTGTCTCTATCTCTGTGTTTCTTTGTCTCTATCTCTCAGGCAGGAGATCACAATCCTTAGGCCTCCTTCCCTGGAATGCTAGGAGGATTAATTTGTGAATATGTGTAAAGTGCCTTTTGAAGAAGAAAAGTGCCACGTGTATTATGATAATTCCCCTTTTTCTCTCACACAATGCCTTTCATTTTCTGCTTCCTTTGCCCATATTAATAAAGTAAGACTCGCAACATACCTGTGAGACAGGAATTAATTTGTATTAGTCTCTTAGCCATCCCCCAGCTCTTGGCCTGCAGCCATTCCCTCTGTGTGCTTGGATCGTGCTGGATGCCACATGCTTCAGATGTTCGGGCCAGGGACTCGCTGGCTGGCAAGAATGGAGAGAAGCTTCTAAGGAGGGATTAGGGTTCAGGACTGGGCTTGAGGGAAGGGACCCATTCTGTATGGGGATACTCTTTAGAATGTACAGGGTCAGAGAGGTGTTTGATTTCCCTGCCCGCTCTGATTCTTCCTCCAGACCCTCTCTTAGTGCAAAACCCATCATGACACCCACCTTCCCTCAACAAACTGTAATGGTCTCTTATTACCTCTCAGGTAAATTATATACTATTGTTAGGCACTTAAAGACCATCTTCCTGAGCTGACCCTTTCCTACCTTTCCAGTTTCTGACACCCTCGTCGTTGTTGTTTGGTCATTTTAGTCATGTCTGACCCTCATTTGGGGTTTTCTTGGCAAAGATACTGGAGTGGTTTGCCATTGCCTTCTCCAGCCCATTTTACAAATAAGGAAACTGAGGCAAACAGGATGAAGTGATTTGCTCAGAGTCACATAGCTGGTAAGTGTCTGAGGCTAGATTTGAACTAAGGAAGATGAGTCTTCCTAATTCCAGGCCCTAGGTGCCCCTTACTGACACCTTACTCCCCTCTGTACACTCTAAGATCCAGCTACTTTGGTCTTCTTTGCCATTCTTCCACACAAAGTCCCATCTCCTTTGACAATCTGTCCCTCATGCTTGGAATGCTCTCCCTCCTCATCACATCCTTGAATTTCATCCAGACTTGACTCCAAAGGCTTCCTCAGTGCCCACCCCCATCTGCTCTGAGGTTACCCTCCATCTGTCTGGGTAGATGCTATTGGTACAAATGATCACCATTTCCCTCTCCAACAGATTGTGAGCTCCTTGAGGGCAGGAACTGGATTCTCCTTCCTTTGTACCCTCAGAACTGAGTCTAGCACCTGGAATGTAGGACATGTTTCCTAAATTGATTGATTGAAAGAGCGTGAAAGGACTTTAGAGGCAAGTGATCCAACCTCATCATCTCACGGGTGAGGAAACTGAAGCCCAAGTTGGCCAAATGATTTAGCCAGGGCCACACAAGTAACGTCAGACGCACAATTGGAGCCCCAAACCAGTGCTTTTTCCAGGTACATTCTATTATATAGCAAATGAACAGACTCATCATGGCCATGGTGCCAGGTGGGTGCAGGTCAAACCTAAGGTGGGGCAGCTGGACCTCTATCGCAGAGCACTGGAATATTGGGGGCACCAAGAGCACTTGCACCACAGGAATCACTGACCTTCACTCCTAATCAGCGAGAGTAATTGGCCAACATATGTTGGGAGTTATGGGATGGCAATGAGCAGCCTCACTCCCAGATGAGCCCCTCTCTTATCTCCAGCCCAACACCCTCTCAGCAGTATTGGAAAGCACATTTCATGCTCTGTTTGATGTGAAAAGGGACAGGTTAGGGTCTGAAGACTGGACAGTCTCCATAAAATGGACCAGAGAGGCCTATGGGAAATGTAGGGGAAAAGGAGGCATGTGCACTGGAACATACACTGGGGACCCAACTCTGACATTCCCTTTTCTAAGGCCCCTTCTAGCTC
This sequence comes from Trichosurus vulpecula, assembly GCF_011100635.1. NCBI lineage: Eukaryota > Metazoa > Chordata > Mammalia > Diprotodontia > Phalangeridae > Trichosurus > Trichosurus vulpecula. The sequence goes on along the minus strand of NC_050573.1, from coordinate 22,970,346 downwards.
TGACATTCCCTGTTCTAGGACCTCTTCTAGTTCTGACATTCCCTGTTCTAAGTCCCCTTCTATCTCTGGCATTTCCCGTTCTGGGTTCTGAGGCCCCTCCCAGCTGTGACATCTGCTGTTCTGAGGCCCCTCCCAGCTCTGACATCCGCTGTTCTAAGGCCCCTCCCAGGTCTGACACTCCCTGTTCTAGGTTCTGAGGCCCCTCCCAGCTCTGGCATTTCCTGTTCTAAGGTCCCTCCCAGCTCTGACATTCCTTGTTCTAAGCCCTCTCCCAGGTCTGACACTCCCTGTTCTAAGGCCCCTCTTAGCTATGACATTTCCTGTTCTAGGTTCTGAGGTCCCTCCCAGCTCTGACATTCCTTGTTCTAAGCCCTCTCCCAGGTCTGACATGCCCTGTTCTAAGGCCCCTTTGCTATGACGTTTCCTGTTCTAGGTTCTGAGGCCCCTCCCAGCTCTGGCATTTCCTGTTCTAAGGTCCCTCCCAGCTCTGACATTCCTTGTTCTAAGCCCTCTCCCAGGTCTGACACTCCCTGTTCTAAGGCCCCTCTTAGCTCTGACATTCCCTGTTCTAAGTTTCAAGGTCACTTTCAGCACCAGTGCTCTATGTCCTGTCAATAGCAATAACATTATGACATCCCCAGGCCATTCGGCTCTAAATCCTAGGACAGCGACTAAACCTGAAGTCTCTACCAGCGCCAACAGTCTATGTCTGACATGTATCATGCTTCCCATTCCTCCAACTGTCCCTTCTCCCCTCCACAAAGACCCAAAGCTGGCAATCGATACCTTTCTCTTACTCAGTAGCACTTTTAAAATATAAAGTACATTGGATTGAGAGTCAGAAGACCTGTACTCAAATCCAGTCCTTGTTAACATACTACCTACATGACTTTGGACCAGCGCATTCTCCTTGGGCTCAGTCACTATGCATTCTAACCCAACCCAGGACTCCAAGCAGGCGGGGCCGTCCGGCCATTGCCAGAGGCTCAGGCTGCTCCCTCTACCCAAATTACAGGCCCTCCCCTCCCCATATCTCTGGGCAGATATCAGATGGACAGCTGGGAGAATCCCTCGTGGGAGGGGAAATCAGAGTATTTAGAGTTGGAAGGACCTTAGACATTTCCTAGTTCAAGCCTTTCACTTTATAACATTAAGCATATTCTGATAGAATTCAATAGATGTTTGTTGGTTGGTAGAGTAGGGAAATTGCACCCACTAAAGGGTAGGCCCTGTTCCAGGTCACACAGGAAGGATGTGGATCCAGATCCTAGCTCTAACATATTTAGTGACAGACCCTTGGGATTTTCGATGGAGGAGGGAGAGAAAAATAAATGCTTGATGATTTAAAAATTAACTAACGCAAACAAAAAAATTTAAACCACATCTTTGGACAAGTTCCAGCTGTGGTCAAAGAATGCCTCGGTGTTCCAGTTGGGAACTCCCAACATTGGACTAGTGCTAATTGCCGATCTCCAATGTGAGTAATTCCACCTCCTTGACCTAAATCTCCCCAAGCTTCAAGTGGAGCCTGTGAGGGGAAAATTGGCAGGGAAACGAGGCAGGCTGATGCATGGATGCCCTCTCAGCCTTGAATCTCTTTGATGCCAGAGCCTGAAGCCCTGCTGTCCTCAAGACTGGCTCCCTCCAAGGTCTGATTCTCTGTGATCTCTTCTGCTTTTTCCAGGACAACAAACCATCCACATAATTCAACAAGCATTTATTAAGCTCCTGCTATTTTCAAGACTGAGGATGCTTGATAAAAACAGGAATCCCCTCCATTACTGCAGATTGTCACCCATCTGTGAGTCTGTAGGTCAGTCATGGGGAGTTGCCCAAACCTCAGAGATTGAGTAGCTTGTCTAGGATTCCACAACTACTAAGAAGGAGAGGTGGGATTTGAATCTGGGACTTCCTGGCTTCAAGCCCAGGAATTTATTGGTTCTGCCAAGCAGACTCTGCATCCTGAGGGAATGCAAAGACAGTAATGAGACAAGTCAAGGCTCTCCTGGAGCTTCTACAAGGAGTCCCACATTTCTTTACTGTGGTGATACTATAAGAGAGTGTCAGAGAGAATATTGGACCAGTTCCGACCCAGGGTTCTGCCTCCGAGGGGAAACCAAGGGATGTTCTGATAGGTCATAAAAACATGGTTCTTAGGGCAGCTAGGTGGTGCAGTGGATAGAACACCAGTCTTGGAGTCAGGAAGACCTGAGTTCAAATTCAGCCTCAGACACTTGACACTTACTAGCTGTGTGACCTTGGGCAAGTCACTTAACCCCAACTACCTCAACAAACAAAAAAAAAATTTCAAAAACCCCAAACTTGAAGAGACCTCAGAAGCTATCTTGTTCAGTCCATTCATTTTCCAAAGAAGGAAACTGAGTCACAGGGATACCGAGAGATTTGGGGGCAGCTGGGTGGGGCAGTAGATAGAACTCAGGAAGACCTGGGTTCAAATTTAGCCTCAGAGACTTCCTAGCTGTGTGACTCTGGGCAAGTCACTTTCCTACTCCCTGCCTCAGTTTCCCCAACCATAAAGTGGAGATAATAACAACATCTCCCAGGGTGGTTGTAAGGATCAAATAAGGTATTGTTTGTAAAGTGTTTTATGAGGTGCCTGGCACATAGTAGGCCCTCTATAAGTATTAGCACCCATTAACACCCAAGGTCATACACATAGTACCAGAGACAGGATTTGAACTCATGTCCCCTGAGCCTAAAGTCAAGATTCTTTTCACCTGTTCTACTCCGCTACGGGTAAGCCCCTGAGGTCCACTCCAGCTCTGAGGTTCTGGGATTCAGCGAATTGAATTCAAGCTAGAAAAACTGTTTGCTCTGAATTCCATTAAACAACAAGCTGACAGAGTAATGAACCATATTCTCAACCATTTTTTGGCATTCAATGCCTTTGCTGAAGTAAGGTGGGTGATAGAAAGAAGTACTCAGCAAGACCCACCTCGTGCCAGAAGCCAAACGCCCGCCTATAACAGCAGGAGATCTGGAGCCCACTGAGACCAGCTTTAGCAAGCAGGGAAGCCCAGCTGTTAATGCTGAGGCCTTTCTGCGGGAGGGGGACTCTCCAGGAAAAAGTCAACACATTAGTTATTTAATCCGCTCTGAGTTGTTGAAAAGCCCCCCATCTCTCTGCACTGTGGTCTGATGGCCTGCGGGTTATTTTTTAACATTTATTAGAGGATTTTTGAGTTGGTTAATTACAGGAAGGTTTTTTTTTCCTCCTGTTTTTTAAAAACGAGTTCTGTTTTGATAAGATAAAATTAAAAGCAGCACCAGGGAAACTACACCCAATACTTTGATGCTCTCCTTATGGCATCTGGACCGATTTAGATAATAATTAAATGCCCTATTTCCATTCTGCCTTTTCTTTACGAGGCGTGAGCCGTGCTCAGAGAACATGTTCTGTCTAAGGCAGCCCACACTGAGTCCAGCTCAGGAGAAAGGTGGAGATCCCCCAGAAATGGACTCCTTCACACGGGGGGTCTCAGAGCGGCGCAGCAAGGCCCTGGCACCTGACTAATGCCACGCAGCACATGGCAGACCTAAGTGAGAAGATGAACTTGCTGGGCAAAGAAAGAAAGCAAGGATTGGGGGCAGAGGACCAGAGGCAAAATCCTGCCCCTCTTGCTTTCCCTGTATGGCCATCATGTAACCTCTTGGGTTAGACTAGATGGAAGAAAGGTTACCAGTGTTTCTTAAGGGCTTACTATGTGCCAGGCACTGTGCTAAGACCTTTACAAATATTGAGCCTCAGAACAGCACTGTCAGGTAGGCAGATGCTGAAGCAAACAGATTCAGTGACTTGCCCAGGGTCACACAGCTAGTAAGTGTCTGAGGCTGAATTTGAACTCAGGTCTTCCTGACTCCGAGTCCAAAGCTTTATCTACTGTAGTACCCCTAGTTAATCGATGATTGGCAGGACCTACAGAATTGAGCAGTTCTTCTAGGGATGGCCATAGAGAAAGAGCTCAGTTGGTGGGTTGCAGGCAGTGTTTGTATCAGATGGTAAGGGCCCTAAGGATCTCAGGGTTGGGAGTCTGGGTCTCAGAAGATCTTCACAGACAAGAGTGACCAGAATCCTAATGGGTATGCTCGGTACCTTGGTATCACAAGGGACCTCGAGTAAACCTTTTGAGAAAAATTCATTTGGGTGGAGGGTACGGAACAGAAACCTCAGTACAACATCCCTCCCCCCCGAACTCCATCTCTGTCCCCCGGAACAAACCTATTCTGGGACAAAGCGAGGTCACCACACTGGGCTTGGGGGACAGAGCTCAGCAAGGGTGGGCATTGGAGGCGGGAAGTAGAAATCAGAGGAGGGAGAAAGCATATGGCAGATTCCTATTTAAGCTAACCATGCTCAGCCAATGAGATTCTGAGCCCTGCTTTTCAAGTCAAGTCAGCAAGTATTCATTAAGCACCTACCACGTACCACACACTGAACTAAGAGCTTCAGACACGAAGAAAGACAAAGACAGTCCCTGCTGTCAAGTGGCCCCCAAATTAATGAGTGGCAACATGCAATCAGCTATGCACACAGGCAATATATGTGCATGTGTACATGTGTGTGCTCTCAAGTAGCCCCCAAACTAATGAGAATAACAATACATGGGGGCAGCTAGGTGGCGCAGCGAGTACAGCACCGGCCCTGGAGTCAGGAGGACCTGAGTTCAAATCCGGCCTCAGACACTTGACACACTTCCTAGCTGTGTGACCTTGGGCAAGTCACTTAACCCCAATTGCCCTGCCTTCCCCCTCCAAAAGCAAAAAAGAGAATAACAATATACAAACAATACACAGCCAATATGTGTGATTGTAACTGTGTGTTGCATGTAGATGTGCATATCTATGCGCAGGATAAAATGAAGGTGATCTCAGGGGGAAGACTCCTCCCTCAGAGGGAGGACCAGGAAAGACTTCTTACAGACGGGAGGATTGTTAGCTTTTCAACACTTCTATTGAAAAGTTCTGTGAATGTCCTCTAAATACTGGTTGTTTTTGTTTAGTCGTTTTCAGTCATATCCAAGTCATTGCGACCCCATTTGGGGTTTTCTTGGCAAAGATGCTGGAGCAGTTTGTCATTTCCTTCTCCAGCTTGTTTTGCAGATGAGGAAACTGAGGCAAACAGGGTGAAGTGATTTGCGCAGGGTCACACAGCCAAGAAGTGTCTAGGGCCAGATTTGAACTCTAGGAGAGGCGTCTTCCTGACTCCAGGCCCAGTGCTCTCTCCACTGGGGTCAAGTCTTGGTTGCCCCTCTCTGGTTCCGACTCTACCAGGAGGGAAGGAATTGTAATCCCACAATAAATCGAGGGTTCAGACAAGCTGCCCCAAGATAATATCTCTAAGGTCTGTCCTGGCCCAGACATTCTTGGTTCAAAGGTCCCTTCTCGCTCCTGCATTCTGAGCTCTAAGCTCCTTTAAACTGCCATCATTCCTTCTCTTTTCGGGGTCTCCATTGCTCCTCCTGTAAAAAGTATAGGCATTAGATCAGACAAACCTAAGGCTTCCTCCAGCTTCGACATTCTCCGTGTGTTTCTAGAGTTCCGAGGTCCCTCCCAGCTCTCTGACAGTCTACAATGTTATTTTCCAAGGAAAGCAATTCTCCAGCTCCAACAGACCATTTCCTTCTTCTGTTCCCTCCCAGAAGCTCATTTACATATGGGAGGACTCCCTGGGATTGGGCTTTGTTCCCCTAACACAAAAGACGGTTGCTCAGAGGATACAATTAGCCCCTTTCCTGGCAGGCAAAGGATTGCAGTTGATTCACCCAGAAAGCCCTTTCAAGTGCCCCATTAAAAGAAACCCTATGACCGGAAGATAAGATGGGACAGATGGAGGGGGTCAGGTAACAGGGATCCTTGTGTTTGGCTCTGGATTGGTTTAAATTAAGATTGTCGATGTCACCGAGGGATAAGGGAACAGCGATTGGGTTACAGGTCACAGTGGCAGGATTCCATCTTGTCGAGGGAGGAATTGCTTTGGGTTGATCGTACTGAGGCATCCTTTGAAAGGCCCTGGTTTCTGCCTCCACCAAAGATTAGAGGTGTGCTGATTAGGGATATGGCAGCTTGGTTGGAAACCTTCGGTTTCTGTGAGCAAGGAGCCATAGAGACTGACTTTGGAAGGTGGCCAGGAGGAATGGAAGGAGCTGGGGAGGAAGAGACACAGGTAAAGTACCTATGTGACCTTGGGGAAGTTGTGTCCCTTTTCTGGGCCTCAGTTTCACCATCTGTCAGATAAGAAGGTGAGACTGGATGATTTCTAAAGTCCTTGCAAGCCTCTACATCCTAGAGGCCCTTCTTCGGGGGTTAGAGTTAGGAGTTAAAGCAAGAAGTGACTTTAGAAACCGTATAGTACCAGCCCTGGTTTTAGAGCAAGGAAACAGGCTAAAACAGGGAAATTAACCCACCCAACATCACACAGAGCCAGGACTGGAACCCCAATTCAGCCCAAATGGTCCTACTTTTGTATTCTGAGGCACTTCTAGTAGTGTCTTCTGTTTTTTTTTCTGAGGCCCCTCCCAGCTCTGACATTCCCTGTTCTCAGGCCCCTCCCAGCTCTGACATTGCCTGTTCTAAGGCCCTACCAACACTAACATCTTAAGTTCTATGGTCCTTCCCAGCTCTGACATTCTGTGATTTCTTTGAGAAATGTCCTTGACAACTTCCTTGAGAAGGAAAATCTCTGTGACTTTGAACAGAAAGTAACCAGCCAGGCCAAGGTCATCTGTTCAATCCCTGTCCATATTGATTAGCTTTATCTGCAGAGCCACAGACTACCACCCCCGAACGACTCCTCAGTCCACCCTCTGGTGCAGCCAGCCTTCTTCCAATAAAGGGATGCAAACCACAAGGGTCGCTGGGCAAGAGGATGCAGACATTTCCCTGAAACTCATCCCTGTTACTGATCCAGGTCCCCAAGGCACCATTGGCCATAATCAATTCTGTCCCTCTGTAGGGCCAGACACTGGGCTGGGCACAGGAGGCACAAAAACAAAGGACTGGGCTTGTCCTTGACTGGGGGAGGTCATATCCTATTGGAGGGGTATGGAGTTATTCAGATAAATACAATGAAGGTAATTTGAGAAGAGAGAGAACACTAATGATGGGTTAGATGGGGAAGGCTTCATGGAGGAGAGAGCATTGAGCTAAGCCTTGAAGGAGCTCAATGATTCTGACTTAAGAAAATGAGGAGAGAAGGCATTCCAGGCATCAGAGATGGGAAACGGACTCTGACATCTCTGGGACAGCATGTGGCTATGAAAAGAGAGTTTGTGAAGGGGAATAATGTTTTTTGAAAAACCAGGAAAGTTAGATAGGGGTCAGGTTATGGAGAGTCTGAAATGCCAGATTAAGGACTTTATAATCTATTCCATGGGCAGCTAGGTGGTGCCATAGTGCGTAGAGTACCAGGCCTGAAGTCAGGAAGACTCATCTCCCTGAGTTCAAATCCAGCCTCAGACACTCCTAGCTGTGTGACCCTGGGCAAATCACTTCAACCTGTTTGCCTCAGTTTCCTCATCTGTCAAATGAGCTGGGGAAGGAAATGGCAGACCGCTCCAGTGTCTTTGCTAAGAGAACCCCAAATGGAGAATCAGGCAGGACTGAAAAGCAACTGAATGCCAAATAATATACTTTATAAACAGTAGTACTGTGTAGAGGACAGAAAATGAGTCTCAGGGGGCAGGGAGACCTGGGGTCAAGTCCTTCCTTTGACGCATCCTAGTTGTGCCACCTTGTACAAGCTTCCTAACTTCTCGGTGCCCCAGGCAACTTCCTAAGACTAGACATTGTGGATAAAGTACCAGCCTGCATTGGTAGAAGGATTTTCTTCATTAGGAATTCCTTACACTGATGAAATCACAAGTCCCATCACACACCAGGGAGCCATTGAAGGCTCTTGAGCAGGGGAGGAAGGAAGGAAGATTATTTTTGATAGCTATGGGCAGGGTGGATCATAGAAGGGGGGAGACTGGCATTTGAGAGACTGGTCCAGACGAGAGGAGCTGAAGGCTTGAACTAGGTGCATTGGCCTTTCAAGTGAAGAGGGGAGCGAATGTGAGAGATGACAAGGCTAGGCAGCTGGTGTGTACAACACAGGCGGGTGGTAAGATCATTGTCCCCATTATTATCTCCCTCAGCTTCCGGCATTCTCCTAACCTCACTCCCTGGCACTGATAAGGTGGGGAAAAGGGGGACCACCCACTGGAGTGAATTCCATCTTGCTCTTGGAAGCCAGCAGAGGGATGATGAAAAAGCTCAAAGAAAAGCCCCCACCTGAGGCGCCGTGTTAATATACCGGGACACATCTCTCTGGACTTTAATTATTTAGGGCAGTGTTGCTGAGCGGGTGCATCTCTCTCCTATAGCACGGAAAATTAATAGAGACCCAGGAAGCTGAATCCGCCCTGTGGCCTTTTTTACTTTAAATTTCTTGCTAAGAAGTGGGATGAGACCAGTGGGATTTGGGGAGAATTATCAGGCCTGTGGATTAGTTTTGTAAAATCAATGGAGAGCTAGCTGTCTGCATGCTAGATAAACAATAGGGAACCTTATGGCAAAGAGAATTTTTTCCCCTCAAAAGAAAACACGGCTCCCCTAAGCTTAATTGAACACCTGAACTGAAGCTCATTTCTGTTGGTTCCTTCTAAGTTTCCCCCTGCCTCTCCCACCTTGGGAAGGTGACTCTGCCATGGAGCAGAACGGAGAGAGTGTCGGCCTGGGAGTCAGAAAGCCTGAGTGAAAAATCTGCCTCTGCCCCTGTGTCAACCAGTCAATCAACATTTATGAAGAGCCTACTATGTGCCATAGTACTATGTGCCTTCTATGTGTCTTGTGTACATAGTACATAGGCCCTGTGGTAAGTGATGATGATACAAAAAGAAGCAAGATAGTTTCAGCCCTCAAGAAGCTCACAGTCTAATGGGGGAGACAACATGCAGATAATACACACACACACACACACACACACACACACACATGCTATATATACATATATATATGTATAGGCATATATATAAATTTTGTGTGTATGCATATTTACACACATATGTATGTATACACATATATACATATATAGATACATACATATATTATAGATGCACAAAACTATGTATATACTATGTTTATATACACACCTATATACATATATATTATATACATACCCAAAGTATATATATGTACATAGGTATACACACACACACAGCAAGCTATAGATAAGATTTTTAGAAAATAATTAACAGAGAGAAGGCACTAGAATTAAGATGGTTTGGGGAAGGCTTCCTGTAATAGGTGGGATATTAGTTGAGACTTAAAAAAGGCCAGAGAGGTCAGTAGTCAGAGCAGAGAAGGGAGATATTCCAGGCATGGGGGACAGCCAGAGGAAAGGCCCAGAGCTGACGGATGGAGGGTCTTGTTTGTGGAACAGCCAGGAGGCCTGTGTCACTGGATGCAAGAGAATGTGCTGGGTGGAGAATGATGTGAGAGAAGACTGGAAAATATAAGGGATTACATTATGCAGGCCTTTGAATAAAGGAGTTTTATTTGGTTCTTGAGGCTATAGGGAGTCATTGGAGTTTATTGAGTAGGGGGTGACATGGTTGGACCTGTGCCTTAGGAACATCACTTTGGTAGCTGAATGGAGGATGAATGGGAGGGGAGAGAAACCCAAGGCTGGTAGACCCACTGACAGTTACTACAATAGTCCAGTTGGGAGGTGATGAGGGTCTGTACCGGGGTGGAGGCAGTGTCAGAGGAGGGAAGGTGGGTGTATTTAAGAGATGATGTAAAGGTGAAATCAACAGACCTTGGCACCATCTTGGATCTGGGGCTTGAGAGATAGGGAGGAGTCCAGACTGACTCCTAGGTTGGGAGCCTGAGAGGTGGGAGCATGGTAGTGCCCTGGACAGTCATAGAGGAGTTTGGGATGGGGAGAGTTTAGGGGAAAACATGATAAGTTCTGTTTTGGACATGTTGAGTTTAAGATGTCTCCAGTTTGAGATGTCTGAAAGGCAGTTGAAGATGTAAGATCTGAGGTCAGCAGGGAGATTGGGGCAGGAAAGGTAGATTTGAGAAGCATCAACATAGAGATGATAATTCAATCCATGTGAGTTTGTGAGTTCCCCAAGGGAAATACCATAGAGGGAGAAGAGAAGTCCCAAGTCAGAGCCCTGATGGACAGCTATAGTTAGAAGGTGTGATCTGGAGGAGGATCCAGCAAAGGAGATGGAGAAGGAACAATCAGAGAGGGAGGAGGAGAGCCAGGAGGCTGGCATTGACTTTGAGCAAGAGTCTTTGTGTCTTTGTGTACAAGGGAGATAGCCAAGTCTGCATTAAGCAACATTTGCAGCATTTAAGGAGCTATAAACACATGTTGCAGAGTTTGTTTGACTTTTTTTTTGTACTCACAGTGCCTAATAGTGCCTGGCAGACAGTAGGAGCTTAATAAAGGGTAGATTGACCAACTCTTTGCAGGGGAGCTTCAGAGCTGGAGGATGTCCCATTTGTAACTTTTACTCTGAGAAAGTTACCCGTGGCCCAGAGAGGTTGAGTATGTCTAGAGTCGTGTACTTGTAAACGTCAGAGACTGTATTTGAACCTAGATCTTCCTGATTCTGGATCTAGTGCTCTAGATGCCGCCTCTTCCTGCCCCCCCCACGCACCCCACACAATGCCTGTTAGATGGGTAGTGCAGTGGCTATAGTCCTGAGCCAGGAGTCAGGAAGACCTGATTTCAGATCCAGCCTGAGACACTTTCGAGCTGCGTGATCCTGGGCAAATCACTTAAACTCTGTCAGCCTCAGTTTCCTCAACCATAAAACGGGTGCCATAATAACACCTACCTCCCAGGGTTGTCGTGAGGCAAACATATTTTAAGTGCTTTAAAGCTCAATATAAATGAGAGCTATTAATATACCCTGCCCCATGTCAGCACCCAGAACGAAGCTCAGTGGTCCCACCTTAGTTACTGTTCTTCAGGGGATGAATGTTTTGGCCACAGTAACAGGAGGGGCAAGTAGGAGGTGATTCCCTTTCTGAAGAAATCCCAGCCCCTTGTGGTCTTGGGTTGAAACATTACTAGGATTACTCCAGACCTGTCACCGAAAGTTTTTCAGCTCTCTCACTAGTGGGCTGAGGGCTTTACAAAAGGAATTCAGCTCCATGGGATAAGAATGACCTATTAATTGCTCCTATTGGCCAGATCACATCTCTCATCTTTGTTTGTAGAAAGCATTCCCTCCCTCCCCCCCCCCACCCAAGGTCAAAGTCATTCCTTCCAACCACTCCCTGGAGTGCCTCTGCCCCTCCAGCCACACTGGCCCAGACAGTGAGAGCAAGCCCAGATAAGGCTGTCATCAATCCCTTCTCATTGGCACCTGGGTTGATCTGAGGCCTTTTTCAATGGAGCCATTTAATAGAACCTGGTCCCCCGAGACCTTCCATACAAAGCTTCCAGAAAGATAGAAAGTTGGAGGTGGAAAACACATACTCTCACACAGACATACACACACAATTAAAACAGAAAACAACCCACTCTTTCATTGACTGGAGGAGACAGACTGGTTGACGCAAGAGGTCTCCTCCATCTCTGATTTCAAGGGTTTTGCCGACTGCTTCTCCCCGATTCATTTTCCTTCCCCCTGCTTGGAGATAGCACCCCAGAGAAGACAAACTGGACCGTCCGTTTTCTCTGTAATGATAGTATTTCTTCAGGTCGGGAGAGATGGGGTAAGAAGTACAGCGTGTACAATATAGGGCTGGACCGGCTTTTGTCTTCTGCACAGCAGGACAGGCTTAACAAGACCTCCCACTGTTCTTGCCAATGAATGGAGAAAGGGCTGATTCCCACAGGCTCAACCTGTAGACTGAAGGCAATCTGATTACAGTGCTCCGGGCCTGAGAAAAATGGCAGTGGGTGTTGGAAGGAGAGAGGCAGGGTAGAGCCGCCAAGGAGGGGAGGAAGAGAGGGAAATGATTGGTGGAATTTACCAGAGCCTAGATGGCTGAGGCCAATCCGACCAGAGACGGGGGTCCCTGTTCTAAGGGTCAAAGACTGGATTATGATGGTGACCACAGCGTCAGGGATGATAATGGTGATGGTACCCAGTAGAGCAGATGAGATAGTTGGCCTTAGGTAGACAAAGACATGGATTCAAGTCTCCCTTGGAGCATGTATTGATTGCAAACCAGTTTACTTCTATGACTTTCATTTCCCTCATCAGTAAAGATTTTTTTTTTCCCCAGGTCTTCACGATTTTAATATGGTCAACTGTTATAAAGCTTTTCCAAACCCAGTCATTTGACCTTGGAAGCACCAAGCTCAGTCAATCAACCTCCGATAGGGAGGCAATGTGTTATCCCAGAAAGAGCAGAGTATGAGAAGAGACCTAGGATCAAATCTAGCTTCTGATGTGGGCAAGCCAATGTATCTGCCTCAGTTTCCTCATCTGTAAAAATGAGAAGGATAGTATTGTGACTCCTTACTTTACATGGTTTGTTCTTTTGGGGGGGGGGGTTTGGTGAAGAAAATGCTTGCAAACTGCCACGTGGAATAGTGGATAGAGTCCAGGCTTGGTGTTAGAAAGACCTGGAGTCAAGTCCCGCTTCTGGCACATACTGGCTGTGTGACCCTGGTTAAGTCCCTTAAACTCTTAGTGCTCTAGGCTGTTCTAAGCCTGTGAGTCACAGAACAAGTGTTGCCCACCACGGGGAGAGGGAGCCTTTCACTGGGCGTTCTCTATAAAATCATGGATTGAGAACAAAACATCATCATTATTATTAAATTTACATATTTATATTAAATTTACATATTTATATTATAGGTTTATATATTTCTATGGCTTAATTTTATTCATATCCCATTTTAAAGATATTTTTATACGGTGCTTTGTATCTATGTGCTCTTCAGCATGGCCCTCCGGGAAGGTGGTTGCCACAGGGGTTATTATCCATCTTTTGCAGAAGAAGAAACTGAGACTCAGAGAGATTTGGGAAGGAGTAGACACCCCCTTTTTGGAGGGCTTCAAGAAGAAGCTTAATAACAATCTCAATAGACATTTATTAAGCACCTGGGGCACTATGCTAGGTTCTGGGGATGCAAAGACAAATGTGAAAGGATCCCTGCCCTCAAAAAGCTTCTATTCTAACCAAGAAGACAAAATATATACAAATGCATGGGATGGGAAGAGGGGCTGGACCTGTGGGAGTTCCCAGGTGAGGAAACTCCCTCCACCAGTGCAGGTCTATACCTTCTCTGCAATGAAGAGTCTTAGAGAGTTTCCTAGAGTACCGAGAAGTAATTGGCTCAGAGCCACAAGGCCAATATGTGTCAGGGGCAGGATTTGAACCCAGATCTTCCTGGCTCTGAAGCCAACTTGCTATCTATTTTGCAATATGGCCTCTTTGCAGATAGATATATGTTATTTGTAAATGTGTATTGTGGTATGTGTGTGTGTGTGTGTGTGTGTGTGTGTGTGTGATATACACACATAAAAAATAAATACCAGCTGATTTGGAGGAGACACTAGCAGCTGGGAATTTCTGGAAAGGCCTCACCTACAAGATGGCCAATTAGCTGAGCTTTGAAAGAAATGAGGGATCCTAAGAGATGGAGGTAAGGAAGAGAGGATTCCAGATAGGGGAACAGGTGGTGCAGAGAAACAGAGAGACAATATTCTGGGCCAACTCTAACCTAGGCCAGTCTAGTAATTAGGGGTTAGAATGCAAAGAGGCAGTCACGGACCATAAAATACAATAAAATTGCTTTACTGATAATGAGAGATTTTAAAAAATTGATTTCTTAAAGTAAAAAGAATGCTGACTCAAATAAAACAGTCCTCCCCTTCCCTTCCACAGCAGCCACCTCCTTCCCAGAGGCAGAAAGGCATCTTTCCCTCACAGGGCAGCAGGAGCACCCATAAAATCCATGATGCTGCATCCCAATCATGTGCCAGACACCTGCCCCCTACCCCAGCCAGCAATCCCACGGGCAGGTTGGGTCACAGCAAAATATTGTTGCTGTGTTCAGAGTGGCAAGCTCACAACTTTTAACACACCAGCTTCCCTAGGCTTTATGCATCTCATATCAACATAAACTGATTAAAATATCATCCAAACCACAAAAATGAATTGTTAATAATAACAACCATAGTTGACATTTTATGATGCTGTCAGTTTTGTAAAGCGCTTTAGAGACATGAGCCCATTTGAGCCTGACCCCAACCCTGTAAGGCAGGCACTATGTATATTTTTATCTCTATTTTACAGATGAGGAAACAGACTCAGAAATGAAGTGACTTGCCCACTGACCCAGAGCTGACAAGTTTCAGAGGTGGGATTCAAACTCAGGTCCTTCTGACCCCAGCACACTTTGTGGCCAGAGCACACTGCTTCTATTCAGGGCTAAAGTTAGTTGTGGCTGGTTTCATTTACGGAGCAAGATAGATAGCTACTGGCATTTCCTTTCTGGGAGCCACTAGGGAGGCCCTGTGTGTGGGCTGGAGATGGAATGAGAAACAAATGAGGTTATTGTAGGACGGCTCACTGCATCCTGGGGTGCTGAGATTACCGCCAGGGTGCAAAGGCAATGACGTTGCCCAGGACCAGATGTTGCCTAAAGAATAAGCTAACTTGAATGCCTTCTTTTGCCACACTGTGAAGCCTACTCCTCAACTTTTTCCACTACCCAGTGTACAGAGGGGTAAACTGAGGCCTGGGCAGGCCCTAGTGGCCTTCTGAAGCCATGCATTTCAAATCCCCTCCTAGGGGATTTGGCCTGGGAAGGTCAAGTTCCCTCTATAAGGTTGTTCCTCCTCTGGAGATTTAAGGAGTTTAGTTTGGATGAAAAGCTCAGAATTTCAGTCACAGTCAGTAAAGTTGGGACTATCAACACAGGCAGGGGTCCCTGCATCTCTCTCTAGTTAGCCCTGACCCCTGACTTCTGTTTTGGAGACAAGACTCATTTCCTGGAATAATTTGAATAAGGAAACATAGGATTCCATGATGGCGCATGAGGACTGATCCTAACTGATCTCCCCCCATGGCAACAGTAAGGATTTATTAGCAGGCTACTACTGAGTCCATTGGGCTCACCAAGAAGGTCTGCCTTGTAGGACAATGGAGAGGGCTACTTTTGGGGACAAAGGGACCCCAAATTTTGCCAATTGCTCCATGACCCTGGGCAGTTTGGTCTCACTAAAATAAGGGTTAGACTTGATGGGTCCTTTCCAGTTCTGGTTCCTGATCCTAAATCACCATGTCTGATGATTCTGCACAAAGCCTAGCTTAAACTAAAGACCAGAAGATGAGTCTATTTTTCTCATCGAAGTGTTAATATTATCCTCAATTCCCATATGAAGAAACTAGAGCACTTGATGTATCAACAACACAAATTAAACAACTCGTTACTGGAAAAGCTCGGACTTTTGAGTTGGTGACCCACTTGTCTGTTTCAGTATTATAGGTGCGTCCTAAATGACCCACACCTTGGAAACCGGCCAAGACATAAACTATGGCGCTAACTGCTGCACATTTCACTGTTACACCCTTCCATGGCACTGGTGATGCCATCTTCTATTCCTTCAGCTTAATATCGTAATATTCCACATTGTCCAGACCACCTTTGAAAGATAGAAACAAGGAATTACTATATCTGAGCAGAATGAATAATTCCAACTTCATGAATATTTCTTCTAAGGCCTCTAAACACCAAACATATTCATAAAGACGTTTCAATTTGTATAACTTTCTTGGGTTAGAATCATACAAGTTTTTGCTAGTGCTTTTTAAAATGAAGAGACAAGTGGCCTTTAGGATTGTTTTAACAATCCAGCTAGCAGCTGCTGTGGGGGTGTAAAACCAACAACAACCAGCATACAGAACACTGCAAGCCTGGGTTCTTTTGATCTGCTTTACTAAGGAAAGCAATGTTAAGGGGTTAACAATCTTACTTTAATCCAGCATGCAAATATCATTCACTCAATTCAGGGGGAAAAGGCAGCACCTTGAACTTCAGAGCAAATACAATCAAATTACAAACAGACCCAATACAATCCATAGTTACCAAGAAAACAAACAACATCTGAGTTCAGCTGGAAGGCCCTTACAGCCGCTGCCCAGAGTCCTGTGCCTCCAGGACTGACAGCCTTAAGCAAATAGCTCTGTTCTCTGTTTTTATACAGTTTCAGACATCATCAACGTCATCTGAGCACCCAGAACTTACTCTTTTATGATTGGCTCTGGTGTTAGCACCTCTCTTCATTGGCCCCACCTGGAGCCCCATCTTAGTTACCAATTCACATCCACATAGGCTTAGCACCAAATAGGGGTCTGGGCCTGGGGCTTAGCGCCTAGTAAGACTCAACCAAAGACACTTAATTAATCATTTTAAAACAGTAAGAAAGTCCCAACTTAATTAATATTACAAGGGTAGAATCAGGTATGTGGATGAAGGAAAGTCATCAGCAGAATCTTATTATTGGCCTGATACAAGTATTCCGGGCTACTTATTTCTTTTACTTCCTCCTGGCCTGCCTTTCAAACATTCTACTGATCGATAAAACAGTAGTCAGGAGAAGGAAGAGGAGAAGCTGTTTTTTGAATCAAGCTTGGCAAATTGGTTAACTTTTCAGGCTAAAAGAAAGTTTTCCAACGATCCATGGATTCACTTATCCATGTTCCTCCTGTCTACTGCGTTAATAAAAAGTAACACATTTGTGTTCTATCACAATATAATTCTGATGGTGTTTAAATGTGATTTTGAATTTATTTGAATATTATTTCTTTCACTTTGCCATTCAGAGTTTGTCCATAGGATTTAAACCAACTAAATTTTTAAATGGAAGAATGTATGCAGAAGCAATGAGGGGAAAAAGCAGAAAAAAAAAATATTTAAACATTCAGTTAAAAAACGCTGGCCTGCATTATAGGATTAGGATTAGCAGGAGGAACAATGCTTATTGCTAAATATCTCAACTGTATTAATTATATTAGATTTTGTAAACCGTTCCTTCAGTGTGATGTGCGATGGTGGGCAAAAAATGTGAACAGAGAAATGTCAGGCTGGACACATGAGGAATGGGGTGGCGGTAGCGTGGGGCTGTAAGTACTGTGTAACCTACGGACGGCCTATATGCTCAACTGGTACCCTGGCAATGTCAAGAGAAAATAAGAAAGGCTCCCAGAACATTGGGTGGACTATCTATTGTGAATTATGGGAAGGCATGAGTGAGAGCTGCACAGGACTGGGAGGCTTAGATGGCCCGTCATCTGTCTCACTAGAGGCGATACCATTGGAGTACTCCATTGGAGTACGCTTTTTCTTCCCAGGGGAAACTGATATAAAATGATCACCTTCAGAAGTTCAGCGCCCCTGCCTCTATGAGGAGACCTTCTGAAGGGCGAGGTTGCCAGCTGGGAGGAAGAAAACATACACAAAGCAGACCCTTGGAAGAGCATCAGATAATAGAATAAAACTGGCAAATGATGCAAGATTGTCCTGATGCCTGAAGACCAAAGAGGAGAAGTGAGCCTGTCTTCATTTCCTCCAGAAGCTCCCTTCTGGTGGGACTGCCTGCCTCCAGTCTCTCCCCTCTGTAGTCCATTCTCCGTCCAACTGCCAAGGTGACCTTCCTAAAGTGCAGGTTGGACTATTTCACTGTCCTACTCAATCAACTGCCGTGGCTCCCTATTCCTTCCAGGATCAAATATAAAATCCTCTAGTGTTCAAGATCTTCATAATCTGCCCCCCCCTTCCAGTCTTCTTACACCTTACATCCCACCTAGTACTATCATCCAATGACACTGGCCTCCTTCTTAGTCCTTGAACAAGAGACTGCATCTCCAGACTCCAGGCATTTTCCCTGGCTGTGTCCCATTCCTGGAATGCCCTCCCTCCTCCTCTCTGCCTCCTGGCTCTCTCCAAGCCTTGGCTCAAACTCACCCTCTACAGCAAACCTTTTTTGATCTCTCTTCATTCTAGTGCCTTCTATTAATTATTTCCTATTTATCCTGTATATAGCTTACTTGTACATAGTCATTTACATGTTTTCCCTCCATTAAACAGTGAGCTCCTTGAGAAAGAGACTATATTTTATATTTCTGTTTATTTCCACCACTTAGCGCAGTGCCTGGCATATAGTAGGTGCTTAATTTAATAAAAATTCATTGACCAGTTGGAAAAAAATAATATGCTACCTCCAGACAGGGATTTTGTCAACTTGGGAGAGTTGCAGATCTTGACAAGGAGAACGTGAGCCTTGTCCATTCCTTAGCATAGGAATCATCTCAGCTGGCTCTGCAAATTTCAATTTGGCCCCATCTCCTTGGATACTTTGAGAGGCCACCATTTATTTGGGGGAGGTATTCCATCCACTGAGACACGTTAGGGAAAGGGAGTGATGGCTGAAGCAGAGGATCTGGGTTGGAATCCCACCTCTAGTTATGGCTATTTGAGTGACCTTGGGCATTTAGCCTCCCTGGGACTCACTTTCCTTCTCAGTAAAATGAAAGGGTGGAGCATAAAATCTCTGAAGGTCCCTTCACCTTCTATATCAGTGATCCTGGGTTCTAATTCTTCTTCTGATGATTGATACTGCAATCCCTAACCTCCTTCGACATAAAATGAGGGCTTGGGTGGAACCAGCTCTTAAAACCTTAAATCTGTGACCCTCTGATCTTCTCTAAACTCTAGCGAATGGTTTCATAAGATGGGTTGGCCAAAAAGTCCATTCCCTGGTGGCAACCCTTTCAGTGATGAGACTCTCCACACTGAGCTAGCTTGGTCCTTGGATGGCACATTACCAGGCACAAAATCCAAGTCTTTCTAGTCCAGTCCAATCCACCCAGATCGCTGGGTTTAGAATCAGAGGATGTGGCTTTGAATCCCAGCTTTCAGTTAACTACCTATGACTTTGACTGGCAGCTTCTCTGGGCTTCAGTTATGTCCTATGCAAAATGGGCATGGGGAAAGGCAGATGAGGTTTAAAGTCTTTTCCAACTCTAGAGCTATGTGTGGGCAAGGGGCCAAGTTAGATATCAAGGAATACAAAGGTGAAATGGGCAAACAAACAGGTCCTGCCCCTGAAAAGCATTACCCTTTACTGGGGCATGTGACGTGTAAGCAGATAATTACTGTACATAGTCATTTGAGGATGGGGTGGGTGTGGTGTTGAAGAGTAATAATAGCTAACATATGGCACTTCAAGGTTCACAAAACACGTCAAGTCACCTGCCATCCCTGGGCCTCAGTTTCTCCTTTTGCCAAACAAGTGGACTGGACTAGATGACCTCTGAGACCCTAAGATTGAATTCATCTTTGAATTAAAACTAGTAGAATGGAAGTTCCTCGAGGGCAGGGCATGCTTCATTATTGTCTGTTTCTCCAAGTCTGGCCCAGTAGTTGGCATTACAGGTACTTAACAAATACTTATTGATTGGAGAATGAGAGGGTCAGAGAATTTGCTCATCATTGAATCAAAGTTCTTGAATGCATCAGGGGGGGATCCTCAGACTCAAAGAGGACCCTGCCTCCATGCCGTTAAGTCACAGAGTCACCATTAGGGCCCAGGCAGATCAGCTTCCGTGACTTACTCCGATAACTCTCCCTCTTCTCTCCCCTTCAGGGATCATATAAATAGAACCTGAGAGCTCTCTGATAGTACACTGCCATGTAGAGAACAACTGGGGGGGGGGTGGGGGAAGTTTGGGGAGGCTTAGGCCAAGATCGTGTCTGGAATACACTAAAGTAACATTGTGTCTAGGTCAGAGGACCACAGACTATCAGAGCTGAGAGGGACCTTAGAACAGGGGATGTCAGAGCTGGGAGGGGCCTTCAGACCTAGAATAGGGAATGTCAGAGCTGGGAGAGGACTTAGAAACGGGAATGTCAGGTATGGGACAACAATCATTTATTAAGCACCTATTGCATGCCAAGCACAGAGGTTACAGAGACAAAAGGGAAAAAGTCTCTGCCCTAAGCTTGCATTCTTTCAGGGAGAAAACATCTACTTACAGAAGCATATAATACGAGAAACAGACAAAGTAAACCCAATGTGGTCTTAGACAGGTGGGCCGTCACAGCTTTGGAAAGGTGTCTGGCTGAAGGTGACTACAGATCTGAGTTTTTAGGAGAAAGTAGGAAAATTAAGAGGCAGAGGAGGAAGTGATGGGAAAAGAGGCTGAGCGTTCTAGGCAGGGGGAGAATGAGTGAAGGCAAAGCGATGGGCAGCAAGTGTTCTGTGTGCAGAACAGCAGTGGACCAGGGCAGCCAGATCCCAGAGGGTATGGAGGGGAGCAAGGGATATGATGACTGGAAGGGTAGGATGGGGCCAGGGTATGCAAGGCTTTAAATGACCAACAGAAGATTTTAGGTTTGATCCTGGAGTTAATAGGGAGCCATTTGAGGTTATTGAGTGAGGGGTGGGGAGGGGGTGACATGGTCAGACCTCTGCTTTAGGATAATCCAGCTGAATGGAGGGTGGATTGGCATGGGTAGAGACTTGAGACGCACCAGAGGCTGTTGCTATAGTTTCTCCTGAACTAGTGTAAAACTAATCCCTGTGTTTGGGGTAATGGTGGTTTGTCTTGATGGCTAGGATTGTAACAAAGACATTGTATACCAGGCCAGCAACTTGATAGGTCCAGCTGTTACTGATCCCCAAGTCACTCAGAAGCTGGATGTACCAAGCTAGGTATTCTCATCAGCAAGTCACTACACCTCTCAGAAACCTGAACACAGCTAACAGTTAACAGGACCCCTAAAGCCTCCTCTTCTCAAGGCTAAACATTCCTAATTCCTTCAATCAATCTGTATAATATAAACTTGGTTCACTTTAAGCCCTGACATTCTCTATTTTAAGGTCCCTCCCAGCTCTGAGCTGTTCTAAGGCTCCTCCCAGCTCTGACATCCCCTGTTCTAAGGCTCCTCCCAGCTCTGACATCCCCTGTTCTGAGGCCCCTCCCAGCTCTGACATCCCCTGTTCTAAGGCTCCTCCCAGCTCTGACATCCCCTGTTCTGAGGCCCCTCCCAGCTCTGACATTCCCTGTTCTGAGGCCCCTCCCAGCTCTGATAGTCTCTGTTCTGTGGTTCCTTTCAGCTCTGATATTCCATGTTCTAAGGCCCCTCCCAGCTTTATGCTGTGATGCTTGGGTTCCTTCCAGCTTTGAGTCTCTCCATTTATGAGTCTCTTTGCCAGTGAAAAGAAAATTAGATTTGGACTAAGTTTGAACCATGGCTCTGCTCTCGCCTGCCTGTGTGACTCTGACTAAGGTCACTTCACCTCTGGCCTTCATTTCGCCATCTGCCACATGCAGGAGTTGGACTAAGCAGTCTTCAAAGTCCTACCCATCCTCAAAGCCTGGGAAAGTTAAGTCCTTTACATTCTGCTCTGGTGAGCCATGTTCTCTGCCTCTAGTTATAAGGTCCCCAGAAGGCATATTTAGCTGGTGTTGGAAGAGAGAACATTTTGAGGTGGGGTGCACTTGGCAGAGCTCAGAAGGCCAGGCTACAGAAAGCCAGGGGTGGGAAGCCAGGCATCCTAGGCATCCTGCAGGCCTGACTCCCTGGGAGGGAGAAGAGGCCCCTCCTGATGCCTGGGGGGCTTGCCCTGATGCCAACTCATAAACCAGGATGGCCATAGGAAGAAGGCACTAACAAGGATCTCTCTGTTTCAGCCCAGCTAAGGTTTCAGACAGTTTCTTTAATCAGTCAGCAGCCCTGAGAGGTCTAGCACCTAGAAGCCTGATCTGTGATCTGGCTGACTCTAGGGGTGGAGAGGGGTGAGGTCTCTGATCAATGGGCCCTGTTGTGAGGTGGAGAGTTGGAGGTGGGGGATAAACTTTGGAAAACCTACAACTCTCCGCTTTTTCTCAAAGCATTCTCAAAATAGCCCTGTCTGTTTCTGGCCATGGTAGGACTGACTGCCAAAGAAAACCCTGAAGGTTTGGATTTGGGGTGTGGGCCTCTGGAAATGTGTGTGTGTGTGTGTGTGTGTGTGTGTGTGTGTGTGTGTGTATGTTTGTGTCTATGTGTAAGTATGTGTGTGTGACATTTCTTTCACTCAACCTTCTCCTCTCTCTTATCTCCTTGCTATCATTTGGACTGTTCCTTAGAATCTCTTTAGGAGGCTTGTGTTGGGGGATGGGGCTCATGTTCTGACCTTCTAGAATAACCCTTTAACATCAGGCTGAAAGAATGCTAGATATCAATTCAGGAGAACCCTGCAGCTGAATTCTAAGTTGAACTCTGCTAAATGTGAGACCACAGGCAAAAGCATAGCTTCAAGGCTCAGTTGCTGCATCTGTAAAATGGCTGATGGTGCTTGTAGTCCTAATGTTATAGAACCAGAGGCAGCTAGGTCTCACAATGGTTAGCACACTGGACTTGGAATTGGGAAGACTCGAGTTAAAATCCTGCCTCAGACACTTACTTGCTGGGTGACCTTAAGCAAATCTCTTAACTTCTGTGAACCTCTTTTTTCTCATCTGTTAAATGAGCAGATTGGACTTAATGGTTTCTAAGGTCCCTTATAGCCTTAAATTTGTGCTCCTATGATTGACGAAACTTTGTGAGAATTAAATATAATGCTGTATATAAAAACACTTTAAAAAACCTTAAGAAATTATTCAAATGTCAGTGTTCCATCCTGTGCCCCACCCTGTTTCAACAATCCAGCTAGCAGCTCTTACGGGGGTATAAGACCAACCCAAGGCCAACAATAAGAACACTGCCAGCACGCTGCAAAAGCACAGGTTCTTTTGATCTGCTTAACTAAGGAAAGCAAGGTGAAGGGGTTGACAAGTTTACTTTAATCCAGCATACAGACAGCATTCACTTAGTTCAGGGGAAAAAGCCAGTAACCCGAACTTCAGAACAAAATACAAACAAAGTACAAACATTGACAGACAGACCTTGTCTGATTCAAATCCCAATACATAGTTACCAGAGTTTAACAAAGTCCCAGCATCTGGGTTACAAGCTGGAGGTCTCCTTAGCTACAGCTGCCCAGAGTCTCTGCATCAGCACCATCACGAGTGAGAGCCCTAAGCAAATTACAAACAGACAGACCCGATACAATTCATAGTTACCAACATCTAGGTTCAGCCCGGGAGCTCAGAACAAGGGCTGGCCCAGAGTCATGCGGGCCATCACTGCTGTGGGTAAGAGCTCCCAAGAAGAGAAGGCCAACCCCTGGTTTTATATCTTTTTCAGGGTCAGGGGTGAGTCACACATGCGACTCACCCATGTGACCTAAAATCATCACAAAGAGGTGACTTAAACCCATGTGGTCTAAAAGCCTCTGCTGTCCCAGACATGTAAACTAGGCCCTCCCTGGAGTTAGCCCCATATTGGGCCCCACCTTAGCTGCCAATCCACACCCACATAGGTTTTACACCTAATAGGGGTTTGGGCCTGGGGCTTAGCACCTAGTAAGGCTCAATGAAATACACTGAATTAGCCAAAGGAAACAAAGGCTAAGAGCCCATTTTGCTTACCAACACACACCCCCACCCCCATCAGAATGTAAGCCCTTTGAGGGCTTACTTCACATCCCTAGCAGCTCACACAATATCAATGCTTGTTGAATTGTTGTTGAATATTATTATTATCACTTGTAATCATAACCCCTCCCTTTGCTAGTGCCCTCTCCTCAAAAAATCCTATAGTGTTTTGTATACTTATGTATGTGTCTCCTATAACAGAATATAAACCCCCCGAGGGCAAGGATGGTTTTGGTTTTGTCTTTGTCTCTCCTTCTTGACTATGTTGTCCAATATGCTCATGGTACTCTACCATACTGAGAATCAATCAGTCAACATTTATTAAGCACCTACTATGTGCCAGGCACTGTGCTAAGTGCTGGGGATACAAAAAAGGGAAAAGATAATCCCTGTCCTCAAGGAGCTTATATTCTAATAGAGGAGATGAGACATTTTAAATACATACAAATTAGTACCACCATTTTGCAATGATGGGAGTGGGACTTGAATCTTCATCTTCTGACTTTAAATAAGGTACCCCCATGCCCTCCAATCAGGCCATGACTTTGATCCTATTTCACCTCTATAGACTCTTTCAGGGCCAAAATTGTATGGACCTGTGAGCAACCTGAGATGAGTTAGCATTAAGTGTGTTTAACTTACCCCCAAAGAGGTGATGAGATATATTCTCTTCCCATCAGCCCACTTAGGCTCAGACCATCTGGGTAAAAAAGGATATGAGAGGGAAAGTTCAAATGCCTTTACGTTAGGGTATAAGCTCCTAGAAGGCAGAGACTGTTTTGCTTTTCTCTGTTTATGTATCTCCCATGTCCTCCATTCAGCAAAGACCACATGGCAAAAGACTCTATTGCCTATATTTCAGTGTGCATCTGGACTTGCCCAAAAACAGCATGCATGTCTGATACAGA
Source organism: Trichosurus vulpecula (assembly GCF_011100635.1). Classification (NCBI taxonomy): domain Eukaryota; kingdom Metazoa; phylum Chordata; class Mammalia; order Diprotodontia; family Phalangeridae; genus Trichosurus; species Trichosurus vulpecula. The sequence goes on along the minus strand of NC_050573.1, from coordinate 22,945,927 downwards.
TTGTACAGCTGGGCAGATACCAGAGCTGAAAAGGAGGAAGAGAGTGGACTATATAATTTGGGGGAAGTGGCAAAGCCCTTTGGAAATCATCAGGTGTCCTATTACAGCAAAGGTTCGTCTTTTCAATACAAATATATTGCTGGTGTTACTATAGGGCAGTGAGAGTTAGAATGCTCCCTCTTGCAATGACCTAAAGATGGACCTACAAAAGGCAATGGAGAGGTGTTTGGCAGGTGTGCACAGGATGCAACTTATAATCAATGAGGAATTCTGGTGAAGAGGTGTAAAGGATGTCAACAGGGAATAGGATAGGAAGAAAGATGGGCTGGCCATATTGTGAAAGTAAGGATGATGGCTGAATGGTGTGAGTACTCTACTGATGCCCTCAGGTCATTGAGAGAAAAGGAAGGTTTCCAGGATGTTGGGTGGAGCCCTGGGGCAGCAGTGGGAGTGGGGGCGAGATACAGATAAGTCAGGTGTATGAGTTGCAATCTGCAAGGTTGGAGGGAACTCTGGAATTGATGAGATCACAGCTTCATTGAACCATTTCAGGACCAAGCATCTTCAGCACCTAGGACAGTGCCTGGGACTTGTGGTGTTGCTGCTGCTAACTGTTGCTGTTGTGTTTGAACCTCTGTGACCGCATTTAGGATTTTCTTAGCAGAGATCCTGGAGTTGTTTGCCATTTCCTTCTCTAGCTCATTTTACAGATGAAGAACAGGCAAACAAGGTTAAGTGACTTGCCCAGGGTCACATAGCTAGTAAGTACCTGAGGTCTGATTTGAACTCAGGGAGATGAGTCTTTCAGATTCCAAACCTGACACTCTATAAACTGCACTGCCTAACCGCCCATAGGGGACATAGTAGGTGCTTAATAAATGCTTGTTGGTTGATTGCATGGAGCTCTCATCGCTCAGGCTTCCCCAAACAGTGGCATTCCCACTGAAGTGGCCTTTCCAAACACTGACGGTATTTAAATGGCAGCCAAGTGCATATGACCACTTGAAGCTGACTGTCCTGTTGAAAAGAGGGACCGAGAAGGAGGGCATTCTTCAATGGCTCAGCATGAAACATGGATGTATTTGAATAGAAAAACAGTCTCAAGGACCATTGGCTAAGCCTTGCTTCTTGCCTCCCTGGTTTCCATTCTGCTTGCCAGTTCCAGCACAGGTGCCTCATTTGTTGCTTCGAATGGCAGCCAGGACAGACGAGTCTTAGTCATCTCCTCCAACTGGCCCTGATGCTACAGAAATCCAGCTGGCTAAAACAAACAGTAACAATAACTAACATTTACATAACCCTATGAGACTTGCATCATGCTTTAATACATTAGCTTGTTTGATCCTCATAACAGCCCAGTGCTGTTAAGTGCTGTGCTGCTTAGGTGCCATTGTTAGCCCCACTTTACAGATGAGGAAACTGAGGCCAAGATGTATTAAGTGATTTGCCCAAAGCCTCATAGCTTGAAAGGTATGAGATGGGATTTAAACCTAGGTGTTCTTGATTCTGAGTCTAGTACTCTATCTGCCGAGAGCTAGAGATTTTCTAGTCCACCATACTACTTATATAAAAATGTAGAAAACATTCTTGGCTCATGGGCTGCACAAAATAGGTGGTGACTGGGTCTGGCCCTTGTGCAGTAGATTTCAGTATATGTCCGCTCATTTTGAAGGGGACAAATCTGAGGTTGAAAAAAGTAAAGTGACTTGCCTAGGATCACACAGTTCATACCTGTCTAAGGTAGGATTTGAACACAGGTCTTCCTACTCAATTTCTGGCAGTCTACTAGTCACTGGTCTAGTCACCTCTCAGGGGTCAAGTTGTCATTCACAAACAGGAGCCTTTGTAAAATAACTATCTTACCAGTTCACATTTCTAGGAAGCTTTCAGGTTTGCAAACCTATTGGCTCGTTCATGTCTCACAACAATCCAGAACCTGGCACTCCTGGTATTACTATGCCCATTATACAGATGAAGAAACTGAGGCTCAGATACTTTAAGTGACTTGCCCAGGGGTACACAGCCAGGAAGTACCTGAGGTAGGATTTGAACTCAAATATTCCAGAGTCCAACTCCAACACTCTGCCCATTCCACCAAGAATGAGTGATCGTCTAGACTGATTGCCCTATCTCTATTTAGCTGAGGAGGAACTGAAGGCTTAGAGAAGTTAAAAAATTTTCTCAGCATCCCATAGCTAATCAATATATGCCTATGGCAGGATTTGAACCCAGACCTTCCTGACTCCACATGCAGCATTCTATCCCCTAATGCTGTGTTGCTTCTCAAAGATCTAGAACTTTGCCATCTATAGGAAATCCTCTTCTGTTCAGTCTTTGCATAGGACAGCCTCCATGACAATGGTGAGCACCCAAATCTCCATGTTTTGTGTTTTACCTGATATTAATTAATGAAAGGATTGTTAAAAGAAAAGTTTTTCATGTTTCATCTATCATAGAATCTTGCATGTTTTTAATATATGCATGGGAAGATAAGCATCTTCATGGAGAAGAACACCAGTCCCCCCCCCCAACACACACACACACACACACACTGCCTAAGGTAATGCCTTGCTTCGTCAAATCAAGTGCCTTAAAACCAAACAAACAATAAACACAGAAAACTGTTGCTTTCTCAATACCAACTGTACAACTATGGAAATGTGGTCTGCTGTAGAAAATCATTTATGAAAGGCTACCACTTCCTTTCACATATTTTCATCAAGGATACCTTTGATATTTGAATAGACCATTCACATAATGATTTTCTAGTCATAATTTCATAGAGATGAGAAAGTAAGCCTATGGGTCAGTAGTTACTGATATAGTATCAAAGAATTTAGAAAGGGAAAGGACCCCATTTTAAAAATTAGGAAACTGAAGCCCAGTGAGGATTGCCTCACCCAGAGAGTAATTACAAGGGTCAGGATTTTAACCCAGGTTCTTTGACTCCAAATCCCTGAGTTCTTTCCATCCAGCCATATTGTAAGTGAACAATTTTCTTGGCTGCCTGGTTTGTTTTTTATTGTATCATAGAAGTAAAGAGTTTTTAGCTTTGAAACTCTTATCAGAGTTGTTGAATGATTGACCAGTCTGTTGTGGTAAGATTTCCAAGATATCTGGCTATAGTCAATGAGACTTCTGCATGTTCAGATGGCTGTAAGTGCTGCCAGTCTCATCTCAACATGAAAGATGTCTGTTGTGTCCATCCAATGAACAACAATTTGGTGGGCTCCTATAGGCTGGAACCCACAATGGGTCTCTATTTTATCTCAGTGACAAGGTACCAGGACTACAAAAGAGGTACTGTTGGGTATTCCAAACAGAAGCTTGTGGATGGGCATCCAGGATTCCATGCCCATCCTGCTATGCTCTTCATGTAGCTTTGCTCATGCTACAACATCATAGAATCTCAGCTAGAAGGGATCTCAGTGTAGTAGGGTGGGAAGAACTTTGGATTTAGAGCCAGAATCCTGGGTTTCAAATCCAGGCTCACCCCCAGACTACTTGGGTCACAGTTTCCTCATCTGAAAAATACAGTAGATTATTTTTGATATCAGAAGAAAATTATTTTAACAATTAGACCTATGCAAAGGTAGAATGAATACTTTGGAAGATTGGGGGAGGGGTCCCCTCACTTGCAGTCTTTAAGTAAAGGTTGAATGGCCACTTATCGAGTATGTTTTGGATTTTTGGAGCAGATTCTGAGTCTGCTCCCACTCTGAGATTCTAGGATCTCTAAAATATCTTCCAAACATAAGACCCTATGACTTAATGCACACCAGATCCTTGAATGCCCTCTACGCCACCATAAATAGTGTTCGTCTAAGTTCCAGTCATGGGGAACTCACCACCTCCCTAGGCAGGCCATCCCATTTCTGAACAGCAGTCATTCTTAGGACATGAGTTGCATTAGGGTTCCACTGTAGCCATGTCGCGCACCTTCATTTTGTTGGCTAGATGACTTTTATTTGCTTAACGATGAGTTTCCTCTGGTCCTAAGTCTAGGAATGCTTGGAGGAGATGGGAATGTTTAGTCTGGAGAAGGAAAGGCGAGGGGAACATGACTATGTTTTCTACCCATTGAAATTATTTTGCATTACTTTGTATTTTACACTGACTGGACTCTCTGCAGACACCATATTCCTCAAAAGAATGGAAGGTGGGACATAAACGGTTCTCTCATGTTCTTGTATACCCAGAACCTAGCACCAAGTAGGCACTTAAATATTGATTCATTTTAATTCAAAGCCTTGAGCAGTGTTCTAGTGAAAGAGGGAATAATGCCCTGTTTGACAGCAACAGACAGAATGAGGACAAAAGGTGGAAGAAGGGGAGAAAGTAGAAAATCTTTCAGGGGCAGCTAGGTGGCACAGTGAGCAGAGCACCGGCCCTGGAGTCAGAAGGACCTGAGTTCAAATCTGGCTTCAGACACTTGACACATATACTAGCTGTGTGACCTTGGGCAAGTCACTTAACTCCAATTGCCCTGCCAAAAAAAACCAAAACAAATTAAAAAAGAAAATCTTTTTGAGGGTTTTTAAGTATCACCACCAGGTGGTGGTAGTGAGCAAGGCAGGCAGGTCTAGCGGTCAATCACCCTGGGCCTTGAAACGTGACAGTGTAGAGTGGGCTAAGAAACTCACTTCCCTCTCTTCTCACAAGAACAGCAACTCCCTATCAACTTGTTCCCATCGTGGGTCATGGATTTCTTTCCAAACCCGTGTTCTCTGCCTATATGCATAAACCCCCTTCTCTCCTTGGCTATTGCCACCATCTTGATGCAGACCCATCACCTCTCATGTAGAATAGCCTGATGGTGGCTCTGCCTGCCTCTTCTCTCCCCACTCTAGTCCATCCTCCATTCAGCTACCAAATTATAAGTCTGACTATGGCACCTCCTCCCTCCCTTCCCTCTCATAAGCTGGAGTCATTTTCTTCACCTCCAGGATCCTTTGTTTGTCACTGAAAGCCCCTTACAACCCGACCCCTTCTTATCTTTCCAGTCTTCTTACACCTTATTCCCCACCCCACCCCAACCCCTTCAGTGTTGTGTGATTGACTCTGGCCTCTTTGCCTTTATTCTATTCACAGTTTCTCACCTCCTATTTCTAGACATTTTCATCGGGGACATACTCCCCCTACTCATCTCCACCTCCCAGCTTCCATAGCTTCCTTCAAGTCCCAGCTCAAAATCTCACCTTTAACAAGAAGCCTTTCCAGACTTCCCTCAATGCCCATGCCTTCCCTCTGAGACTACTGCCAATTTATCCTGTCCATATCTTGTTTGGGGGTAGGTAGGTGGTACAGTGGCTAGAGTATCACATCTGGAGTCAGGAAGACTCATCTTCCAGAGTTCAAATCCGGCCTCAGACACTTACAAGTTGTGTGACTCTGGGCAAGTCACTTCACCCTGTTTACCTCAGTTTCCTCATCTGTAAAATGAGCTGGAGAAGGAAATGGCAAACCACTTCATTACCTCTGCCAAGAAAACCCCAAATGGGGTCACAATGAGTTGGACATGAGTGAAAAACATCTGGACAACAGCAAATATCTTGTTTGTATCTAGTTGTGTACTTGCTGTCTCCCTCATTAGATCATGAGCTTCTTCAGGGTCTTTCTTTCCAGCATTTAGCACAGCACCTGGCACATAGTAGTTGCTTGATAAATCCTTGTTGATTGATTGATTGATTTCAAAGGAAGAAAAATGGCAGCTGTCTCCACTTCACTCCTTCCTTGGGTTATCTCAACTTTATTTTTACTAGTTGTAACTTAGTCTCCAATCCTTTGCCACATATTCTGTATCTGACACAGGACTCATACTTTGTGAGAGCAAGAGTCCCACTGGAAAACCCATGTATTCCTTGGTGTCAATTAGAAGATCATAGATTTAGAGTTAGAGGAATCTTAGAAGTCACTTAGACCACCCCCTCACTTTTCAAAGGAAGAAAATTAGGTCAAGAGAAATGATTTATCCAAGGTCTTATGGTTAGCAAACAGCAGAACCCCTGTTTGAGTTTGATGTATGGAGTTGATTAGATGAGCCCGGAAGTCCTGTCTGACTCTGGCATTCCATGCTTTTCCCATTATTGAGAAACAATCCCCTACCCCCCAACCTGTGCATGCCTGTATGTCTGGGCACGTGGGCATGTGTGTGCGTACATACCATTTTGGTGTCTGGAAGTCTTTCCCCAGGTGATGTCAAAGGAGCGTGATGCCCCATTCCAAGGGATGCTTTTTCCCCAGCTTCCACCAGCTGCCATCCAGATAATCTCATCTCCCCAAGTTTAATAGAATCCATGCTGCAGCAAGTATAAAACAAAGCTCTCTTCAAATGTGTTTTCGTGTAAACACAGCATGGGGTGGTGACTGCCTGCAGAGAATGAGTCTTGGAAGAGAGATGGCATCAGCCCCAAGTAGAACACTGGCAATCATTGCTTCTTAGAGCCATGAGTGGGCTGGGAGCTGAGAGCAGGGCCTCCATCCCACACTGGGGATGGAGGGCAGGTGTTCCAATGGCTACTGGCCAGAGCTCACCTGACCATCAGGTCTCCAAGCAAATTGTAGGATTATGGGAGGGTAATCCTAGAGCCAGAAGGTACACCTAGTCCTACCATCCCCCATTTTACAGATGAAGAAACTGAGGCCCAGTAAGTGACTTGCCCAAGGTCACATACCTGGTGATTATCAGACGTAAGTAAAGCCCTGTTTGTCTCATCCTAGTCATGGCCCTGGAAGATACTGGTTGTAGTATTCTAGGACAGTTAGGTGGAGTAGTGGATAGAGTGATGGGCTTGGAATCAGGAGTTCAAATCCAGCCACAGACACTTAATAGTAGCTGTGTGACTGGACAAATCACTTAGTACTGTTTGCCTCAGTTTTCTTATCTGTAAAGTGAGCTGGAGAAGGAAATAACAAACCATTCCAGGATCTTTGCCAAGAAAACCCAAAAATGGGATCTTGAAGAGACTGAAATGACTGAACAACAAACAAGAAATGGACGAATCATAAGATAAAGATTTAGAGCTGACAAAGACCTTAGAAGTCATCAAACTTTATAGAAAAATAAACCAAGGTAGAGATGATAAAAATGAAGTGTCAGAATTTGTTCCTAGGTTCTTTGACTCAAAATGCAGGATTTGCTCCAATACCCTACACTGTTGTTAGAAGGACTTGAGTCTAGGATTCCTGACTTTGGTTCACTTTTCTTTCCCCTACACCAGATTTGCCTTCTCCTGCCTTGTAAAGGAGATCACTGTCTTGTTAACATTCATCTGGTAAGGTGTTCCATTTTAGTGTAGTGTGTTGAACCTGAAGTAAAAAAAAATCCTTGGGTTCCACAAAACAATAAACAGAATATTGTGCAATTATCATGACTAGGCTTAATCCTACCAGAAGATACCTTCCTCTTCTTTTTGCAGCAGTCGGAGATCCTGGCGTGGAATTCTACACATAACCCCCTCAGACATCTTTGATAGTTTTCTAAGTTTTTTCTTCTTATTATTTTTTATTAGATGTCATTCACAGCTCAGGCTAGAGCAAAGACTCCAGTTTGGGAATTCACAGGGAAGAAAACCACCATATAGCAACACAGACAGAGGTTCAGCCCCACAGAAGCAAAGATTCACCCAGCTCGAGGGGGAGATCTGTATGGTAGCAAAGATCTCAGGGGGCATGTGCCCACAGAGTAGAGGGTCTGAGTGGGGAAGTTTCATACCCTAAAAATAGGCTTGGTTGAGAAGAGAGCATTGATGTCAGATGTGGGAGGAGGGATTCCTAATTAAAGCCAGATATGATGGGGAAATTCCTGGGGTCACTTATCAATGCCAGACTTGGGTAAGAGGAGTTTCCTTATCTGGATCAGAAATTGGGCAAGGGTTTGAGTTGGTAATCTGAGACAGTGGGGAGTGGCATGTCTCACCAGGCACTGTAATTAGCCTGGAGTCCTAGCCAATCAGAAGCTTTGATCATTAACTGCTTAACTCAGGGTCAGAATGGGCCAGGACCGTGGACAAGTACCACTGTGTATCATATGTTTGTGTGTTTTTTGAGCATTAGACCCACTTAGCCTAAGTGACTCCATATTGAAGCCCTATCATTTGTAACTACAACATCGAACAATATAGTTCAAAAATCACAGTTATCAAGTGAGGTAACAGTTAATACACTCCACAAACCTGAATCAGCCTTATCATTTCTAGTAATCATATTAATAATAATAATAATAGATGGTTCTTTGGGAGAAGGGGGAGGGAGGAATATAGCAGGAAATAGATGATACAAAAATGTAACAGCCTAACACAGCATGACATGACATGATGTAATATGATATGATATGATATGACATAATGTAATGCAATGCAACATAACGTAATATATACATTACATTAATTCTAGTATAGTATGGTATGGTGTATAAATGTGCGTATACATACGTATATATGTGCGTGTGTATGTATACATGCATATATACATGGGGAAGCTAGGTATCAAAGTCAATATAGTGCCAATCTTGGAATCAGAAGGACCTGAGTTCAAATCTGATCTTAGACACTTCCTAGCTGTGTGACCCTGGGCAAGTCACTTAACCTAGTTTGCCTCAGTTTCCTCATCTGTAAAATGAGTTGGAGAATGAAATGGCAAACCACTTCATTATTTCTGCCAAGAAAACCCCAAATAGGGTCATGAAGAATCAGACTCAACACCAACACCACCGCATGCATACATACGTGTGCACATGTGTGCACGCATATATACATACACCATGGTTAAATGGGTTTGAATCCTGCCTGTGATATTTGCTAGCTGTGTGACCCTGGGCTAATCATTTAATGTTTCTGGGCCTCTGTTTGCTTGACTGGGAAATGGAGTCCATAATAAAATCAGTAATCCCCCCTCCCAGGTGTGGGGTGGGGCTCAGAGGAAGCACATACAGTATGTAAAGGGCTTTTACAAATTTGAAAACCTTGAAGAAATTTCAGCTGAGTTATAAACTTGCTGTTGAAGTCTCCACTGCCTCGTTCCTTTCTTGTTTTCTCCTTCTTTATAGTGGACCTATAATTTCATTAGTGTGGGAAGGATGGGTAAAAAACTTCCTCTACCAATGTCTGTTGGCGTCTGCTCTAAAGCTTGCAGGTTTAGTCAGCTGCCTAGGATACTAAGAGATTAAGTGACCTGCCTGGGGTTACATCAAGGACGTGTTTGGGGAGCAGGATTAAAACTCAAACCTTGAGGCAGCTAGGTGGTGAAGCAAATAGAGCCCCAGCCCTGGCTTCAGGAGGTCCTGAGTTCAAATCCTGCCTCAGACATGAGATATTATTAGCTGGGCAAGTCACTTAATCCCAATTTCCTCGCAAACCCCCCCAACCCCCAATAACAATAACAGTTTAGGACTTGCTGATTCCAAATCCAGCCCTCTATCCATTGGCACTTTGTGAAAGAATGAGAGGGACATTGGGCTATGAGTCTTGTCAATTTTGCCTCCTCCAACATCTCTGGCACCCAGCCTCTTCTCTTCACTGGCCCAGCTACCACCCTATTTCTGGTCCCTCAGGACCTCTTGCCTGGATTATTGCAGGAACCTCCCAATTGGTCCCCTTACTTCCAATCTCTGCCTTCTATTCTCCACCTAGAGGTCAATGTGATATTCCCAAAGTGCAGAGATGAACATATATCCTTTCTTCTGCTTGTAAGTGCTAGTTGATTCTACTTGATCTGAGGCTCAGATACAAGCTCCTGTGTTTGACATTGAAGTCCCTTTCTAAGCTGGCTCCAAACTGCTTTTTATTTTGTATCACTCCCTTTTGTGCGCTCTTTGATCCAGCTAAACTGGTCTACAAAAGGTGACTCGCACATGCCTTAACATCTCCCACCTCCACGCTTTTGCACACTCTGTCCCTCAGATCTAGAATGCAGTCCTTCTCCTTTCTACCTCACAGAATCTCTGCTTTCCCTCAAAGCTCATCCCAAAGTACCACCTCCTAGAGTAGGTCTATGACTCAACTAACTAGAGCCTTCCTCGCCCCAGAATTACATTGTAACTTGAATGTTTCCCTCCTGTATTTGTACTCCCGTCACTAAATACAGGAACTGGCACGTTGAAACTGCGTTAATAAATGTTGGGGTTTTTTTTTTCTACTTCTTATGTAATCTAAATGACAGCTCTAAAAATCATAGCCATTTCTCAGGGATGTTCCAGAGGGATTTCTTGTGCATGTTTGGATTGGCCTGGAGGCCCCTGGGGGTCTCTTCCAGCTCAGAAGTTCTGTGATTCTTAGTCTCTATCTAAGCGTGTTGTTAATTAAATGTTTCTTCATGCATAGAGAGTGCATTTACCTCTGAATGGTTTGAGTTGGTGCTGAGTAGACAAGACATTCCGTTTTCATTTCAGTACGTGAGAATCTGTCAGAATCTCAAATCAGCAAATCCAGGCTCTATATAAATGTGTATATGTATTGGCATATTATAAATAATCCCAGAATAAAAGAATATAGATTTGCAAGGACCCTAGACCCTCAGGAGCCATCTAGTCCAACTGATAAAAAAGAATCCCGGATACCATCTATCCAACAAGTGGACCAGCCAGGCTCACCAAGCCTCAGTTTGAAGACCTCCTGTGAGGGAGACCCAGTTTCATTTTCAATCAATTGACTTTTTGTTGGGAGGGAGGGGCTCTCCTTTGTGAGGCAGTTTTTCCTGACATCAAGTCTTAATAGGTCCCTTTTCAAACTGCATATGATGGAAGAGCTTCCTTCAAGACTCAGCTCAAATGCCACCTTCAGCTGGAAGCCTTTCCTAATCCTCCCAAAGCAGTCTCCTTCCCATTGACATCACATTGTAAATATCTTGTATGGACGTAGTTCTTCACAAGTTGTCTCCTGAATTAATATTCAAGATCCCAAAGGGCAGGGACCATGATTTTGCCTTTTTCACTTGTAAGGATGGAGTTCAATGGGGCAGCTAGGTGGCGCAGTGAGTAGAGCACCGGCTCTGGAGTCAGGAGGACCTGAGTTCAATTGGAACCTCAGACACTTGACATGCTTACTAGCTGTGTGACCTTGGGCAAGTCGCTTAACCTCAATTGCCCTGCCCCCCCCCCCCCCAAAAACAAAAAACAAAAAAGGGATGGGGCTCCATTGATTGTCCCATCAGCTTAAAAGTAATGAAAATATTTTTTGATTGAATCAAACAGGGGCCAGCATACATACCTCTTTGAATGATCAAAACCACTGGAAAAGAGACTGGTCACACTCTTAGACTTTGCATAAAAGGGAGACACTATCTCAGATGCACTGGGAAAGATTCTGAATATCTGGATTGGAGGTTGGTGCCAGCCTGGCATTTCTAGCACACCTTAGAGAAGCCTGGGATGATCAAGTTGTGGCAGAGAAAGGAACATCAGGGAGAATCATTGTTGGGTTGTGTCCAACTCTCCATGACCCCATTTGGGGTTTTCTTGGCAAAGATCCTGGAGTGGTTTGCCATTTCCTTCTCCAGCTCATTTTACATGAGGAAACTGAGGCAAACAGGGTTAAGTGACTTGCCCAGGGTCACAAAGCTAGTGTCTGAGGCTGGATTCAAACATATGTCATCCTGAATCTAGGCACAGCACTCTATCCATTGAACCACCTAGCTGCCACAGGTGAACCTTAGAGACCTAGAATTTGACCCTTAGGCTTAAAATAAGCTCATTTTTTTAAACAGGATTATATTTCTATCTCTAGTGATTAACACAGGGCTGGTACACAGTAAGCATTTAATAAATGCTTGTTGACTTGTTGATCATTTTGCAGAGGAAGCTGAAGACCTACAAAGGGAAATTCCTTCCCAAATTCCTATATGTAAGTGAACCCAGATCCTGACTCCAGAGACACTGATCTCTCCCCTCTGCCCTACTTCCACTACTGTGTTCCAAAGCTAACCAGGACAAGTGGAATTTGCTTTCTGCAAGACAGCCCTTCAAAGAATACTTCAAAGAAGACATCAGGTCCCCCTGAGTCTTATTTCCTTCAGGTTAAACATCCCCAGTTCCTTTATCTGATTCTTAGATGTTGTTCAGTCATTTCTGACTCTGTGACCCCATTTGGGGTTTTCTCGGCAGATGCTGGAGTGATTTACCATTTCCTTCTCCAGCTCATTTTTCAGATGAGGAAACTGAGGCAATCAGGGTTAAGTAAGTGACTTGCCCAGGGTCTCACAGCTAGTAAGTGTTTGAGGCCAGATCTGAACTGGGAAAGATGAGTCTTCCTGACTGCAGATCCAGTACTCTATCCACTGCCATATGAAGAGGTCAGGGAACCGTATGTTTTTAGAGGTGCTTGAGACAGCAAAATACCAGCATGCCAGGTCCTGCTCAAAAGAATTTGACTCAAGCCTTCTCACAGCCAAACAGAGATGGTTTATCGCAGGTTCGCCATATTGGATTGTCTTAAGAAATCTCACCCTTTGTGATTTTCGCAAGCAGGCCAGATGCCATCTGAGGTAGATGGAATCTGAGCCCCTTCATGGAGGCAAGATGAAACTTATATACAGGAAGATTGTGGGAGGGATCTAGGGTGGTCCTGGGGTGATGGGAGGGGGGGGTTTAGGGAGGGTCTTGAGGAGGAGTCTAAGGAGGAGCTTGATGAGACTCCAGGAACCAAGAGAATGGATTAAGGATGGGAAGTAGCTGAAGGCTACCTGGAGATAACAGACAATGTAGGGCTAGGCTAGTTTAAGGGTAACAGATTTGGGCATGGGCAGTTTGATAGGATCAAGGGGGGAAACTAGCCAGATAATGGAGGGCTAGGCTAGGTAAGAGTAACCTAGCCTAGAGATTTGGGCCTAGCAATAATGAAAGGCTTATGGCCTCAGGCAAAGGCCTCATCCAGTAGGAAGATCCAAGGGGAGTCCAAGGGGGCTCCCACAATCTCAACCTCATCACGCAGCTACCCTGTTCTTGGATGGCATGGACCCTCACTGTCCTTGCTGCTCCACCAGACTAGACTAGAATTGAGTTCTAGTCCTAGTGATGGTATGGGCCCTGGGAAACCCTTCCCCTCCCCTCCCCTGAACTTCCCTTGAACTCTCCCACATGGTCCAGGCAGTCCTCCCTGAAACTCATTTCAGTATAATCCTTTTAACTGCCTTTTCATTATGGCCTCTGCCCAAACCTCCGATTCTCGGTTACCTCTAACCTAGCCCAGCTCTTCAGTATGTTCTAATAAACCTTGTCTTTGGCTGTCGTTCAGCCAAAGACAAGGTTTATTAGAACACTGATTGGGTGGGCAAGATTTTAAGAATCTGCACTATTGTGACACTATATTGACAAATAGGCCAGACTAAATCTGAGCCATTGGCCAGACTCTTAAGGATTCTGAGCAATTTAATGGGGGGCAAGGTGGACCTTACATACAGGAAGACTGTGGGAAGGATCTAGGAGTGGCCAGGTAGTCTGGAAGGGCCAGGTGCCCCAGGTGAATGTCAAGGATCTGGGCCATGTGGAAGGGGTCTAGATGGAATTAAGAATGGGAAGTTACTTGGGGCCATTGACCCTATGAAGGGCTGGGCTAGGTTAGAGGTAACAGAGAATTGGAGGTTTGGGTGGGGGCCATAATGAAAGGGCAGTTAAAAGGATTATACTGAAATGAGTTTCAGAGACTGCCAGGGCCATATGGGAGAGTTCAAGGGAAGTTCAGGGTGTATGTATGGGGTGGGGCATTGCCACAATCTGTACCCCATGGAGGGAGGCAGGGTTTCCCAGGGTCCATACCTTGTCACCCCTACCTTCTCACTGGGCCTCTCCAACAAGCAAGACTCATCAGTTTCTCTAGGCTTTCTCTCGGCTCTCATACCAAACAACCGTAGTTCTTGGTTTTTCCACTGATCAATCAATAAGAATTTATTAAAAACCAACTATGCGCCAGGGGCTAGAGACACAAAGACAGTACCAAAATCTCTGCCCTCCAGGAGCTTACTATCTAGCTGAGGGACACAACATGTGTCCAGTCTACATCTTATTTGTACATAATTGTTTGTATGTTCTCTCTCCCCTTAGATTACAAGTTGACGGGGCAGTCTTTTGCCCTTTTATGTGCCCTCAGTGGTTGGCACAGTGCCTGACACAGAATAGGCACTTAATAGGTGATTATTGACTAATTTGGGGGAGAAGATTATAAGCTAAGCTAAATTAGAATCAGAGGGTCTGGATTCAAATACTGGCTCTGTAAACACACCACCCGTGTGACCTTGTACAAGTCATTTAACAGCACTAGACTTTGGTCTCCTCTTTAAAATGAGGGGATTTGACTACGTGGCCTTAAGCCTTGTATCTATGATCTCATAAAATCAGTTTTTTGAAGTTCCCGTTTCCTCACCTGTAAAATAGAGGAGTTGGGTGATGATCTTGAAGGTCTAAATCTGTGACCCAGTGATCCTAATTCCTTAATGCAAATCCTTCTCCTTGAGGTTTAATAGAAAGAAACCTGGATTTAGAGTCAGAAGTTGTTGTTCAGTGGTGTCTGACTCTCCATGACCCCTTTTGGGGTTTTCTTGGCAAAGATACTTGAGTAAGGGCAGCTAGGTGGCGCAGTGAGTAGAGCACAGATCCTGGAGTCAGGAGGACCTGAGTTCAAATCTGGCCTCAGACACTTGACACACTCACTAGCTGTGTGACCTTGGGCAAGTCACTTAACCTCAATTGCCTTCCCTTCCCCCCTCCAAAACAACAACAAAAAGACACTGGAGTAAATCACCATTTTCTTCTCTAGTTTATTTTACAGATGAGGAAACTGAGGCAAACAGGGTGAAGTGACTTGCCCAAGGTCACACAACTACTAAGTATCTGAGGTTGGATTTGAACTCAGGTCTTCCTGACTCCAGGCCCAGTGCTCCATCCACTGTGCCACCTTCTAGCTGCCAACTCAGAAGACCCAGGTTCAAATCCTGGCTCCACCATTCACTAGATCTGGGACACTGGTCAAGGCATTCAAACTCTCTAAGCCTCAGTTTCTTTTTCTGTAGGATGAGAGAGTTGGACCAGGTTCATAACTCTAGAGCCAGAAGGGACGCAAGAGGTCATTTAGTCCAACCTCTGAGCTTAAGTAATTCACCCAAGGTCCCAAGGCAGTAAGCTTCAGCAAGGGCACTTAAATCTAGGTCTCCTAACTCCAACTCCCCACTGTGGCTGCTGGACCGTGCTGCCCCCGTACAGAATGGCCATGCCACCTCCAAATCTATACTAGGCCCTTGTCTGCTAGGTATAATGAAAACATTTGGTAAGTTTGAAGTCAATAGAGGTGGGTTCAGATCTCAGGTCTGACCCTTCCACCATTGTGACCTTGGTCAAGTCCCATCCCTTCCCAAAGACTCCAAATGAAGAGGTTGAAAGGGATAGTTTTTATGACTCCTTCCAGCTCTAAATTCAGTGATCCCCTCATTCTGTTTTTCTTAGAAAACCTCTGTAAGGGCCCTTTATGGATCAGAAAATATAAAATTATCCCCCAGCCTTCTCCTCACCAGGCTTATGGGTTCCAACACCTTGAATCTAACCCCCTTTTTATCCTACTTTAGATTTTCAGAGTGTAAAGATTCCAGGACACTGGAGAGAGCCAGATGGACTGGCCCTTGGCCTCTCCTTCTGGCTTCCTCCTTCCCTCCAGCACAGAGTCCTTACCCTAGGGTGGCCAATCTTTAAGCAAAAGGCATAATGAAATTCCCTTAGAAGGCTACAATAAAAACTGATTCAGTGTTATTTTCTAGGCGTCCTTCAGAAGCCCAGAATTTCATCAGTCAACCCAGTTTCAGGGAAGTCTCTTTGGTCCATTCAGAGAAATTCGTCAGCCTTCCTGCTCATCATTGCCAACCAGCTCCTGTGGAAAGGAAGATCATTAGCCTGAGGGAATGTCACTCCACGGGGACTGAAATGGGATGTCAGCAGGACACATGTAGGTCTGGCCCAGGCTTAGGAAGTCAGGCCACTAGACAGTGCCCAGGGGCTTGTGCCAGTGCTGATCAACAACTCCCAACCCCTCCCCCGTCAGCATCTGGGGGGCCAAAACTAATTTTTTTTTGCTTGTTATTTATATTCCTAGTACTTAGAGTGCCCAGCACATAGGAATGGCTTAATAAACAGAATCACAACAGGCTAAGATAGGGTCATTCTTGTAAATCATCTAGCACCAATCCCTACAGTTTATAGAAGATGATACTGAAGCCTACATAGGGGGAAGGTCTTGATCAAGGTCACATGGCAAGTCTGAGGCAAAGTTGGGACTAGATTCCAGATTTCCTAATGTGTATTTTATCATTTTCACTACAATGACATATTGTCAGTTCTCAGAAGCAATATTTAAAACGTGGCCATCTCTCAATTATTTGCACGTGGTTGATCTACCCGGCCAGATGTCGACAACAGGTTTTGGGTTCTAGGGCTGGCTTTCCCCCAGCTGTTCAGCCCAGTTCTGGGCCTTCTCTCACTGGGGTCAGAGCAATCCTATCATTGTTTCAGTCGGTTTTCAGTTTTGTCTGACTCTTTGTGACCCCATTTGGGGTTTTCTTGGAAAAGATACTGGAGGGATTTGCCATTTCCTTCTCCAGCTTGTATTACAGATGAAGAAACTGAGGCAAACAGGGTCAAGTGACTTGCTCAGGGTCACACAGCTACTGAGTATCTGAGGTCAGATTTGAACTCATGATTTCAAGCTCAGTGTTCTATCCACTTCGCCACCTAGCTGTCCTGGGTCTCAACTTCCTCACCTGTAAAATGAGGAATCATTAGTTTAGAGCTAGTGTCAACCTGAAAGCTTGGTTAAAAGAGGGAAACAGGCTAGGTGGCATATAAATTCATAGTGTTTATTCCCTTAAAGCTAGCAGATACGTGCTTGCACAGAGCCAAAACATAAGTTCTGACTGTCTGATAAAAGAATGACCAACTTTTTATGTTTCAAGACAATCCCAGCTCAGCATGTCTGTGTCATTCAAACTTATGATCTCCATGTATGTTTAACCATATTATGAGAAAGGAATTTTCTTAATTGAATAGGTGTTAAACACAAAAAGATAAGAGAGTTGACAAAGTCTCAGTTGTAATTACGACCCAGGATATCTGTGTTTTCTCTATCATTAACATGCCATAACATAGTATATGTCCATAAAATGTTAAGAAAAGTCCCATTATAGGCGCCCTGTCCTTGGTAGTCATTAACAGAAGAATGCTCTCATCAGCTCCCTCTGACTTGGGTGACATAAGAGGCATTCTCTGAGTTTATCAGATCTGTCAGGCCCGGGTGCGTCTTCTTCTGGTTGATTAGTTCAGGCTCTGGCCCTTATTGAGGTTCACATGCTATTAAATGATTCTCAGGATGTAAAGGGTAATCAAGTTGTAAACCCCTCTCATTTTACGGTGAGGAGACTGAGGCCCAGAGATGCTAAGTCACCGACTCAGGGTCACGCAGTGGGTCAACAAGTACCCGAGGCATGATTCAAACCCAGGTCTTCCTGAATCCAAGCCCGGGACTCCATCCACTACGCCATGCCGAGGGTTTGGGGATATGTGATCTTTCAAGTCAATTCCAACTCTGTAACTGTAATTATCATAATATTAATTATCATCATCATCATCAACAGCTAGCTTTTAGGGGTACACGGCTCCTCGAAAGGAACGGGTCAAGCCTCTAATGTTTTACAGATGAGGCGCTCAGGTCATGGTACTGACTGGTTAGAAATTCCATCGATTTCACTGATTTGGACAGAGGGGGAGGAAGTCCTACTGTTTGTCCCTATGGGGAGTTTGAGGAGGATGGGAGAAGAGCCCCAGTCATTGGAACTAGCCTCATGAGCCATGGACTCCTACCCAACACTTATCAAATACTGCCTTTTCCTTCCCTGATCACCCCAGCCTAGAGTAACTTCTCTCTCCTCTCCCACTTGTCTGGACCATCCTTTTTTTTTTTTCTTCTTTTGGAGGAGGGAGGCCAGGTAATCGAGGTTAAATAACTTGCCCAAGGTCACACAGCTAGTAAGTGTCTGAGACCGGATTTGAACCCAGGTCTTCCTGACTCCAGGGACTGTGCCACCTAGCTGCCCCTGGACCACCCTTTTGGCCCTGACCCTTTGGTAGGGAGTCAACTTGGTGGAGTGGCTCTTGCCAGGAAGACCTGGGTTCAAATCCTTCCTTTGACACTTATGAGCTCCTGGGCAAGTTACTTAACTTCTGCGTGCCTCAGTTTCCTCAACTAGGCAATAGAGATAACAATAGCAAACCCTTACACCCAAGATTGTTGTGAAGATCAAATGAGATAATATTTGTAAAAAATGCTTGGTACATAGTGGGTGCTTAATAAATGCTTGCTCCTTTCCTACTTAGAAGGAAGAGGGAATTTAAAGGTCATCTCATCCATGCGTGTCAAACTCAGAAAACCTGACTCAGAAAACCACAAATTAACATTGTCTATGTTGTATTATATTTTTATTTATTTATTTCATTAAACACTTCCCAATTATATTTTAATTCAGTTCTCTGACATGAAGGAGTTTTCTGTCCAGGGACTAATCTAGTCCAACTGCTTCATTTTTAAGGAAATGGAAGTCTAAGTTAAGTGACTTGCCCGAGGTCACACAGGGGAAAAGTAGTAGAACCAATATTGAAACCCTGGTCTTCTGAGCCCAATTCCTGGGCTTTCTTGTGAGTTGCTGGGTCCTCCTCTGGGAGATCGGCATTGCTGAGAGATGTGGTGGCCAAGAATCCCACTCCATTTAAGACTTTGTGTAGAAGCTGAGGGGAGAGAGGAGAGAGGAAGAAGACGGAGCCAAGGTACTGTGACATCTGCCTGCATTGGGCGTTAAGTCAGAGCTGTCCCCAGAGAGGAATATTGAGAATCAGTGGCAGCCAGGCTCTCAGGCTCCCAGGCTTTCCGGGCTGGTCCTCTCAGAGTTTACCTCCTGTTAGAAAACCCACAGCCCTGGCCCTTTGCATTTCCATTCCAGACTGGGATCTAGGAGCTCAGACTCAGAAAATGTCCCTGAGCCAAAGCCAAGAGATGTATGCACTGAAGACTCTAGGACTTGGAGCCAGAAGGGGTCTTAGACAAGGACTAGACCAAGGTTGGGAACCTTCGGCCTCCAGGCCACATGTGGCCCTCTAGGTCCTCAAGTGTGGCCCTTTGACTGAATCCAGACTTCACAGAACAAATCCCATTAATACAAAGATTTGTTCTGTAAAACTTGAATGCAATCAAAAGGCTGCACCAAGGAGCCATATGTGTCCTCAAGGCCTCAGGCTCCCCACCCCTAGTCTAGTCCAACCCCTTTGCACAAATGGGGAAATAGAGTACCTAGAGAATTTACTTTCCCAAGGTCACCAAGGAAGTTCAAAGCAGAGCTAGAATTCTGATCTTAGTTCTTTGACTCTGAATCCGATGCTTTTTCCGTTAGTTCACCCAGTTCAGTGCGTGGCACACTTCCTGTCACAGAGTAGGGACTTAATTGGTATTAGTTGTTTGATTATTGATTTCATTGATTAATCTAATCTAACTCCATCATGAAGTTGAGGAAACTGAGTCAGAGAGAGGGGAAATGTCTTGCCCAGAGTCACACAGAAAAGTAGGTGCAGAGCATGTGAGATCTCTCAGGTGCCACCTTCAGAGGGGCCTCTGGCTGTGACCCAAAAGAATGACTTTTGTAGTGGCAACTTCAGCCTAGGAGCGAAAGTCCAAGAGGCAGCTTTTCACTACCTGTGAAAGGGTGAGGCCAACTCTGATCTCATCATGGTGTTTACTGGCCTATGGGCAGGAGAGGAGATGGTGAACAAAGGGGAGGAGGAAGAGATGGGGGTGGGGAAAGCAGGGGAGGTGGGGAATAAGGAGACAGGAGGCTCTGCCCCCTCTGATGCTCAGAGCTGTTCTAGAGAGTCCTGTGGTTCTTCATCATTTCAGTTCATATTTAATTATCTCCTGACAAGCAACAGGCCTATACTAAAGTTCTGGTCCCTAAGGAGCTTCTTCCTGGAAAGAACAGCACCAGACAGCTCTGACATTCCCTGTTCTAAGGCCCCTCCCAGCTCTGACAGCCCCTATTCTAAGGCCCCTCCCCAGCCCTGACATTCCCTGTTCTAAGGCCCCTCCCAGCTCTGACAGCCCCAGTTCTAAGGCCCCCCTTCCCCAGCTCTGACATTTTCAGTTCTATGGGACAGTTCTACCCTTCCCCAGAGGCAGCTGGGCTGAGGGGGGGCCTAGGCCTGGGGTGCCATTTAGCTGTTGATGTTGGTAAACATTCCCTGACTGGAAACAATAAGATGAGTCCATTATCTCCTCTAGACAATTAGCAGAGGTATTAATGAAATATATGCAAATGTGCACTAATTGACCTGAGACACAGCAGTTCCTAGTGGAGAGGGATGAGCTCCAGATGGCTTAATGATGGTGATTTAAGACCCTCCTTCAGACTCTTCACCTCTTCTTTTGAACCCGAAAGGAAGATTTGGGCTCCGCTCAGTTCCCAGCTGAGAAAATGGCCCTCCCTGCTTGCGTTCAAAAGGAAAAACAGGCCTGTCTTTGGGCTGTTAATGCCAGGGCTTCCAAAGCTCCGGCTTTGCAAGGGTTTCCTTGAAGGTTGTGTCTGTGGCCATATTGAGCTTCTGAGAAAGCTGGAGGCTTCTCAGTTTAATCCTTGGCTCTACCTTGGCTCAGCCTCAACCCAGCCATGCTCAGGTAGGAGCTTCGGGTATAGGAAGTCCTCCAGCTCATTGCCCCAAACTCCTTCTTGTTAGATCTTAGGAAGTAGAATGTCAGAGCTGGGAGGAGTCTTAGAACAGAGAATGTTAGGACTGAAGGACCTCAGAACCTAAAATTTCGGAGGTGGAAGGAACCTAGAACAGAGGTCACTCTTAGGATGTTACAACCTAGGATGTCAAAGCTGTAAAGGCTCTTGGACCACAGAGTGTCAGAGCTGGGAGGAATCTTAGAACAGAGAATGTTAGGACTGAAGGACCTCAGAACCTAAAATTTCGGAGGTGGAAGGAACCTACAACAGAGGTCACTCCTAGGGCCTTACAACCTAGGATGTCAAAGCTATGAAGACTCTTGGATGACAAAATGTCGGAGCTGGGAGGGGTCTCAGAACACAGAATGTCTGAGTTGGAAAAAACCCCTGCAGGTAATCTATTCTAATCTTTATACCTGTACAATATCCCTAAAAAGGGATCATTCAGCTTCCATTTGAATACCTTCAGTGGCAGTGAACTCTCTACCTGTTTACACATTCTATTACAACTTTGGACAGCTGTGATTATTAGAAAGCCCCTTCTTATATAAAGCAGAAATCTGTGCCCCACATTCCTAATTTTCTTTGACTGATGCTGAGCTGAATGAATTGCAAGCCCTCTAGATCCTGGTTTCACTGCTCTGGACTCTCTCTACTTTTTGTGAGGAGCGCCCCACCCCCACCCCCTACAACAGACCTCCTCCTAATAGTTCCAGCTGGTCAACGATATTCCTTCCACATAGTCAGCACGCAAAATTAGGCACCAAACTCCAGATTTCCCCCAAACGGCACTATCCCAACTGTTCAGCCTCCTGAGCCAGAATCCTCCCCCATGGCCTCCAGCCTCCGCTTCCCCAGCATCCGGCAACAAGTGACTGGCCATAACGTTTGCACCCTGGGGCAAGAAGCATCAGAATCATTACCCAAAGAAACAAAATTAAAATATTTATTTATAATGTGCACCATATGCTCCGTCAATATTTCCTTTTTTATTTAATTAAGTCACGACAGATGGTAAGGGCGTTTGAGGCCATTAAGCTAATGGCACTTAGTATCCCCATTTATTTCCTTCACTTTTTAGCGGGATAAATGGAACTGGATGAAGGCAGTGGACTGTGAGTTTGGGAAGACAGTAAGGTGAGAGAGCCAACCTGGGAGCAGAGGGCAAGGGCAGCCTGGGCTCAGCCCAGTGCTAACAATCTGCATGAAATGCAGAAGGCAACGGAGACAGGAGGATGTCCTTACAGGGACAGAGCCTGCTTGAACCATGGGATGTAAACACGAAGAACTTGGAACTTCAAATGTTGTGGCTAGAAAGGACCTTAGAAAATACAAGACCGGATTTGGGGGAGGAGGGAACTTAAAACAGAGAATATCAGAACTGGGAGGGTCCTTAGAACAGAAGATGTCAGAGCTGGGAAGGGACTTCAGAAGGCATTGTCAGGGTTGGGAGAGTCTTTTCGAACCTGGAATGTTAGAAGTGACCCTTTGGGGAAAAAAATCACCATCGTACTATGGCCCTCTAATCCTGCTCCAAATGTGCATTGGTGGTACTCACGACCCTGAGACATAAGTGACTTGGCTGCGGTCACTAGGCAAAGTAATGACCAGGTACAGACCTTGGCAACGCCCCACCTCCCCCCACCCACTGCCACCCAGAACACACCCTGAACTACCCTTGAACTCTCCCATATGGCCCTGGCATTCCCAGAGGCTCATTTCAGTATAATCCTTTTAACTGCCCTTTCATTGTGGCCTCAGCCCAAACCTCCAATTCTCTGTTACCTCTAACCTAGCCCAGCCCTTCACTTCCCATCCCTAATTCCATCTAGACTCCTTCCACCTGACCCAGGTCCTTGGCACTCGCCTGGGACACCCGGCCCTTCCTGGTCCTTCTGTTCCTTCCCAGTCACCCCAGACTACTAGGCCACTCTTAGATCCTTCTCACAGTCTTTCTGTATGTAAGGTCCACCTTGCCCCCATTAAATTGCTCAGAATCCATAAGAGTCTGGCGAATGGCTTAGATTTAGTCTGGCCTGTTTGTCAATACTAGTGTCACAATTGTGTGGATTCTTAAAATCTTGCCCACACAATCAGTGTTCTAATAAACCTTGTCTTTGGCTTAAAGAAGGCTTGGGCTAGGATAGAAGTAACAGAGAATTAGAGGTTTGGGCACAGGCCACAAAGAAAGGGCAGTTAAAAGGATTATACTGAAATGAGTTTCAGGGACTACCAGGGCCACATGGGAGAGTTCCAAGGAAGTTCAGGGTGGGTGGGTGGGGTTTCCCAGGGTCTGTACCCCATGAAAGGGAGGGTGGTTTCCCAGGGGTCCATACCTATCAGGGGGACATCTTGGGTGACTTCTAGCCCTAAAGACTTTACAATTTCATAGTTTACCCTCTTTTCAGCATCCTAGGAAAAAGCAAAGTTCTTAGACCCAGGCTTTGCAAACTTGTTTTTAAAAAATACATATTCTGAAAATTGTATTTCAGTATTGGTTGACTGGTTTCTTTTGTAATCCTCTGGACATTATTCATGCTATTAAAAACACTCTGTAATGGAGTCCACACCCTCTTTCCCCCACCCTACACACATGTCCACGCACACGCATGTACGCGCGCACACACGCACTTTAAAAGCTCAGTATTTGGGGATAGAGCCTAGATAATGGACAAAAGGCAGGAACTTGCCTGATCTCTCTCTCCAAAACCCCTCCAAAAAACTTTAAACAATGCCTCAAGACAAATTCTGGAGTGGCAGAACCTGCAAAAGGATGAGGTGAAACAATTTTCCAGCCCAAGACAAATTAGAAGCTTGGCTTGCTTGCTGTTTGTGCTTCATTCTCACAGAGGACCATGACATCAGGGAGGTGATGCCATGACATTCAAGTGGATTGGATTTAAGTGAGGCAGGGCTGTGCAAAGTCACCAGCCTCTCTTTCTCCTCCAGAGCCATCTGGGTCCAGTGGCCAGATATAGATCAGGGTAACTGGAGAGGGCCCAGGATACAGTGGGGACCTTGCCTTTTCAAGCTCTAACAGGTCTCAGTTTGACTGAGGCAGTGCCCATTCAGTTATTAAGGCTTAAATAAGAAATGAGGCAAAGAATGGTCTCTTTTAAAAAAAAAATGATCTGGGAGGGGAAGACCCTCCTGGTTTCTGCCTAAAACAGAAAGAATTGCTATTTACATTCATTCTAAGCCAATCAGGGCCCAAACAATGACCAAGTAGGCCTTGCCTGGGGCATAAGTAGAAGGTCCCAGGAAAGGCCTGTTGCGCCAGCATTTTATAGTGGAGTGCAGCCCAGTACAGATTGCTCCAGCACAGATGGCCCCCCAGCAAACCAGGAACAGACCTTGGAGGCAACAGGATTAATAGCAGTGTGGCAATTTCCAGATATCTCAGCACACAGTAAGTGGGGGTCAGACAACTGGTCAGAAAAAGATTACAGGGTTCTCTTTCCAGGCAGTAGAGGCAGACTTTGTTATATTGCCCATACTTGGATCTAGGTCACAGTTCTTGATATCGGTCCCAGAGTGAGGAAGAGCACTAGCACCTCAGAGCTTCCAAGTGCAAGGGGAACAGGGAACCTGGTCACAGTTCTGCGGCAAAAAAAAAGAGTGCTTGTGATTGCTCACAGACCAGAGCAGAGGCCAGGTAAACACAGCTCTCCTTGTATCATACCACCTTGGAAGAACTGCTTGAAGCTTGGGACAGTGCCCCCTCCACTCTGAAAGCAAAGCCCCACTTAAGCATATGGTTAAAAGTCAAGAAATAGTCTGGAAAAAATGAGCAAACAGCAGAAAAAGATCCTGACTATAGGAAGTTACTGTGGTGATAGGGAAGGTCAAGACACAAACTCAGAAGACAACAAAGTCAAAACTGCTACATCCAAAGCCTCAAAGAAAAAACATGAATTAGTCTCAGGCCAGGAAGTCTCAGGAAGAGCTCAAAAAGGATTTTAAAAATCAGGTAAGACATGATTCATTCCATTGGTCATAATTCTTCTCCACAACTTGACTAGTGTGTAAATTAATTCAATGCGAAGTTATACGTGGAAGTTATATGGGATTCCATGCCATCTTGGGGAGGGAGCAGGAGAGGGAGGGAAGAAAATCTGGAACTCCAAATTATGTAGAACTGAGTATTGTAAACTAAAAATAAAAAAAAAATTAAAAATCAAGTAAGAGAAGTAAAGGGAAAATTGGGAAAAGAAATGAGAGTGATGCAAGAAAATAATGAAAAAAAGAATCAACAGCTTAGTAAAAGGAGGCACAAAAAATACTGAAGAAAATAACATCTTAAAAAACAGCATAGAGCAAGTGGTAAAAGAGGCACAAAAATCCAATAAAGAGAAGAATGCCATGAGAAGAAGAATTGGACAAATAGAAAAAGGTATACAAAAATTCGCTGAAGAAAATAATTCCTTAAAAATTAGAATTGGGCATGTGAAAGCTAATGACTTTATGAGACATCAAGAAACAATAAGACAAAATCAAAAGAATGAAAAAATGCAAGAAAATGTGAAATAGTTAATTGGAAATACAACTGACCTGGAAAATAGATCCAGGAGAGATAATTTAAGAATTATTGGACTAAAAGCTATGATAAAAAAAAGGGGGGGCCTAGACATCATCTTTCAAGAAATTATCAAGGAAAACTGCCCTGATATTTTAGAACCAGAGGGTAAAATGCAAATGGAAGAAATCTGCTAATCACCTCTTGAAAGAGATCCAAAATGAAAACTCCTGGTAATATCATAACAAAATTCCAGAGCTCCAGATCGAGAAAATATTGTAAGCAGCCAAAAAGAAAGAATTCAAATATAGTGGGGCCACAGTCAGGTAACACAAGATTTAGCAGTTTCTACATTAAGGATCAGGATGCTTGGAATATGATACTGAGCATAATTTTTCTGAGGGAAAAGTGGATATTTGATAAAATGGAGGACTTTCAAGCATTTTTGATAAAAAGACCAGAGCTGAATAGAAAATTTGACTTTCAAATGCCCAGGACCTAAGAGCTTAAGCTATAAATGAATTTCTGATCTGAATTAGTGTGGAGAATTTTCTCACTGGGGGTTTCCCCAAAACCAATGAAATCATAGGCTCAGATCAAACAGCAGCATTAACAATCCAAAACAGCTGGACAAGTACATGTGTGTTCATGTGTGCATGTGTTATGTGCATATGTGTGGACATGCATGTGTTTATGTGTGTGTGTGTGTGTACTAAGGAGAAATTCTAAGGCACAGTTCGGTGAGGTTAAATCCTGAGAATCATGCTGCATTCTAGCTCCTAGTCCTTGCTCCCCCAGAGTGTGTGGGAAGCTCACCAGAGTTTCTGAGGTCTGAGGGGACCCTCTGCTTTCTCAAGTCAATCTAGGGACCCTGGGAAGTCCAATTGTCCAAAGCAGGCAGTCTTTGAGTGGCACATAAAATAAGGTGAGGTCTAGTGCTGTGTCCAGTTCCTAGCACTTGGACCCCATTCAGACAATGGAAAGGCACTCTGAGTCATCTCCCAAATTACCTGCTCAGGGGAGGGAGTGGCTGCCCCCAGAATGATGTTCTGTGTTTACCCTTTGGGTGGAGGGGATCTGTCAGGGCTCTTTAATGGGGTTTGTGCTCCAATGCTTTTCTGTAGAGCTAAAAATAGGCTGTGTTTTAGTGCTCAGGGGCTGAGAACAGGACGCTGGATGGTCAGACACTGCCCTTCCAATCATCAGCCTTCATTTCCCTTAAAGTAACCAGTCGCTGGGTTGTAGACCATATACAGCATTCTGTAACCCTGAGTCCTGGCTCTGCCATGCATCTGCTGTGTGACTGTGAGTAGACATTTCATTTCTCTGGGCCTCAGTTTCACCTTCTGTGGAGTGAGAGAATAGAAGTTCAGTTCCAACTTTCTATGAGTCATGGTGGTGTGTGAAGAATGCTAACCTGCTTTTCTTTGTATTCCCCCAGTGCCAAGCATAGTGTCTGCTATATAGTAGGCACTTGTTGATTGATTGGTTCAATCCAATCCAACAGAGAAAGAAACTGAGGCCCATAGAGCTTAAGTCACTTGCCCAAGGTCATAGAGCCAATATTTGAACCCAAGACATCTAATTTCAAATTCCTGTTCCCCAGCCCCTATCTTTGCATTGTTGGGAAATGTTTGCATTTTTGCAGCCTTGAGGTAGATGAGTCCACCTCTGATAAGTGTTTTTGTTGACTTTGTAGGCACCTGACCCTGGGACGTGGATGCATGGAGATCTGTTAACAAAGCTTTCCATTGCTAGTGTGCACCTGGGAGAGTTCACTGAACCTTTACCCTCCGTGGAGAGGGCCAAAAATACCAGCCCTCTGGATAAATGTCCCTACAATCCCAGGCTGAGAAGTTGGGAGAAGAAACTTGAACCAGCCAATTAACTTTCAAGCTGCCTGCCTTTCCTTAACAAGATCCCTCCTTCTCCAGACTTTTCAGAGGGGAAGAATCAAAATGTAGCAAAAGGAGTATAACCCTGATATGTTCTAAGGACAGCATCCTTCTTTCCTTAGCTCAAAACGTCCAGCAGAAGCCCAAGCAGAAGCCCACTCACCTTTTCTAGTTTCTCCTTCCTTGAAGATTCCAGGGACCCATCTTCAGCCAGTGTTGGAGATGAGCTAAGAGTCCTGCTAGACCGTTCTTTGTCATTTCAACCTGAAAATCTTCCTTGGAAAGAGGTCTTGGCCTTGACTGTGTTAGTCCACACTCTAGAGACTACAAGCTATTCCTAGTCTTATCCAAGCCATATCAACCAGTACACCCATCTAGACCTACCTTGGGTCTAGAGCTTCCTGCTTTGGGTGGAAATTCTCCCCTCCCAGTCCCCTACCACATGACTCCTTCCCTCTTTGAGCCCTACAACTAGATCCCAAGAGGTGAGTCCGGAATGAACCTGCTATGGCCAAACTCTGGGTCAAGTTCCAGCGGTATTTTCGTAGGAAACCAGTCCGTTTCTTTACCTTGGTGGCTCTCTACCTGACGGCTGGAAGCCTGGTTTTCCTGCATACAGGCTTTGTGGGCCAACCCGCTGTGGCTGAGAATGAGCCCAACCCAGCCGCCAGTGCTCCTGAGGGAGCTGAGCTGCCATACCAGGACCTCCCGCACCTGGACAGGGGCTTCCGGGAGACCCCTGAGTCTCCAAATGCTGTCCGAAGATATGGCCCTTGGCTCAAGAGCCCCTCATCCAAGGATTCACCAGAGCGGGGCAGGCTGGGAGACTACGGTGGGACCTGGAGCCGGGCCCTCAAAGGGAGAGTCCTCAGGGAGAAAGAGGAAGAAAGAGGTAAGAAGGCTGTGACCAAGGGTGAGGTAAATGGAAGAAGGAGGAGGGTGGGGGCCAAAGAGAGGTGGCCACACTGTGAAGGCAGAAGACCAAGGTTCAGATGCTCCTTCTGCTGATTATTAATGGTGTGACCTTAACTCTTCTGGGCCTCGGTTTCCTTATCTATAAAAATGAGAGCTAATTGAATTTGATCTGAAAAGTCTCTTCTTATTCTAAATCCTATGATCCTGTCTTAGCCTTTGTTCTCTGTTACCTGAGACAGGCATAACACCATTTGTTCTGTGAAGGGGGAAATGGACTGGGGAGAAGTACCAGGGGCTGGTTGTTCGAAGCATCCCTTTGGAGAGGGGTAGGATGGCCTTGTGGAGTGGTCACTGGACTACCCCCCATTGATCCCAAATATATCCCAATTGTTCCCCATTAGAATGTGAGCTCCCTGAGAGCAAGGACATTGTCGATGGCTGTCTTTGTAACCCCAGCTCTCAGCACTGTGCCTGGCACAAAATAAGTACTTAATGAAGACTTCTTGATTGGTTAGATTTAAGGTCATCCAGAAGAGTCAGACATGACTAAACAATAACAAAAGGGTTAAATTCTCAGTTCCATTTGTGACCTCACTTCAGATCTTCAGGCCTCAGTTTCCCTATCTGTAAAAGGAAAGAGTTGAATTAAATGATCCCGAACAGTCTAAAGAGATGCCTGGAGAGTGCCATCACATCTTGCTTCAGTCTTTTCACTGCCAGATGAAACGTCCTTATTTCCATAAATTGATGGTTGTCTGTCTTTAAATCTCTTCTTTTCTTATGCCTTCTACCTTTTGGCACTCACTGAGACCTGGCTCCCTCCTGATGACACACAGCCTCTCCTGCTGCTCACCCAAGCACAGGTTACACTTTCATTCATTCCCACAATTCACTGGTTAAGGTAGGGCACTTAAAACTCCCTTGCTCCCAATGGCCACTTCCAGGCTCATCCTCTACCCCCATCTTGTCCTTTGAGGTTCACTCAATCCATATCTACCAATCAAAATCCTTGCAGCTATTGTCCACAGACCTCCAGGACACTCTTTCCCGCCTCAATGTATTTAGTAGTTGGCTCACAGTCTTTCTCTCCTTCTAAATTCCTGTCTTCATACCAGGGGACTTCACTGCACATATTGACTCTCTTAAACACTCTAACCTCCTGTTCCTCAACTTACTCATTTCCCATGACCCCACCTCCACCCCACAGAGAATGGTCATCGCCTTCAGCTTGCCATTGGTCACAAGTATACAAAATTCCATGTTCATGGAATTCCCTTATCCGATCATAAGCTCTTATTATTTTACCACTTCCTCTGCCTTGCCCCTGCAAATCCTGCTCTTCTGCCTCCTTGGGACCTCCAATCTTTCTGCTCCCCTCCCCCCATTCTTTCCCAGCCCATCATTTCTGCCCTGTCTATACTCTCTTCCCTTCTCCTTCTTGACTCCTTGGTGAACCAGGTCAACTCTGCACTGTCCTTTTCTCTCAAGTCCCTGGCCCCCATCCTCAAAGAATTCTCCCTTCATCCATCCATCCATCCCCCCCAGCTACTGTCATTTATCTTATCTCCCTTTTTGACTAAGCTCCTTCAGAAGGCTGTCTACAATAGGTGACCACCTCTTTTCCATGGTGACTTTGATTTGAGTGAGGGAGGGCTGTGCAAGGTCACCAGCCTCACTTTCTCCTTTAGAGCCATCTGGGTCCAGCGGCCTGATATTCAACAGGATGACTGGAGATGGCCCAGGATTCATGGTGAGACTTTGGCCCTTTTAGGCTAAGGCCTTTTCAGGTTCTCTCTTTGAGTGACATTCAGTGAATAGGCCTCTTTAAGAAGTGAGTCATGGGATGGCCACTTTAATTAAAAAAAAAATCAAACTGGGAGGGGAAGACCCTCGGGGTTGCTGGTTAAAAAGAAACTGTGACTGTGAACATTCACACTGAGCCCGGAGGGCCTAAAATCTAGCCATTAGGTGGATGGTCCAGTCACTGACTGAGAAAGACCTCTTGCTGAAGGTGACATCTGTAACCTGTTTGAAGGAAGCCCAGAGGCAGAAGTTAAGGAAGGAGCATTCTGGCCTTGGGGGCTGGGGGGTTGCAAGTACAAGATCTCTGTGCCCTTAGCTGTCCCAAGCTGGATCAGAGGTCACATGAGTCTACAGAAGCTTCCTGTGTCTCAGTCATAAAAACCAAAGAGCTTCAACCATGGGCTCAACCCTCAGCCCTGATCACACCTTTCAAACCTGATGACTCCCCCCAACCCCCAAAGCCTGAGAATCTCCCCAGCCTTGGCTGTGCCACTGATTTGTGCCCCATTTCCCCCCCTTCAGGCTTTGGAGAAGGAGACTCCAAAAGTATCCTGTTTCTAACTGTGCTAGCAAACTCTGCTCAAACTCTTACTGTATTAGTAATTTGTGCCTGGGTCTTATCTACTCCCTGAGGGTAGGGGTGAGGTCTTTATCCTTCCTTTGCTTCCATTTGAATTGTCTTAGGAAGATTCTGAAGATCACATGGCAGGATAAGGTACAGACACTGAGGTCCTTACTTGAACTAAACTGCCAAGCATTCAGTTGCCAAAAAGATTATTTTATGGAGAACTCACACTGGGCAAGTGCTCACATGGTGGTCAGAAGCCATACAAGGGCACTCTCAAGGTTTCTCTCAAGAACTTTGGAATTGATTGTGTGACATGGGAAACACTGGCACAGGATCATTCAGCATGGCATGCCCACATCAGAGAAGGTGCTGTGCTCTATGAGCAAAGCAGAATTGAAACAGCTCAAAGGAAACGCAGGATGAGAAGACTTGGAGTGTCCACCCCAAATGTTCACATGGACTATCTGTGCCCCACCTGTGGTAGAGCATTCCAAGCTCATATTGGTCTGATCAGCCAGAGTCAGACACATAGAAACTTGACTCTAGCGTGGTGGTGTCGTTTTGGTCCTCTTTGAGGATGAAGGACAACAACCAAGCACTAGGTAGGGGGCTCTGTAAATGTTTATTCATGTATAAATGAATGAATAAATTAGTGAATAACTGTGCGAGTCAATGAGGGAACAGATGATGGAAGGAATTAGTGAGTGAATAAGTGAGTGGAGCAGTAAATGAATAAGGTAGGTGCAGGAATGCAGGGGAATCCTCTGAGTCCACATTGCAGCTTAAAGCCACCCAGAGGCAACATATTATACTAGAAAAATGTGCTGAATTTGGAGTCAGAGAACCTGAATTCAAATCCTGATTGTTACTTTAGAGTACTGGAAGACCTGAGTTCAAATCCAGCCTCAAATGCTTTGTAGCTGTATGACCCTTGGTAAGTCACTAAACCTCTGTACTCCTCAATTTCTTCATCTATAAAATGGGGATAATAATAGTACCTACATCCCAGGTTGTTGTGAGACTCAAACGAGATAATGTTTGTAAAGCGCTTTGTAAATCTTAGAGCATCACATAAGTATTAATATCTATACTAGCATTAATATTATCACCACTCGTGTGCTAGGTATCACAGTGGAGATACAAGAACAAAAATAAATGATCCTAGGGCCCTTCTCTTAGGCTTAGTTCCCTCCTTTATAAAATATGGACGTTGGAAAAATGATCTCCATGACCCCCTCCAGCTTCCAAACCTCTGATCCCTACCTTGTTTCAAAAATTAAGTGAGATGAGAGATATGAAAATCATTTCATAAACCGTAATGTCCTGGGCACAAGGGAGCAATTATGAAAGTCTCATTACACAGAATACCATGTTAGGTATGGGATGAAGGAGCTCACTGGTCCAAGTTGATTAAACAGAACTCAGTGACATAGACATCTGGCTCTAGCAGACCTGTTGGCGTGCCTTCTCTGAATGGCTGTGAAAACTAAGCCCATCCAGGAACTGCTTGTCAGTTTCCCATTGATGCTTCTTGACCTGAAGTCAATGGAGCGCCCCACCCTTCTTTCATACATGGAGATGACTCAGTGCCAGTAAGTAATTTACTTTGAGGCTCTTTGTTGTACTCCCACCAGCAGTTGAGATGGCTTATCTTCACTCTTTCTCCTGGTCCACTTTTCATGGGCAGCCCACATTTGTGAGACAGATGGCCAATGTAAAGCTTCCGGCATTTAACCATGGAACAGGGCCAAATTTGTTGGGCCAACCAGAGATGAAACTCACAAACTGGACATTTGTACCTTGGGGTGACCAGCTGATATACCTGGTGCTTAATGAGAAGGTGCCTGCTTCCTCCTGGCCCCAGTGACCATGAACTTGGTGCCAAGAGCAAACCCCAGCTTCCCAGCTGGGGACCAAACCAGCTTCCCAGACCAAACCCAGTACCTTCTCCCACTACAGGGCCCAACTCTGCCCCATCTTGTTCTGCCCAGCTTCATCCACAGCACCCACTGGAAAACAGTATTAATGGCTGCAATTCATTAGATTAATTAGAATCGACATTTCCCGAATCTCAACCAGATGGTTAGTGAGAATAAACTGTCAGTCACTGCAAAAAAATCTCCTGAGTTCTCATTTCCAGCCATATGTACCATGTCCACTGTTATTAACCTCTGGGAAAATGGCTTCTAACTCTTAGTGAGGAAGGCTGGGTGGATGAGCAAGGAGGGCTTTGTTGTGGGGAGAGATGAGAAGCTGCAGGTCAAGGTCACATCCCACATTCTCCCCCACTGTCCGAATGGCTCTTAGCTGTGTTGGCAGCCGATAGCTCTGGTTGGCCCCTTCTGAAAAATCCCCAGGAATCTGAGGCAGGAAGGCTCAGTCATTCAGAAGGGAAGTTGTCTTTCTGACTCCAACCTGGGCATCAGGGAGGGCCCTGTGCTGGACAGAGCATGGGTGCTTAAACATTAGAAGGGGCAGAGTGGAGAGATCTGGGAGCCCAGGGCTGAAGGCTTGGAATCCCAACTCCCCCAGGTACTTTCTCACTGAAAGACCTCTGGCAAATGATTTCCTTCCTCTGAGTCTCAGGGGCTTCCTCTGCAAACTTAGGTAGTTGGGCAGGGGGTGGGGTGGGGTAGGTCTAGATGACCTCCAAGTTCCCTTCCAGCTCTAGGTCCTGGGATCCTGATAATTATAATTTCTATTACCTTCATCCTTTTAAGGAGATAATGTTTGTAAACTGCTTCACACAATGCTTGTCACATAATAAGCGTTTAATAAATACAGGTTCCCTTCTTCCTTCCTTTTAGTTTACAAAGCACTTTACAAAAAACCTTAATGAATATTTGTGGTTTTTTTCCTCCATTTAGAAGGAAAAGAGGAAGGGAGAAAGGGAGGGAAAGAAGGAAAGGATATAGAAAGAAGAAAGGAAAAGAAGGAAGGAAGGGGAAAGAAAAGAAGAGAGGAGAGAAGGGAGGAAGGGAAAAAGGAAAGGAGGAGGGGAAGTAGGGAGAGGAAGGAAAGAAAGGGAAAGAAAGAAGAGAGAAGGGAAGGGAAGAAGGGAAGTAGAGAGAGGGAGGGAGGAAGGAAGGAGGGAGAGAAGGAAGGGAGGAAGGAAGGAAAGGGAAAGCAAGAAGAGAGGAGGATGGGAGGAAGGGAAGAAGGGAAGTAGGGAGAGATAGGAAGGAAGGAAAGGGAAAGAAAGAAGAGAGGAGGGAAGGGAAGAAGGGAAGTAGAGAGAGGGAGGAAGGAAGGAAGGAAACAGAAAGAAAGAAGAGAGGAGGATGGGAGGAAGGGAAGAAGGGAAGTAGGGAGAGATAGGAGGGAAGGAAGGGAAGAAAAATGATCATTGACATTTACATGATGCTTTCCAGCTTTCCAATTTCTTCACATAAATGATCTCCTTAGAGCTTCAGAACAATTCTATGAGGTAGAAGCAATTATTCTCCCCATTTTAGGGATGAGGAAATTGAGGGTAAGGGGTATCCAAGGAACAGCTTGTGCTCACTCAGCTGGTCACTGTCAGAGGCCAGATCTGAGGCCAGATCTTCCAGGTTTATACCCATGATCCTGGAGCTGCATTAGGTGAGAATTCCCAAGAACTGGGTGCTAATGTTGCCCCTGGGCTTGGCCTCCTCAGACCTCATCTCTAGTAGGACATCTAGCTTGGGACCCCATGGTTTAAGCAGGACACAGATAACCCAGAGAGTGTCTAGAGGAAGGTGGCCAGGAGTGCCTTGTGTCTGGGTTCTGTTAAGATCACTTGAAGGAACTGGGGCATTTTTAATCTAGAGAAGACATGACCAGGGAGGAGTACAGTGACTGTCTTCAGGTATTTGAGAAGCCGTCCTGTAGAAGAGACTTTAGATTTGTTCTCCTTGACCCCAAGGGCAAGGCTAGTTGTGGCGAGGGGTAGCTAAGTGACCTAGTGAGTACAGCACCGGCCTTGGAGTCAGGAGGATCTAAGTTCAAATCTGGCCTCAGACACTTGACACACTTACTAGCTGTGTGACCTTGGGCAACTCATTTAATTCCAGTTGCCCTGCCTTCCCCCCTCCAAAAAAAAACAAACCAAACCCAAAACCTAGTTGTGGCAATTCTTATGTATGGAAGCAACAAGAGGCGAATATAGACTTGATGTCTGAAAAAAACTTCCTAACCATGGCAGTTGCTGGGAGAGGAGTTACCTGGGGAGGTGGTGAGCTCCCCATCCATGAAGTCTTCAA
This sequence comes from Trichosurus vulpecula, assembly GCF_011100635.1. Taxonomy (NCBI): domain Eukaryota; kingdom Metazoa; phylum Chordata; class Mammalia; order Diprotodontia; family Phalangeridae; genus Trichosurus; species Trichosurus vulpecula. The sequence continues at coordinate 22,911,274 of NC_050573.1, read as the reverse complement.
ACAAGAGGCTGGATCACCACTGATGGTGGGATGTTAGAGTAGAGTTTCCTTTTCAGTCTGATTTGTTGAAGTTCTTGCAAACTCTCAAATTCCATGGGTTCTCCTGACCTCAAGTCCAGCACTCTATCCATTAGGCAACACTGCCTCAACAAAGAAAAGAGACAAGAAAGAAAAGGAAACAGGAAACCCAGCCCCCACCCACACACACACAGCAGGGCTGCCTGTAGAATCAGGAGGCATCAATCCAATCTGTCCTTGATTAACTTATTCAGAGCTCAGCAACCGAAACCAACATATTCGATTAATGTGAGTCATAATGAGATGAATTCCTGACCCAATGCAGCATGCACTTGGTTTTCACCCCACTACCCCCACCCCAGAGGGGAGCAGGGTCTACTTAACAGCTTAACAGCCTTCAGCAGCCTTTAAGTGGGGAGAACTTTGGATCCCGGGGTGCCGGGGAAGATGGGGTCCTCTGCAGGAGAGGCGCCTGGGGTTGCTCTGGGCACCACAGGGAGACAAGATGAAGAGAGACCAGGAAGATGCTATTCGCTCCACACACCATCCCAGCCTGAAGAAATTCCTTAATCACGTTCTTCATCAACCCAGCAATTAAACAGCAAGGGCCCCCAGTGGAGAGCCGAGGCGTTCTTTCAGAGGAAGCTGAGGCAGCATCAACAGTCAGGAAAATGGCACAAGGGTAAGAACCCAGGCCCTATTTACCTGTTTAGAGGTCACACCCCTTAGGTACACCATTCTAGCATGACCAAAACAGGAAGCTTGGATCAAGAAGAGGAAAATGGAGCTTTCCATGTCCACTACAAGCTGTAGAAGGAGGGATGGCCTTTGCCAGAATTGTTTTTCCTATAGGAGATCGAGAAATCTCAACATCTCCCCTAAGGAGATTCATGTGACTACAGTGCATTTGGCAGAGGGGTAGCCTGAAGCATGGAGATATCAAAATTGAGCCAATATTCAATTCCATTACATTTAAGAAGTATTTATTAGACACCTATTATGCGCCAGGAATGGAGCTAGGTTCTGGAAATGCAAAAATAAACATTTCATTTGAGCTTATATGCCACTGGGGAGGGAGAGATTTAGAAGAGGGGAACATGTTCAAATTAGACACAAAATTTGGGTGAAGAGCATAGAAAACTTGGGAGATTCAAGCCTCTTGGATTGAGCTTCAAAGGGAAGTCTGGATTCCTAGGGGAATTACAGGGATGGAGAGTATCCTGGGCATGGGTCCTAAGGACAGGAAGTGGGAGGTAGAATGCTGTGTACAGAAAAATACCAGGACAATTTGGTTGGATCATAGAGTGCATGAAAGAGAAAAATGTGAAATTAGTCTAGAAAGATAGATTAGAAACAGGCTTTGTAAAATGAGAAAGTGGGAACAAATGATTCCTTCTCACTTTAGATTCTAAGAAATACCGAGACTCCTGCCTACATTAGCAATGACTTTGCTTACCCAAATGCAGCTATTTTTTCCCTGTCTCGGTGCTCTCAGATCTTCAAACTTAGACAAGCAGTGGATTACAGTAGAAAGAATATTGCTGACTTTGGAGTCAGAAGGAATGAGGACAAACCCTGCCGCTGCCACTTACCACCTGTGTGACCTTGAGGAAGTCCCTTAACCTCTCAATGCCTTACTTTCCTCATCTATAAAGGGAGTGGGCTGCACTGAATGGCCTCTGAGGGTCTTTCCATCTCTAAGTCTATAACTCTAGGTGCCCCCAGCTCATGAAGGCTCTGTCTTTGAATCACTTGACCTTCTGTACTGTTGGCCCTAGTTTGTCTTTACCTCAGAGACTTGCTTGTTCTTCCTTACCATGTTGACCTGTAGCTTCTTGACCTCGGACTTACTTTTGTCCATGGCAAGTCCTTCTCCTTCCTTCTCTTCTCCAGGCCATATGAAACACCCACAACCTTCACCATCTTGGTCTCTGTCATCTGGACTCTCTGTAGTTGACCAATATCCTTCAGAGATATAAAGAAAATTTTCGGAGGCAGGTTATCCATTCCATTTGAATATTGAAATCCCACGTCCAGTGTTCTAGGTGTCAGGCAGTGTCTGGTAGGCCTCCTTCCGTTCTAATTGGGCTCCTGCTTTATTTCTGGCTAAGTCTCTCTCCTCCTTTCGTATGCTGTTCCAGACGCCACTCAGATGCGTTGAAATCTACATATGTCAAGAGTTTCATTCTGAGGAGAACACACATCAGTCATTGGCCCGGTGAAAATTACTAAAGAGGCCCCATATCAGTTAGATTTATCATAGACAAGATGAGCTGACCTGAAACCTGCTCAGCATGGTGGAAATGCCAAGTTATGCTGAAAGTAATTGGAAGCAATGAGCTATGACTATGGAGTGGGTAGAGGGATTGGCCTGACATTTCTCTCAATCATTCCCTTTTCCTTCTCGACCCTCTAGAAAGAGAAAGTCTTAATTAGGAAGAGGCATTAAGCTGGTACAGACGGCTGGCTCTGCCTAGCTCTGCCAGATAAAGCCAGAAAGAAAAAGCCAGATGGATTCCACAGGATCAGGAATTGGAAGAGATCATGGATGCTATCCCATTCATCCCATTGGCTATTCTACAAAGGGAGAAACTGAGGCTCAAAGAATGGTAGTAACTTGCATAAGGTCACACAGGTAGTGCATTAGGATTCAAACACAGGTCCCCCAATTCCAAACCCAGCTTAACCTTTCACCTCAATCTTTAAGAAGGGTACCTCCATTCAGCTGGGCATGGGAGGAGGGGGCGGAATGGAGTAAGGGAAGGACAATGGGTGAGGACTCAGTACTCCAGGGTTCTGATGCTGCCTTTTTCATTGACTAGACGGTTACCTGGGCTTCAACGTTCCCTTCTGTAAGTTAAGTTGGATTTGATGATCCTTAAGGCCCCTCCCAGCTCTGACATTCCATTTTAAGGCCTTTCCCAGCTCTGACATTCCCTGTTCTAATGCCCCTCCCAGCTCTGACATTCCCTGTTCTAAAGTCCCTCCCAGCTCTGACATTCCCTGTTCTAAGGCCCCTCTCAGCCCTGACAATCTTTGTTCTAAGGTCCCTCCCACCTCTGACATTCCCTGTTCTTAGGCCCTTCTTGTGGTTTTGCCATGGGTAACTTAGCATTTGTTATCCTTCAGTAACATCTGTCAAGTGCTTAGCACACTGCCTGGCATATAGTAGGTATCCAATAAATGTTCCCTTCCCCTTTTAACTAGTATTTCAAACCTCCATGACTTTTTCTTACGTATCTTCCTTCTAACTCAGTACAACCATGGGATGTTCAAGCTGGGAGGTGAAGGCCAGAACTGAGAGGAGCCTTAGAACTGAGAAATACCATGTAACCAGTACCTGGGAAGGGAACAGAGCTGGGGAGGCCCTTAGGCCACAGAACATTAGAGCTTGAAGGGATGATAGAACCAAGAATCCCCCAAACCTGCCTCAGATACATACTGTGTAACCCCGAGCCCTACCTCAGTCTGCCTCAGTTTCTTCATCATTAAAATGAGGATGCTAATAGCCCCTGCCTCCCAGGGTTATTGTGAGGGTGAATGAGACTTTGCAAACTCAAAGCACTTTATAAATGCTAGGTATTATTATTGATAATTAATATTATCAATATCATTATTACTATTAAGTATTAATTGATATTATCACTCTTAATATTGCTATTTTTCTATTAATTGATATTAATATTAATTGCATTAATTATTGATATTAACGATATTATTGATATTGGGAAGATTTTTATAACATAAAACATTAGAACCAGAAGGGACCACATAACTGAGAATATCCAAGCTGGAAGATTCCTTAGAGTAGAGGAAGTCAGAGATGTAGAGTGCCCTAGAGATCATCTAGCCCATCTTACAGATGAGTTAACTGAGGCCCAGGGTGACATAGCATGGCTGAGCTCAGATCAGAACCCAGCTCCTGGCTTCTGGCTTAGTAAGTGAATCGACAACCCAGTTTCTTTGGATATTTCAGGATTTTAAGCAGCTCACTCGATTTACCCTGTGGCTGAGCTAACAGACTGTGAAATTCACAACTGCTGCGTCCCTAAAGCCTCGATGCAAGATATCATCCTTCTGTCCATTTTTAGGTCAGCATCATTCCCCTTCCTCCTGAGAAACTCTGGCTGGAGATAGGTTTGGATGGTGGCTTCCGCAAGGGTTTCCGCAGAGCTCGTAGCTAATCACCGGGCTAGAGCTCGGGGCTGATGACCCTGGCAGCAAGGTGTCTAATCTTGTTTGGCCCTGCTCTCCTGTTATTTTAACCCTGGCTCATTGGCTTTCCCCTGGCCAGAGCACCCTGTCTCCCAGATGTTTGCAGATGTTTGCCATCACTCACAGGTGGGGATGGGGGTCTTGTGGTGGAAAAGAGTTTAAATAGCTCAGGGAAGAACCATCCAGTAGAGAGGCACCATGATGTGCTGGGTTTATAGTCAGAGGGCTTGGGTTCTAACCCTACCTCTCTGCCACTTCCAGTTACCAGCTCCCCAACCAGAAAATTAGTTCCCCTGTCTAGGCTTCAGTTTCCTTCTATGTAAAATAAAAGAGTTGAGCCAGGTGATCACTAAGGTTCCTTCCTGCTCCATGTCCATATCATAATAATAGTTGAGTTGTTTCAGTCGTGTCTGACTCTTTATGACCCCATTTGGGGTTTCCTTGGCAGAGTTACTAGAGTGATTTGCCATTTCCTTCTCCAGCTCATTTTATAGGTGAGGAAACTGAGGCAAACAGGGTGAAGTGACTTGCCCAGGGTCACATAGCCAGTAAGTGTCTGAGGCCGGATTTGAACTCAGGATTAGTCTTCCTGACCCCAGGCGCAGCACCCAGGCACTGTGGCACCACCTAGCCGCTATAATAATATATTATTATATTAATTGTTGTATTATCAAGTGGTATATATTATAATATTGACACAGTGATATCAGTATATTGATACAGCAGTATATAGATTCTCATATTGTTGATTATCATATTAATATTATGATAATATATTAATATGTAATTATCTCTTCTACATTGTGGAGATCAGGGTGGTATTGCTGGCACTTCTCCCCACCCCTGCCATCTGGAAAATGCATAAAATTGTTTGGCCCTCCCTTCACACCAGAAAAGAAGTCTGAATTTTTTTCTTTTTCTTTGATGGGGTGTGTACAGGACCTTACTGTAAAATTTGGGTTAACTGTTTGGTCATAGGCTCTGTGTCATCTGCTGGCCTTCTCACATCATCTGCAGCTTCTGCAAAACTCCCCCCAAATTCCCATTTAATTTCTTATGCTGATATATTGAAACCACAATGGGGAAAGTTGTGATGTGGAAGAAATAACTGTTTTAGCAATAATATGATAATAGCTAACATTTAAATAACACTTTAGTTCATTTGATAATATATAAAAATATTTTATAATTGTAAATTCCATTTCAATTCCATTCAATAAATGTAATGTCTTAACTGTGTTTAAGATATAATGCCCGGTCCTAGGAATTACAAGGACAAAAAACACCACACAGGCCCTGTCCTCAAGGAGCTGACAATCTAATGGGGGAAAGAACATATAAATAGCTGGGTACACTCAAGAGGCATACAGAGGAGATGGGAGGTATTCTGAAAGAGGAAAACATTAGCAGCTGAGGGGATAAGGAAGGGCCTCCAACATAGGTCAGGATTTGAACTAAATCTTGAAGGAAGCCAGGGAGACTAAAAGGTAGAGACAAGGAAGAGAGACCACTCCAGACAGGGAGGACAGCCAATAGACCAACCCTCTCCTTAGGGAAGTGAAACCTGAAGGCCCAGAAGGTTTAAGTGACTCCCCCAAGGTGATGCTAGGCTTCTAACTCAGATCCTCTGACCCCAAATACAACAGTCTCCCTAGGACACTGTGCCTGCATCCTCAGTTGCCAGTAAGTGAATTTGCCTGGAACATAGAGTAGGTATAGGTGAGCAGCCCCAGATCAGACTGGAAAGAGGATGGAGACAGATTTTAGAAGGTCTTAAATGCCAGACCATGGTATTTCTCTTAGAGGGAAAGGAATTACTGAAGATTACTGATCCAGGAGTGACAATGATCAGACCTGAGGCTTAGGAACATGAATTTGGCAGCTGGAAAAGAAACAAGACTGGAGGTGAGGAACCCTGAGAAAAGTCTTCTGACAGACCAAGCGTAAATCATTGTAGAAATGAGTGCCCTCAATTCTTGGCCTCTCTTAGCCTCCAATCTGGTTAAATCAGAGGCTGATGTCTCTGAATAAAAGACAAGGGATCTCCAAGCATTGGCTGGCTTTCCACTTTGAGTAGAAACTAGAATCAGTGAATACAGGCAGCCGTGAACCTTCAGAGTGTTTCCAAATTGTATTGTAGTACAGGGATGGAAGGTGAACTTAGAGGGTAGAAAAAGCTAGACTGGGGGCCTGGCTGTCTTTAGACTTATCAGCTACTGATTCAGGGTCAATAAGTCAATCCACTAAAATTTATTAAGTGCCCACTATGTGCCAGGCACCATGCTAAGCACTGGAGAATCAAACAAGGACAAAAGACAGGCCCTGCTCTTAAGGAGTTCACCTAGATCTAATGGGGGAGACAACATAGGAATAGCTACATACTAACAAGATAGAGACAGGACAAATTGGAGAGTCAGCGGAGCAAAGGCAATGGAATTAACGGGGATTGGCAAAGGTTTCTTGTAGAAGGGGAGACTTGTGGGGGAATTGAGGGAAGCCAGGAAGCAGAGACAGAAGCTTTAGCCTTTGCTCTGCCCCGACCCACCATGTAAGCTTGAGCCAGTCATTCCTAGTCACCAACAGACCAGCATTTGACAAGCAATTATTCAGACCAGTTTTTGTTTTAATCAAAGATGCTACTTCTTAAAAAGTGTCAGGATGGTTGGCTATTTTTCTTTCTTTTCATTTGTAGCCAGTCCTCTCCAGCCTTCTTTTTCTTCTTCTATAGAATGAGAGGGTGGGTTCTATATGGGGGCTCTGAGGCCTCTTTCACTTTTGGAATTCTCTTCTATGTTCTAAGACTCCTAGCTCTAAGATTCTGTGTTCTATGTTCTAGGTGCTCTCTCTCTCTCTCTCTCTCTCTCTCTCTCTCTCTCTCTCTCTCTCTCTCTCTCTCTCTCTCTCTCCCTCCCTTTCTCTCTCTCTCTCTCCCTTTCCCCTCAGACACTCTCTGTCCTAAGGCACCTTCCACTTTTCACATTCTGTGTTCCATTTTCTAAAGGCCCATTGATTCCCTCCTTCCATACACACCAACTTGTGAGACCCAGGGTGTGGGTACTTAACTCCTCAGGGCCTTAGGCAACTCTCTCTAACTCTAAGTTGCAGACATTGGTGGGGAGGTCTCTTCACCTGGGAGTTCCCCAAACAATCAGGTTTAGCCCCCATCTCTGTCTCTTTGCACCCCAACATTCTATGAGACTCATTCTAGCACTTTGTATGTTTTAACATTTGATGTCATTCATGTGCTAGGGTTCCATCCAGATCTGACATGCTGAGTCTGAAGGACTCTGCCAGTTGTGACATTGTTCTGTGGCTCCTCCCTACTCTAAAAATCATCATTTTATCAACCAAGGTCTCTGCCAGCTCTGACATTCCACATACTAAACTCCCTTTCAGGCCTAATATACTATTTTCTGCTCTGTAAGGGCCCTGTGAATGCCAACATTCTAGTCTCCAAGGCCTTTCCAGCCCCAACTTTCTATGTCCCGATATCCTCTGCCATTTTTTCTCAGGTCCTTTCCAGCTCTTACATTCCCTTTAAAGCCTTTCCCAAATCTGACATTCTAAGCTCTAGGGTCCTTCCTAATTCTGATATTCTTTGGAAGGAGGGGTTCCTCTTTTTATAACTTAAAAAAACTTTTATTCAGAGCTTGATAAACATCACCAAACACAAATGTTTCCATATATAAAAGAAGAACAGAAAAAGAGAATTGAATACGAAACCACGAGACTCATTATGTACTGCTTGGTTTGGTTTTTTTTTAAATGTATATGCGCAATTCAGCGATTAGTTCCAAAGCTGTCTCATCCGACTGTGTTGCCTTCTGAATCTCCTTCTGATCGCTTCTGTGCATTTTTAAAAAATGCTTCATTGACACTTTTCTTTCTTCCTTTTTTTGGCATCGCCATTACAAACTGCCCCTCTCTCCCTACCCCCCATTCTGTCTCCTTCACTACCCTTAAAAAAAGCTAGCATAGCCAAGCAAGGCAAATTCATACGTTGACCATGTCCTAAGATGTGTGCTTCATCCTGCACCCCTCTAAGAAGTGGGGAAATGCTTCATCATCAGATCTCAAGAGCTGAGCTTGGTCATGACATTTATCATTTCTTTAGTCTTTCAACTGTTGTTTTGCTTTATGTGAGGGGAGGGTTGTCTGAATAAATCGTACAAATTACCCCCATCCCACCTAAAGTAACCAGTGAGGTGTCTAGATACCTTAACAGGTGACAATTAATTAGCCGACCAATCAAATACTTTAGATCAAGTTGTAAATGTCCTGGATGACTTGGAGTGGGAGTTTTCCAACTTAATCATGCCCCGTGGGTCATATATAAAATAGAAGACCGGTTCAGAACGCAAATCGTTTGAGCATCTGGCTCAGATCCAGATTCCAGCAAGCCACGAAATGAAAGAATGCATTCTCAGTACTCTACCCTCAAGGAGAGACTTTGGTGGGATGGGGGGGTGGGGAGGGGGAAGAGAAGGATAGATCACTTTGGTTTTGGCCTTGGTTTCCTCCCCACTCTACCCACTCCTTTTGCCAGAGGAAGATGTTTCAAGTTTCAGAGGTCTGAAGGATTTGTCTTCCCAGGGGTATCTTTGCAGCATCCCTGAAATGGCTGGTGGATGCGGACAGACCAGACACAGATTCACAGCTCTAGAGAGCTCAACAATGAAGCTACATACAATACACACAAGGAGATGATCTTGAATACCTCACAAAAGGGAGAAGAGTACTTTGAGCAAATGGGAGCCTTTTGCTCCTGACTCTGTGCTTGTGTGTATAATGTACTGTACACACTTTTAGGGGAATATTAACTATATCACTCTAGTAAATATCCCTTTCTAAAAGCTATTTAAGTCTAGATGACCAAATGATTCTAAACTGCTGATGGGATGATGGGAAACACATTGGTGGGGGCTCGTGAGCTAAAGCACCAGGAAAGATGACCTTTCAGAGATACCTTGAGATCCCTAAGTGGACATGATAGACACACTTTGGGAAGGGGAAGGGAATGAGAATTTATATAGCACCTACTATGTGTCAGGCATTGAGCTAAGTACTTTTTGCAAATATTATCTCATTTTATCCTTACAACAACTCTTTGAGGTAGGTGCTATTATTATCATCCCCATTTTACATGGGAGGAAACTGAGACAAACAGAGGTTAAGTGACTTGTCCAGAGTCACACAGCTAGTAAATGTGTGGGCTGGATTTGAACTCAGCTTTTCCTAACTCCAGACCTAGCATTCTATCCACTGTGCCACCAGCTGCCTAGGACCTGTTTTGAGGATGCGACCTGTCAATATATTTGGGTGTTTGGATAGTAATTTCAGAACATTTACAATGTTATAGTCACTATATAATTGTTCCCTTAGTTCTACTCATTTCACTATGCATCAGTTCTTACAAGTCTTACGAAGTTTCTCTGAATTCTTCATTTTCATTATTCCTTTTGGTGTAATAGTATTACATTCATATACTCTAATTTGCTTAGGAGTCATATTATTAGTAGTGGTATATGCTTAGTATATCATGAGTCAAAGAGCATGTGCAGCTTGGTGACTTTTTGTGTATAGTTCCAAATTGCTTTTCAGAATGTTTGAGCCACATCCTAAGCCCACCAACACAGCACTGTTTTGCCTGCTTTCTAATAGACATTTCAACAATTGCCATTTTCCACTTTTGTCATCTGTGCCAAGGTGATAGTCGTAAGGTAGAATCTTGGCAATGCTTTGATTTACATTTCTCTTATCAGTGTAATCTGGAGAATTATTTTCATGTGGTTGTTGACAGCTTGCTTTTCTTCTTTTGAGAATTATGTTCTTTTAAAAATGTTCGTATCCTATGACCATGTATCTATCGTCTTAGATTTCAAACCTTTATTGGAGAAATTTTCTTCAAAGATTTTTCCTAATCATTTCCCTTCTAATTTTAGCTGCATTTATTTTATTTGTGCAAAGTATTTTCAATTTCATGTATTAAAATTTTTCATTTTATCTTTTGCGATCTTTTTTCCTCATCTTGTTCAGATCTTTTCCCCTATCCATCAGTGCAAAAACATATCAACTCCCATATTCCTCTAATTTGTTTATGACCTTCATTGGGGTTTATTGAGGTATGTGGTATGAGATGTTGGTCTGAACCTAGTTTCCAGCAGAATTGCTTTTCATTCTTACTAGCAGTTTTTGTCAAGTGGAGTCTTGATTCTAGTAGTTGGGGACTTTTGATGTATCAAATATTATGCTATTGTGTTCTTTCATTTCTGGACTTGGCATAACTAATCTGACCCCTTTTGATGATTACTGCTTTATAATATAGTTTGAGATTTGGTCCTTCAAGGTCCCTCTCCTTCCTTTCCACTCTCTTCCATCATTTCCCTTGAAATTCTGTATCTTTAATTCCTCCATATGAATTTTATTATTTTTTTTCTCTCAGAAGTAACCCATTGGTAGATTGATTGTTATGGCACCAAATAAGGAGATTACTTTAAATAGCATTGTCATTTTTATTATATCTGTTTGCCTAACCATGAACAATGAATTTGTATTCAGTAATTTACATTTGCCTTTATTTCTGTAGAGAATGTTTTGTAGTTGTATTCATATATCCATAGACTACCAACTATTTTATACATAATACAATTATTTAGAAGCGAATTTCTCTATATTTTCCTGTTGAGTTTTTTTTTTTGTAATATGCAAGAAATGTCAACAATTTGTGCAGGCTTATTTTGTATCTGTTACTTTGATAAAGTTATGGTTTCAATTAGTTTTTAGTTTTATCTCTAGGGTACTCAATGTATGCCGTATCATTTGCAAAAAGTTATCATTTTATTCTTTGTCTACACTTATTCCTTCAATCTTTTTCTTTTCTTATTGCTATAACGAGCATTTCTAGAACTATATCAAATAATAGAGGTAATAAAGAACATACAACTTTACTCCCTGTCTCTTTGGAAAAGCATCTAATGTTTTTCTGTTACAAATAACATAGTTCTTGGTTTTAGTTAGATACTATTCATTATATTCAGGAAAGATTTAATTATTCCAATGCTTTTTGATGTTTTTAACAGAAATGACTGTTATATTTTCTCAAAAGCTTTTTCTGCATGTGATTTTTGTTTTGTTATTAATACGGTCTCATGTTTATAGTTTTCCTAGTGTTGAACCAAACTTGCATTCCAAGTATAAATTCAGTCTGATCATAATGTATAATCTTTTATATATGCTTCTGTGGCCTCTTTGCTAATATTTTATTCAATGGTTTTGCATCAGTACTTTTGTTACTTGGAGTTCTTGCAGCTAGTTGGCATTACTTTCTTTCTCTTTGATTTTCTTTGGTTTAGCTATCAAGATCAAGAATTTGGTTGGATGTTTTATTTGTCTATTTGTGTAAACAATGTACATAACATTGGAATTAGTTGTTCTTTGAATGTTTATTAGAATTCATTTGTAAATCCATCTGTTCCTGGGTTTTTCCCCCTTTGGGGATATCACTTATGACTTGTTTTATTTCTTTTTCTAAGATCGTGTTGTTTAAATTCTCTATTTCTTGTTCTCTCTGGGTACTTTATATTTTTGTAAATATTCAGCCATTTTGTTAAAGTTATAGATGTTGCTAGCATATAATTGGACAAGATAGTTTCTAGCAATTTCCTTTATTTTCTCTTCATTTGTTGTAAATCCTCTTTTTAAAATTTTGGTATCAGTAATTTGGTTTTCCTTCCTCTTTTTTTAAAAACAGATTAGCTACTGGTTTCTCTATTTTGTAAGTTTTTAAAAACCACTCCTAGTTTTATTACTTCAATTATTTTTTGTTTCAGGTTCATTAGTCTCTGATTTTCAAGGTTCCTATTTTCCTGATTAGCTGGGTTTTGTGGCTTTTCTAGTTTGTTTTTTTTTTTTTTTTTTTTTTTTTGTTGCATGCCCAATTCATACATCTCTTTTGTGACTAAAGCATTTAGCAATATAAAATTTCTCCTGAGAACTGATTTGGCTGGGTCCCAAAACTTTTAGTATATTGTTTCATTATTGTCATTTTCTTTCATGAGATTATCTATTATAACTATGATTTGTTTGTTGACATATGAGTTCTTCAGGATTAAGGAAGTTGGTCTTTATGTAAGTTTGAATCATTTCTTCAAAGGCCCTTTATTAATTACATTTTCCTGTGTTCTATCCAATAAAGGTGAATTTAATAGTTTTGCTTTTCTGCATTTGTTAAGAAGGTTTTTATGCCCTAGTACCTGGCCAGTTTTTCAAGGTGCCATGCCAGCTGAGAAATATGTATATTACTTTTGGTTTCCATTCAGCAATAGCCAGGTATCTGTCATTGCTAACTTTTCTAAAGTTCTATCAAGACTTTATCATCTTTCTTGTTTATCTTTTTTGTTAGATTTGTCTGTCTCAGAGGGGTGCCTGGAAATCTCCAACTATTGTAGATTTGATATCTATTCCTTCTATTCCTTCCAGTTGATTAATCCCGTTAAACAATTAGATGCTATGTCATTCTTTACCTTTTTCAGAGATTTCTGGAACCATTTTGAACTAGCTTGAGAAAGATGATTGTTAATTTTCAGTGTAAGTTTTTACCTCAAAAATCAACAAATGCTACACATCTGGGCTTGATTTATTGATTGCCTAGGCTTTAAAAAGTGATAGAGAAAATGCTGTTATTGCAGATTAAATTTTAAAGTGTCATGTATACTTCCCCCCCCAAAGAGCTGATTGTTAAACACTTACGAGAACATCCCTACCTAATTAAAGCATTGATATCATTTCTGTTTTCTATGGTCCCTTTTTATCATAATGTAATTTCTCTGTATCTTTTAACCATATCTATTTCCACTTTTCGATTGTTTGAGATCGTGTTTTGTGGACCTTTTTATTTCATTTGAAGCATAATAAATTCTATTCTAGCCCTTCATCTTAACTCTCTGTGAACCTTTTTGTTTCAAGTGTGTTTCTTGTAAACACCATCTTGTCGGATTCTGATTTCTAATCCATTTTGCCATCATTTTCCATTTTTTTTAGTTCATCTCATTAACATTCATAGTTATGACTGTTAACTGTATTTACTTCCATCATTTCCTTTTATACTTTTCCTCCATACAAAAAGGAGTGTGGTGAAAGAGAAGGAATGTGATGAGCATTAGTAATCTCCAATTGAAGAGGTCTGTTTCTGCTTCACTGCACCTCTTCCTTCTCTCATCAAGACCTTGATCACAGGTTCTTACACTTTCTGTCTTTCCTTTTAATCTCCCTTTACTATCCTTCCTCTGAAGATGAAGTTGATTTTGCTTATGACTGTTCCCTCCCCAATTCTAACCCTTCTTTTAAACCTCTATCTTCCCTTTTCCTCTCCTTGCCTTTTTCCCTGTTGAATTTGACAAATTACTACACCAGATTTTGGGTGCATGAGAGAGAGCAAGCAGCTCTTTTCGATCTGCTTCAGATAGGAGTGATGCCCATTCCTTCTTCCAAGCTTGTATATTCATTTTTTCACTCACCCAAATGAGCAAGTATAGGAAGTTCTACTCCCTTCCCCATACTTTCCCTAATGTATTCCTTTTTCTCTTCCCTTTTTCTTTCTCTCTTAATAGAGCAAAATCATACTCAATCCCCTTGTTTGTCTCACTTGATCCCCTCTGTGGCCCTAGAAGACATTATACTTTGAGAAAGGGCTCTAGTCTTTACTCCTGTTATTAAAACATATATTTATCATGATTTCATCCCCAAATACATTGCTTGAATGTATTTAACTTGCTAGGTTTCTCTTGCCTCATATGTTTACCATTCAAAATATCAACTTGGTTCTCTTCTTCAAAAAATGCTTGAAAGTCTTCTATTAAACATCTACCTTCCCCCTAGGATTATGCTCAGTCTTGTAGGGTAAGTCATTCAGGCTTGTAAGTTTTGTCTTTTGTCCTTTGGAATTTCACATTCCAAGATTTTCTCTACATTAGTCACTCCCAAGCCTTCCAATATTTTTCTTTGACCTGGAAACTCTGAATTTTAGCTATGACATTTCTGGGAATTTTCATTTTGAGATTTCTTTCAGGAGATAATCTATGGAATCTTTCTATTTTTCACTTTTCCCTTTTGTTTTAGTAAATCTACACAGTTCCTTTTTTGTGATTTCTTGAAAGATACTATCCAGGCCTTTTTTTTTTGTCATGGTTTTCAGGAAGACTGATGATTGCTAAATTATCTCTCCTTACTATCTTGCCAGGCCAAGTTTTTTCTTTATTTTGGATACTTTATGTTTTCTTATTTTTTTTTGGTCTTTCTATTTTGTTTTAAAATTTCACAGGACTGCCATCTCATGGATCTATTGAGTCCTCCTCAGTCTATTCTGATTTTTAGGCAGTCCATTACTTCAGCTAGGTTTTCTACTTTCTGTTCTAAGCTACTCATTCTCATTCCAAACCTTTCCTCCAGAGCTCCTATTTCATTTAAAATTCTGCTTTTTGTTGCTTCATTTTTCCCAGATATTCTTATAGTCCTTTTGACCACACCTTTTTTTTTCCCTCTGAATTCTTGTAATGGTTACTGTGGAATCAGTCCCTTCTGGATCTATCTCGAGTGTCCCCGGACCTATGGTATTTTTTATAGTGTTTGGTATATTCTTCAACTTGGGCATATTTCTAACCTCAATTCTTGATTTGGGTTTGGGGGCCAGGCTCCTTCCCCTCCTGCACTTTTTGCTAGGGTGGTCAAGCCATGTTACTTCCTTACCTCAATTTCCTGGGTTCTGGACACTAGAATCCATCCCTCTTGATTCACCTGTGTTCAGAGCACTAACAGGCTTCAATGGCTCTGGTCAGAACTCTGTTCTGGTAAGGCTGTTCTGGTAAGGATCCCATCATGAGCCTCCCGAGCTCAGCTCTTGTTTCTATTATCCTTGGATCCTCCCTAACCTAGGCATTTCTCAATTGCTCTAAGCCTCTTCCCACCTTTGCCTTCTCCCGGTCTCCTCAGTATGCATGCTACTTTGGGCTTCCAGCCAATTTACCTGAGCTTGAGTTGGTTTTCTTGGCAGGATGCTTTGTCTAGTGCTCATAGTTTCAGGCTGTCATTTTGTGATGTACTGGCCTGGAAGATGAGCTTCTGTATGTTTCTTGTTGGATTTCTCAGCCATAATTCAATCTAGTGACTTGTTAAGATCACTTTGGAATTATATGTGGAAAAGCTAGGTTCCTCTATAACCTTTCATATAGATGTCTGAAATAAAAGTCTTCAAAATTCTGTGTTCTAAGGTCCCTTCCAGTACTATCATTCAATGTTCTTAGAGTCTTCAACTCTGACATTCTCTGTTTTAAGACTCCTCCCATCCCTGACATTCTCTGTTCTGCCTGTTACAACTCCAATGCTCTCTGGGTTCTCACTACTTTAAAATGTCATTATTAAATAAACCCTTGCAAACTGTACCACTGCTTAAAGGATCAGGGGTGAGAAATTGATGCCAGAGGGTTAGTCCCAAACAGGAGCAGGCCTGGCAGAGAAGAGCCACAATGATAGCCCCGGAGGACAGGAAAATATCTCAAATTCAGACTTCTTTGGATCTGCTGGGTTAATAGCTTCAGAATGTGTCTGTCTCCTTCACCCTGGGAGGAACAGGGCTGCCAGTCAACCATTGTTTGATGTTCCTGTCTGGAGTGATTCCTGAAAGACAATGGGCCATGATGCAGGGGATGAAAGGAAGGGACCAGCCCATATAAGGGTTTTGCCTGTGAGCCCACAAAGACTGACAGTGTGGATGCTTCCTTCCCCTGAAGATCAGAGAGAAGGTGGAAAGGAAGTCCAGTTAAGACTATAAAATCAGACCAAGAGATGGGAGGTGGGCCCTGTTGGTCCACAAATGTTAAGTAAGAGTAATAGGATGTTTGGAGAAAAATAATAGCAGTCGTGTGCTGGACATTGTCCAGAAAACATCTCTGGGAGCCAAAGCATGGCCCCATTGAATAACTGATGCTTTATGATGCTTTAAAGTTTGTAAAGTATTAATCCATCCTCTCTCAGGAACCTCATGATGGCCCTGAGGTTAGTGAGTGCAGGTACGATTAACTCTATTTTGTGAAGAGGGAAACTGAGGCCCAGCCAAATGAAGGGACTTGGCCTTGGTCATGCAGATGTATCAGAGATGCTGACTCCTCAGCCCAGCATGCATAGCCTTCCCTCTTAGCATAGTACCCGACATACAGTAGGAGCTTAATAAATGTTTACCGATTGACTGACTGATTAGATGCAAGCCTTTTCCTTCAGCAGAGCGGTAGGGGTGGCGGGGGGTGGGGGAGGAGGAGGAGTGGGGCAGGCCTGGCTGTGTGGGAGCTGAAGCTGAGAGCTGCTTGGATGTTGGTAGAGAATGGCCCAGGAGGAGGCAAAGGCAGCAAGGAGGGATGTGGCCTGGGAAAGGGGAGGGAGCTATCATTATTTTACTCCTCGGAACTCATTTGAGACTACTTCTTTTCTTCTGTGGATAGAGCCAAGTCTGGGCCCTGGGCAAACATCCTGAAACATTTTTGGTTTTTTAGCTGAGAATTAGATCTACCATTGTCATTCCTGAAATAGGCAATAGGTCACACCTGTACTACACACAATCCAACTAAACTGTTCTTTTCTCTGTCCCTCTGGGGCAGCTAGGTGGTGCCATAGTGGATAGACCACTGGGCCTAGAGTCAGGAAGACCTGAGTTCAAATCCAGTCTCAGACACTTAGTAGCCGTGTGACCTTGGGCAAGTCACTCAACCCTGTTTGCCTCAGTTTCCTCATCTGTCAAATGAGCTGGAGAAGGAAATGGCAAACCCCTCCAGTATCTCAGCCAAGGAAACTCCAAATGGAGTCATGGAGAGTCAGACAGGACTGAAATGACTGAAAAACAACACGCACAGTAGTTCATTTCCCATCTCCATGCTTTTGCATTGGCCAACCCCCATGTACTCCCTCCTTGCCTCCCCTTCATAGAATCCTTCTCTTCCTCCAAAATGCAGCTCAGCACCACCTTCTACAGGAACACTTCCTCGATCTCCATGCCTGCTGATCCCCTCCTTTCCTAACTACCTTGTAATTATCCTACATAGTCTTCTATGTATATGTGTTGCCTCCTCCCAGTAGAAGATAAGCTCCTTGAGGGCAGGGACTATTTCATTCTTTGCATTTGTATCCCCACCTCTAGCACAGTGCCTGGGACACAGGAGGGGCTTAATAATAATAAAAAATGATTTTTGATAATAAAAATGATATGCTAAGTAATGTATCTCAGGTGACGTAGTGCATCAAGCACTTTCTTTGCAATAATGCTATGAAACTGATAGTTCAAATATTTTAATGCCCCTTTAATGGATGAATAAACTGAGGCTCAGGGAGAAGAAAGGATCTGCCTGAACTCGCACAGACAGTAAGTGGCAAAGCCAGTCGCAGAATCTAGACTTGAAGGGAGCTCAGCAGCCATTTAGCATCATTTAGTCAGCCAATAAGTTTTTAATAAATGCTAAATGGGCGCTATAAAGATTATGCTAAGCCCTGGAGGTACAAAGAGAGACAAAAAGTAAATCGCTGCCCTTAAGAAACATAGGGGAGACAACATGTCAATAATTTTTGTTGTAGTTCAATCATTTTTCAGCCATGTCTGACTCTTCATGACCCTGTTTGGGATTTTCTTGGCAAAGATCTTCAAGTGCTTTGCCATTTCCTTCTCCAGCTCATTTGATAGATGAAGGAACTGAGGCAAACAGGGTTAAGTGACTTGCCCAGGGTCACACAGCTAGTAAGTGTCTGTGACTAGATTTGAATTCAGTGTCCAGGCCTAGTGCTTTGTATACCGTACCACCAAGAATAATGAAAATAATCTCAAAGTGGGAGGTAGAAGTGCCTGAGGGTGCAAGGAAGGCCTCCTGGAGAAGGTAGGATTTGAGCCACGTCTTGAAGGAAGCCAGGGAAGCTAAGAAAGGAGATGAGGAGAGAGAACATTCCAGGCCTGGGGGACGGTCATTGATAAGGTGATAGAATGTTGCCTGTGAGGAATAGCCAGGTTGTTATAGTTGTTGTTGCTTGTCCTTCATTCTCGAAGAGGACTGTGACATCAGGTAGGTGATGCCATGACATGCAAGTGAATTGGATTTAAGTGAGGGAGGGCTGTGCAAAGTCACCAGCCTTACTCTCTCCTTCGGAGCCATCTGGATCCAGTGGCCTGATATAGATCGGGATGCCTGGAGGTGGCCCAGGATGCAGTGGGAGACCTTGGCGTTTTCAAGCTAGACCAGTGTTGATCAGAGTGTGGGGAGGGCAGTCCAGTGTAAGAAGGTAGCTTATTAAGAGCTTTATATGCTAGTCTTTGGAAATCCAAAGACAAAAGTCAAGTAGTTTCTGCTCTTAAGGAGCTTATCTTCTATCAGAAAGAAAACATGCATGTATACAGTACATGGGAAACCAATACAAAGTGATTGGAGAGAGCAGGGAGAGGCTCCAGCATCTATGGCAAGGATTCGTCACTTTCTTTTGGCAATCTGGTGAAGCCCATAGACTCCTTCTCAGATCATGTTTTTAAAGGCATAAAACACAATACATAGGATTGCAAAGGAAACTTATTTTGAAACAGTTGTTTTTTTTAAAAAAAACAAGTTCAAGGATTCCAAGTTAAGAACCCCTGATTTGAGGGAATCTAGAATGGACTAGTAGCATGGTACTTGAGCCAAGTCTTAAAGAAGACTAGGAATTCTAAGAGGTGAAGAGGGATTTTAGGCATTGCGGACTGGAGATGGATTTCCATGGATGAGGAAGAATAAGAAGGCTAGTTTGACTTAACTGTAGGGAACATGAAGAGGAGTCATGTATAAAAAGGCTGGAAAGGTAGGTTTGGGACAAGCTGTGAAGGCCTTTATGTGCCAAAAAGAGGAACTGATATATTTGATCCTAGATATAATAGGAAGCTACTGGGATTTATTGAGAAGGGGAATGATATGGTCAAACCTGTGCTTCAGGAAAGTGTCTGAAAGGAATTCCCAAAATGACACACTTGACAAATGTCCATCTAGCCTGTGCTTGAACACCAAGGTAGGACTTCATTCATTGTGATCCCAAGGCTAAGGCTTCTTTCTTTTCTACCCACTCCTGCCCATTCTGCCCATCTGCAGAGGGCAGAGCGCCCTCCAAGATGCCACTCCTAGCCTCTTACTTCTGATCTTGGGTTTCTTAATTCGATGGAGGAAGTGGCATCATGATAAAAATGAAGATTCAGAGATTCTGATTTCAAAGAGTCCTTAGAATCCCTATATTTCAATCTTCTCATTGAACAAATGAATAACCCAGAAAAGTTAAGTGGTTTGCCCAAGGTCACACAGATAGAAAGTAGTAAAGTGAACCCAAGTTTTCTGATTTCCTCTGACTCCAAAACCAACGCTCTTCCCATTGTCCTATCTTGCCAAGGTGTAAAAGTAGAAAAAAATCTTAGGATTCATTTCATCCAATTTCCTCATTTTACCAGTGAGAAAACTGAGGCCCAGGGAGGGTCAGAGACTTGCCCAAGGATATCCAAAGTTACCCAACTACAAGGTATCAGAGTCAAAGCTGGGTCCACTTGCTCCGTCCAAATCTATCTCTCTTTGGGCACTCCCGATACCAATGCTGGGATTGTTCTTGGCAGTTTTTCTTTTCCCACTAAGCTTCATCTTCAGCTGGGTCTGTTTTTTCTCCCCCCAGCGAAATACGTCGGCTGCTACTTGGACAACCCCAGCAGACGGGCCCTCCGAGGATTATCCTTCTTTGACTACAAGAAGATGACAGTCTTCCGCTGCCAGGACAGCTGTGCTGAGCGGTAGGGTGGGACACAAGCCCAGCTGCCCCTAATGATGCCCCTCCATCCCCAGCCCACCTCCCCCCACTTGGTGCTCTTTGCCTTTCTGTCTGTGGGGGGCTTGGAGTGTGCAGGTGTAGGGGTGCAGGAGGTGTGGATGTGGGCTTGAAAGGGAGTGCATGGGTGTGTGCAAATCAGCCAGGGGCTCCAGGGGGCTTGTTGGTCCTCCCCACCATCCAGCAGCAAATACTGTCCAAACAGGTGATCTCCTGGCAACCCCAGACAAGTGAAAGTGAGCCAGTCCATGAAACTTACAAATCTGATACCAAATTTATGAAGATGAGGTCCTAGGACATAAGCAGCCAGTTGTTGGCCTTGTGCCAAGGTGCATTAAAAAATGGACAATTCCCTTTGGAGACCAAATCTGGCAGGCCTGCAGGGTCTCTGGCTTCAGGCCCACTACTGAAACTGCCAGCAAAAGTGCTGATCATTGGAATGCAGTGGCCCAAGAGTGAGGACTTCTAGCCCTGCATGGGTCAGTTATTCTAAGCCCTGCCCCAGCTCCCTAACTGGACTCATTTGAGATAGCATGGCACCATGGACAGAGGCTGGATTTGGAAAGCTGGGTTGGAATGCTGGATTTGATATTTATCAGTTGTGTGATCCTGGGCAAATCACTTAAATTCTCTCAGACTCAGTTTTCTCATGTATAAAACCAGGGTGATAATAATAACAGCATCTGCATCATGGGGTTGTTGTGAAGGCTTCGCAATCCTTCAAGTGCTATAGAAGTGCAAGCTGTCACCACCATCATCATTACATTTACAGGAAAAAAATTTCACCTCCCCCAGTTTTTACTTTTTCTTGGTGGGGAGACAAGGTCAGAGGATCCTAGATCTGGAGTTGGAAGGGACCTGAGAGGCCATCAAGTCCAACCTTTTCATCTCACAGATGAGGAAACGGAGGCACAAAAGGTTAAGTGACTTGCTCAGGGTCACACAGTTAATAAGCAACTGAAGCACGATTTTTGTCTCAAGTCTTGCTGACTCCAAGTCCAGTGTTCTATCCACTCCAACACCCTATCTCTTTGGGGTAATAAGTGTTATCTGTTGACCCCATTCCCAACCCATTCATGGGGAATATTGAGGCTTAAAATTGGCTGAGATGTTGAAGAAGGGGAAAATAATCAGGTGGGGAGTGGGAGAGAAAAGAAGATTATTTTGTAAAACGGTTGAATAATAATGACAGCCAATATTTATTTTGGGCTTTGAAGGTTTTCGAAGCACTTTGCAGGCCTCTCATTTGACTTCAATTTCCTCTTCTGTAAAATCAAGATCGAGACCTAACTTCTAATGTCCCTTCTAGCACCACATCTATGATCCTCACAACCTTAGAAATAGGCACTATTAGCCCACTTCACAGCTGAGGCTTAGAAGGGTTAAGCATTGTCAAATAGCCACTCCATACCTGAGACTAGCCTGAGACCCAAGTCCAGCCCACTGGCCATTACGCCTAATGCCCAACTAAGATCCCACCTTGTACAGGAAGCCTTACCTCACCCTTCTTAATTCCAGTGCTTTTCCTCAGTTTCCCTATTTATCCTGTAGGTAGCTTGCTTTGTAAACCTTGTCTGCCTATTGTCTCCTCCAATAGATTGAAAGCACCCAGAGGGCAGGGACTGTCCTTTGCCTCTTTTTGTATCCCCAGCACTTAGCACAGTGCCTGGCACATAGAAGGTGCTTAATAAATGTTTATGATTGACTGATTAAACATACCCTGCAGTTTGAGCAGAAAGCAAATGGAGGGAGTCTTCATTTTTTATTACTTACTCCAAAGCACTTCAAAGGTCAGCCTTGCGACTTGGTTATTAGCCTCAACTTCTTTCTTCAAGCTTGAGAATTTAAAGACATATAAAAGCAATTTACAGAGGGCATATTTAATGCTAGAACACAGATTTCTAGAACTGAGGCTTCTCAGTTGGATGAAATCAATCAATCAATACAGAGGGGCTAGAGAATGAGTGTGTGTTTGTTAGGATGTGTGGTCGTGTGCATTTGAGTGTATTTAGGGGTGTGAGGGTAAGGGAACCAGTATGTTTTTAGACATAGAAGTACTGTGTATGTATGGGAAAACATGAATGTTTGCATGTAGGATTGCATGTGAATGTAGTGCAGGGGAGCATATGAGCAAGGGTGCATGTGGATGAGGGCATGTAGAAGCAAGGACACTGTGTGTGAATCTGTGCTTATATGTATAGGCAAGAAAGTGTTTGGGGGCTGTGTGATTGTGTCCAGGTGAGGATATGTATAGAAAGGAAAGGAAGAGAACAAGCATTTACCAAGTACCTACTATGTTCCAGGCAATGTGCTAAGGGCTTTACAAGTATTAATTCATTTGATCCTTACAACAGCTCTGGAGGTGGGTAAAAGAGAAGGAATGCGTGTTTGAAAGTGTTAGTGTGCAGTTGTACAGGCACTTGAGCATATGTGGAGGCGTGTGAGTATCTGCCTGCTTGAGTGTTTAAGTATTTCTCTGAAGGTCTTGTTTTCCTTCCAGTGAGAGGCAGACACCAAGCTAGACACAGCTTTCTCATCCAAAATGAAAATGATATTCATGATTAAAAATAGTTCACTGAGGGGAGAGAATTGTCTTTCTAGACAGCAGCCCTGGACATGTAAAGGATGGTGGGTCAAAGAGAGAATTCTAAATGCTGACGCTGTGAAGGAGGAGCTTGAGGATGCAGCCCTGGCTGCTCCTTAGATCAAAGGACAGAACCAGGAGGGAGCTTGAAGACCAGCTGACCCAACAGCCTCCTGTGGAGGAGAAAGAAGGGAGTATCTCAAACTAGTCACTTTGGGCCAATCCCTTCTGGGCCCTGCTCCAGCTGAAGTGAGAGGATGACTCAAACTCAGAACTGGAAGTTAGCAGACCTGTGCTCTCCTCCTAGCTCTCACTCATTTGGGGCAAACCAGTTTCCCTCTCTTGGCTTGCTTCTCCCCATGCGTCGACTGAGAAAGTTAGAGTGAGTGTTCATTTCTCTCTCTGACATTCTGAGTTCTAGGATCATAGATTGAGTGCTGAAAGGGCCTAGGCAGGCTTCCTGCCCAATGCCCTCAGTTGATAAATGAAGAAACCGAGGGCAAATGGCTTTGCCCAAAGTCATACAGGTAATAAATAGCATCTTTGGGATTTTAGAACAACCAACCAGAAACATAGAATAACAGAGTAACAGGTTTTTAACCCTGGTTCTCTGATTTCAAATCTTTTTTCCATTGAACCACTCTGGTTTTCTCCTAATGGTGACATGCTATGACCTCTGGGCTGAGACCCTTCTCAGCTCTCACATCTTCTTTTCTAAGATCTTTCCTTCCTGACATTCTTGGTTCTATGATCTGGTCCAGTTCTGATGTTCTAAGGTCCCTTGTGCTATATTCTCTCTCAGTCCTGACATTCCCTGTTCTGAGGCCCCTCACAGCTCTGACGTTCCCTGTTCTAAGGCCCCTTCCAGCTCTGCCATTCCCTGTTCTAAGGCCCCTCCCAGCTCTGCCATCCCCTGTTCTAAGGCCTCTCCCAGAGTCTTGACATTCCTGGTTCTAAGGCCTCTCCCAGCTCTAACATTCCCAGTTCTAAGGCCCCTCCCAACTCTAACATTCCTGGTTCTAAGGTCTCTCCAAGCTCTAACATTCCTGGTTCTAAGGCCCTTCCCAGCTCTAACATTCCCTGTTCTAAGGCCTCTCCCAGCTCTAACATTCCTGATTCTAAGGCCCCTCCCAGCTTTGACATTCTCTGTTCTAAGGACACTTCTAGCTCAGGAATTCTATATTTCAAACTCATTCCCAGCTCTCACTTCCCATGTTCTAAGGCCCCTACCCCCTTCAGCTCTGGTATTCTCTGTTCTAAGGCATTCTCCAGTCTAAGAGCTCTCCCAACTGAGACATTTTCTATTCTATTCTATTCTATTTCTATTCTATTCCATGCAGCTCTGGAATTCCGTATTCTAGACTCCTTCCCAGCTCTCACTTCCTGTGTTCTAAAGTCCCTCCCAACTCTGGCGTTCTCTGTTCTCTGATTCTAGGATTCTATGACTCTTCTCTTGAAAACTTCTGTTTGCTCAGATACTTCACTGACTCAGTCCTGAGAGACCCAGACCAAGGCCTCTGGGACCAAACAAGGTCTATGTAAAGCCTCTGCCTCCCCCAATTCCCACCCCAGATCTATCCAGGTTTACCTTCCCTCCTTACCAGTTACCATTGGGGATGGTTCAAAGGTGAAGGGCCCCTCCCATAGGGAGATCTAGGTCCGGACTCACCAGCAATTAGTGACTTGCCCAGGGTTACACAGTCAATGTGTGACATAGGCAGTACTTGAACCCAAGTCTTTCTGAGACCAGTTCAATACTCTGCCATGCAGTACCTCAGTAATTATAATAGTGATGGACATTTACAGAGTGTTGCAAGGTTTCCAAAGCGTTTGGCATCCATCATCTCATTTGAGCTGCCCAATAACCCAATGAGATAGGTGCTATTATTATCCCAATTTTGCAGGTAAGGAAACTGAGGCCCAGAGAAATGAAGTGAAGTGTCCCAGGATCAGACAGCTAGTAGGCAGGTTCCTTATTCCAAGTCCAGTGCTCTACCCACTTGGCCATCTTTCCTCCCCCATCCAATTTGTACCTGACTCAAAATTCCCTCTCTAGAATCCCTGAGAAAGTCATCCATTCTGGGGTCGTCTTCCACAAAGGAGGAACTCAATTCCTCCTGAGGCTGCCCACTCAAATCAATGGGTCATAGAATTGGAAAGGACCTCAGAGGCCAGCTAGTCCCTCCCCCCATTTTACAGAAAAGGAAACTGAGATCCAGGGCAGGCATGCAAGTGGTAAGTAGATAAGGCAAGATTTAAACCCAGGTCCTTTGACTCTGTATCTCATGATCTTTCCACCACTTTATGCCCACCCCACTTCCAAAAGTCTCCAATCCTGGGAAGTCTTTCCTTACACCAACTCATCAATCTCGTGTTCTCCACAGCTTTCCTCCTTCTATCCCCTTAGGCCAAACTCCTTGGGGTCAGGCAGAATGGCCCCATCCGTCCATAGTGACAGTCAGTCCCCAGCCCTGCCTGGTGCCCAAGCTCAAAGCTTCCCTCCCTGGAGAGCCACAGGGTCTCCATCATTCCCTAATTCACCTCCAACAAAGGCACAATCCTTCCTGCCTCTAAGTAATGGGGCTGCCTTTTGCCTTATGATCTATCACACCTGTGAGGCCTTTTTTCTTGTAAAGTGATGCTTCCTTCAGCTGAGGCCTAGTAAATCACCCACTCAGGACTCATACTGTGGGGCCAGGTTCCAGGTAGCATTGGAGAGGAAGCCCAGGGGAGAAGTTGTAGGAAGCAGGGAGCCCCAATACCGTTCCAGGACAGCTGCCTGTGGGAAAATGATGGTGGAGGAGGAAGGGTGGTGACGAGATTTAGCTCTCCTCTCAGTCATTTCCACAAGGCACCAATAACAGCCGGCATGCTACCCAGAGCACAGTTGTGTGGTGGGAAGGGATTTGAGGCTCTCAGGTGCCCAAATCTCTGATTCCTCACCTGTGTGACTCTGGACAAGTCATTGTCTTGCTCTGGGGCTGTTTCCTCCTCTCTTAAAAGGGAAGGGGGACAGACTATCAAGGACCTAACCTGAGGTCCATGATTAGATTTCAAATGGTCCATGAACCCAACTGGATATGGAAAAACATACACCTTAATTTCAATGTAATTGGTTTCCTTCATAATCCTATATAGTTTATTTCATGCATTGAAAAACATGCTTCTGAGAAAGGGACCTTAGGCTTCATCAGTCTGATCACCAAAGTGGTACAAAGATGGGTAAGAACTCTGGGATCAGGTGGTTGCTGGGGTACTCCTCAGCTCTAAATCTATGATCCAAATAACAAGGTTAGATTGAATTATTGAGTGCTGTTTTGGACTGAATTAATGGGTTCATAAGATCTTAGGATTTACAGCTGAAAGAAAACTGAGTGATCAACTCACTTACCCTCCCTCTGACTTTACAGAAGGGAACACTGAGGATCCAGAGAAGAGAAAGCTGTGCTAAGCACTTTACAAATATCCCATCTGATCCTTGCAACACCCCTATAAACTAGGTGCTATTATTATCCCATTCACAGTTGAGCAAACTGAGGCAGACAAAAGTTAAGTGACTTGCCCTGGGGTCACACAACTAGTCAGTATCTGAAGTTGGATTTGAAGTCAGGTCTTCCCGACTCCAGGCCTGATGCTCTATCCACTGAACCACCTACATGCCTCACAGCTAGAAGGGAAGGGCCTTGCTCAGAATCACACAGGTAGTAAGCAGCAGAGTCAGGATTTGGACCCAGGTCCTCAGGCTCCAAATCATACAATCAACCAATCAACCAACAAGCAGTCAGTAAGCACTTACTAGCACCAGGCGCTGTCCTAAGTGCTGAAGATACACAAACTAAAATGAAACAGTCTGTACTCCCTCACCAGAGCCCTTGGGGTATCATGGAAGACCTAGATCTCAGGCCAGATATACAGCACCCCCCCAAAAAAAATTGGAAAGTGTGTGTGTGTGTGTGTGTGTGTGTGTGTGTGTGTGTGTGTTTTCCAGTATTTTATCTGAATAATTCAGAGCCCGAAGTAACGTTTTGTTTTTTTTTCTATAGGAAAGTGGGAAGAAAGGTAGAAAATTATCTGGCCCAATTTGTCTTCCCTTTAAGCCTCAGTTTTGCCACCTTGAAAACTGAAATTCTTTGCCTTCCTCTTAGTTTACTGTCTCTGCTCAAGCTTCCACTGGCCTCTGGACCAGGAGTCAGGAAGACTTGAGTTCAAATCCAGCCTCTGACAATCGCTGACTCTGTGACTCTGGGCAAATCACTTAATCTCTCTGTGCCTCAGTTATCTCTTCAGTAAAATGAGGCTGATGATACCATCTACATCCCAGAGTTTTTCTCAGGATAAATAATTTATTTTTATACATGCTGAGTTTTTGAACAGATTTTTATTTCCTTCATGTTTTATTTATATCCTGAAATATCATTTCGAGAGAATTTTGCAAATCTTAAAGTGTTACATAAAGAATAAACTGGTAATGATAATCATTATTTTTATTAAGACTAGAGATCCTTTCAACTAGGCAACTTTCTCAAGGAGAGAATGCTGGGAAACATTTTGTAAAGGGAAGAAGGTTCAATAGAATGTAGGCTTCTTGAGGCCAGTTCATGTTTTTGTCTGTCTCCCCAATGTGAGCCTCAATATTCCAAGTCTGACTAATCACCTCTCTCTCTTCATCATTCCCAAGTCATCACTTTCTCCCTTCAATGTCTCCTTTGGACTAAACAGCTCAAGAGAGATCAAGGATTTGGATCTCCAAGACACATTAGAAGTCACCTAGTCTAATATGTTCATTTTGTAGACAAGTAAATGGCTTGCCCAAGGATGATTCCACCAATGGTGAATGGCAGAGGCCAAATTCAAACCCAGGTCTTCTGACTTCAGCGCTGGTGTTAGATCTACTAGCAGAGAATCAGAGTTTTAGAGATGGAAGGGACCACCTAGACCAACTCATCCCCAAACAAGAGTTCTCTATGCAACATACCAAACCAACAGTCAGACTGTCTCTGCTTGAAGACCTCCAGGGAAGGGGAAGCTGGCACTTCTCCCAAGAAAGTATATTCTGCTTTGAAACAGTTCTAATCATTAGAGATTTTTTTCCTCACATCCAACCTAAATTTTCCTCTTTGCAACTTCTAACTCTGAAAAGTATGTTTTGACTCATTTCAATTTTTTGTCTTTGGTTTTAATTATTTATTTTTGTTTGATTTGCTCTGCCCTTGGGCAGCCAAGCAGAAC
Source organism: Trichosurus vulpecula (assembly GCF_011100635.1). Classification (NCBI taxonomy): domain Eukaryota; kingdom Metazoa; phylum Chordata; class Mammalia; order Diprotodontia; family Phalangeridae; genus Trichosurus; species Trichosurus vulpecula. The sequence goes on along the minus strand of NC_050573.1, from coordinate 22,883,376 downwards.
AGGACCAATCCATCGTCCATAAGACAGTCCTTAAAATCCTTGAAAATAGCTTTCACGTCAACCCTGGGTCTTCTCTTTTCCAAGCTTGCCCTCCCCTGGCTCTTTTAATCCATCATCAGCTGACGTGACCTCAAGGCCTTTCACCCTACTGGACCCTCTCCAGCTTATGAAAGCCCTTCTCTGGTACTTACAAGCTCATCACAGATGCTTTGTGGGTACCAGGCTCACCAGCATTCTCTCCTTTCTCCTTCAGAGCAGGAATCATCTCCAGTTGCCCAAGGCCTGGTGTATATTAGTCATTTAATAAATGCTTTTTCATTCATTCACGTATTCTAGCAGCAAAAACATGACACCAAGAGGTTATTGTTGTCTGCTTGAAAGGCAGTAGTGGCTGACATGGGCAATGGGGGTGGAACTATATGGGACCAAAGGGTGGCCCAAGAGCCCCCAGAGAGAAGGAGATGGCGAACTTCATAATCTCCACTGTTGCTCCTTTCCTGAATGAAGCACCAACACCCAGAGTCTCCCCAGTGGGGAATAGATGCCCCTGCTATTGGTCTATCCAGCTGAGTACGCCCATGTTCCCTTCCCTAGGGGCTACCTGTATGCTGGGCTAGAGTTTGGTGCCGAGTGCTTCTGTGGCCACAAGATCCAGGGGGCAAATGCAAGCCAAGCTGAATGCAACATGGAGTGCAAGGGTGAGAAGAGCAACATATGTGGTGGTGTCAACCGACTCTCCATCTATCGGCTTGAGCTGGCCCAGGAATCCGCCCGGAGATGTACGTGAGTTTGTCTGCTTAGCCCTTTGTACTGAGAGTGTGAGAGGGGCTGCTGGGGGTAGGGAGGAAGTGCCAGAGGGTCAGAGCTGTCCTCTGGGGATGGAGACCTGACAGCCCAGACCAGTGCAAGGTCCAAGAGGATGCAATGGACTGGGCCCCATTGGAATGGACTGGCTGTGGCTCACACTCAGACCCCGACCAGCTGTGTGACCATGGATAAGTCACTTCTTCTCCATAGACCTCTGTTTCCTTCTCTGTAAAACAAGAGGATTAGATTAGATGATCTGCTAGACACTTCTAACCCTGACATTCATAGTTCAGATGTCCCATACTCCTCTGACTTTGCATATTCTAAAGTTTGTTGGATTGCAACTGCTTCCAGCTCTGAACTCTGAAGATCCTTCTCAGCTCTGACATTCCATGTTCTAAGATTCCTCCTAGGTCTGATTTTTTGTGTTCTCAACTCTCTTCTAGCTCTGACAATCTGAGATGTTCTGTCTTAAGGCATCTATCAACTATAACATTCTCTGCTTTAAGGCTCCTCCCAGCTCTGACATCCCCTGTTCTAAGGCCCCTCCCAGCTCTGACATTCCCTGTTCTCAGGCCCCTCCCAGCTCTGACATCCCCTGTTCTAAGGCCCCTCCCAGCTCTGACATCCCCTGTTCTAAAGCATCTCCCAGCTCTGACATTCTCTGTTCTAAGAGCTCTTCTCTGTTCTAAGGCCCCTCCTAGCTCTGAAATTCTAGGATTCTAAGTTCTGAATGATTTTTGAACTCAGTAAAAATGTTTTATTCATTTCAACTTTTTGGTCTTTGCCTTTAATTCTTTTTGTTCAAATAAATCTCTCCCAGTTTTAAAAAAAGCTCTTTTGCAGTTTCAAAATCTCTGAATCAGGATTTTTTTCTGCATTTGAGCAGGCCTATCCTGCCACTATACAGACAGTCCAGTTCTGGCACGTGGACCATTTCATATGTACTCCAATGGCAGCATCAACATGAGGTCACCCTCAGTAGAAAACAAGAACCTCCTTCTGATCTTTTTCCTCCCGTCCATCCTTTGGACATAGCTCACAAAATAATCTTCATGAGTTCAAATCTGGCCTCAGACACATCCTAGCTGTGTGACCCTGGGCTAGTCATTTAACCCCGTTTGCCTCCATTTCTTCATCTGTAAAATGAGCTAGAGAAAGAAATGGCAAATGATGCGAGTAGCTTTGCCCAGAAAACCCCCAAATGGGGTCATGAAGAGTCAGACACAACTGAAAAAAATGAATAAAATAATATTAGTAAAGTGGAAACATGACCACAAAAAATTCCCAAAAGTCTGTCATAGGTAATCACCTCTAAGACAAAATACAAGTCATTGATCTTGGCGTTTAAAGCCCTTCACACATCTGGCCTCAGTTTCCCTTTCTGGTCACATTCTTCCCTCTCCAGAAGTCTCTATTCCAACCAAATGGGCCCACTGCCGTTACCCAAATTCAGCCTTCCCTTTCCCTGACTCTGATCCTAGGGTCTTTCACTCCTGAGATGTGTTCTTTCCTCACCCACTGCCTTCAGCTCAGAGGCTCCTTGTGGAAAGCCTTTTCCTATTCTACTTGTTACTAACGCTTTCTCCCCTTTCAAATTCTTATTTAGTTATCTTTGTGTAGGTGTTGTATCCCCCAGTACAATGGAAGCTTCTTGCTGGCAGAGACTGCCTTCTATTTTGTTTCTGTATCTCTGGTGGCTAGCATCAAGTTCTGCATATGTTACTGTTGTTAGGTTTTTTCTTTTTTATTTCCATCATATCTGACTCTTCATGACTCCATTTTGGGGTCTTCTGGGCAAAGATTCTGGAGTGGTTTGCCATTGCCTTCTCCAGCTCATTTTACAGATGAGGAAACTGAGGCAAACTGGGTTAAGTAATTTACCCAAGGTCACACATCTAGTGTCTAAGGCTGTTTTTGAACTCAGGAAGATGACTCTTCCTGACCTAGCTGCCTGCACATAGTAGGCACCTAATAAATGCTAACTGAATAGGATTAAGTTCTGGCTTAGTTAGGCTTCCTATATCTGTCTTTGGATTTACCCACTTTATCATCATTACATCAATATTGAGGTTACCCTGTTTTCCCTAGACATATTCACTACAAGGCTGTATGGTATAGTACAGCTGGAGTCAGAGTCCCAGACTGTCTTTGCCCCCAGGCTCACATCCTGATGCTGCCACTTGCTACTTCTGTGACCTTGAGAAGGTCATTTTTAAACCTCCCTGACCCTCAGTTTCCTCATTTGTAAAATGAAGGAGCAGGATTAGATGGCCTCTTTGTGTTCTAAATCTCTGACTTCGAACATTTGTGGAGGGGGGATCCAACACTGTGGGGGAAGCCAGCAGCATTTAAAAATAGGCATTCACCACTGGAACGTTTCTTTTGGGCCAGATCTTAGGAACCATCAACCCATTCATTTTACAGAAAAGGAAACCAAGGTACAGACAAATGACCTCCTGAAGATGAGAGTGAGTAAGCAGTGGAGTGAGAATCAAAACTCAGGTTTTTTCAAAACTCCAAATGGGCTCCAAGTTTTCCTCTCCAAATACAATGTTTGTTTGGTCTGAAGGGTTCCTGTGGGTCAGAGGATTGTAGAAGGTCATGAACTCAGCACTAGAAGTAACCTTAAAGGTCAGTCAGACTCTCATTTTACAGTGAAGGAAACTGAGTCCCAGAAAGGTCAAATGACTTCCCTGAAGGTCACACAGATGGTGATAGACGTGGGCTTCAAATCTAAGCCCTTTGACCCCACCCCCCCAAAATTGTAATCCTTCTGCTGTCCCATGCTGCCTCCTTCATCTTACAGTTAAATGAGTTCCCCCAAGATCACACAGTTGGTAAGTGATAGATATGAACTTTGAACCCCAACCCTTTCACCCGCTCCCAAAATTGTAATTCTTCCACTCTCCCACACTGCCTCTCTTATCTCAGAGGGTTTAAACCCAGTGCCTTCTTTATCTAAAGCAGACACAACCACTCCTCCATTATGGACAAGATCCATGTGACTAGATGAAACTTAACTTCATATGTATCATTAGCCAGACTCCCTGGTTAGTCCTGAGATTGTTTGGAATATCTGGACATTAGCCAGAGCTTGCCTCTTAGACAAGCATGGTAGGAGAAGTTTGAAGTGTGTAAGCCAATGAGGGCTTTTTCTGTCACCCAATCGATGGGAAGAGAAGCAGAAAGGTTACCTGAGCCAGAGTCTGCCTCTTCAAGACTCACTCTTTTCTGCAGGGGGACATACCAGGGGACCTGTTGGCCCCAAGACAAATGCTAACAATGCCATAGAATTCTCACCTGAGAATTGCCTCTTAGCTCAATGCCCCCATGCTTCTGATTGTTGGTTTGTTTTCAAACGGTATCATTTGCATTATGAGTGTGCCAGAGAAAAAATAATCTCCTATGGCAGCAGAGGAGTTAGAGATGCTTTGGTCCTAAAATAGTCACTGTTCTTTTGTACTAAAAGGCAAACCCGGGCAAGTGTTTGTCCCATTCTTCCAGGAGGCCCTTGCTGGGACCTTCAAAAAAGAACAGCCACCCAGGGTAAGAAAGATGAAAAGGCTGAAGTGTGAACTGAATTTAACCTCAAAGTCTGGGACCAAAAACAGAACCCGTAACAAGAAAGAGAGAGGCTCAGATGAGGAGAAAGGAGTTGTCCAACTGGGCTTTCAGTCTCTGCTCCACCACTTCCTCGCTGTGTGACCTTGAGCTCTGGAGGACAGAAATAGGAGCAGGGCAGGGAGGATGCAGAAAGGCAGATTTTGGCTTGATGGAGAGAAAAACTTCCCAATAATTAGAGGGGTCCAAAAGTAGGATGAGTTATCTGAGGGCCTAGGGGTTTCGCCATCCCTGGAAGTCTTCAGGAAAGGAAAAGATAACTGTTTGGTGGGTACCATAGAGAGAATTCCTGTTTTTAGTCACTCTGAGTCTCATCAGCAGATCTGTAGCTAGGAATTGTGGTACCCAGGGCAAGTTTAATTAATTAGGGGTGGGGAGGAAAGGGGGTGGTTTGTCCCATTTGGATTCAGTCTCAGAGATGGGGAAACAAATCCCCCAGAGAGTTCAGCCTCAGCCCTCACAGAGCATGGCTGACACCCTCTGACCCTGAACCATCTGCATCCTTGGAGCCAGCAGGAGAGGAAATAAGGTGACAGGCCATTCTACTATCTGACTGTGTGACCATGGGCAATTCACTTCCTCTTCCTGAGCTTCACTTATCTGTTCAGGTAAATAATGGGATTAGATTCAAAATTCTCTTATGTCTCATCTAACTAAAATTTGGTAGTTATCATGCATTCAAAGTTAGAAGGAGCCTGAGCTAAAGAATTTTACTGTCCAAACATCTGGATGAGAACCACTCTGTCCAGGACATTCCCTCTAAACCTAGGATGTTGTGCATAGAAAGTAGAAAGAGCAACATTATGAATGGGCTAAGTGGGGCTAACAGGAAGTTGACTGTGTTCATGATGTTAGCCAGACTCCTTGGTTAATACTGAGATTGGCCCATAAATCTTGACATTAGCCAGAGTATGTGGCTTTTAGCTGCTATATGTACACACATGAACATGTGCGTAGTTGTAGGTACTTGGCATGAGAAATGTTGACTTTGTCCACAAACACATCCATAAACAGGGCATAGTTGTAGGCATTTGGCATGAGAAATGTTGACTTTGTGAGGACTTCAGTCACCTGGTAGATAGGGAGCTTGGCAGAAAGGTTAAGTCTTTTCATCTGTGTTTGACAGCCAAATGAAATTTCTTGCCTAATCCCTTAAAATCATAATGTTTTCTAGAGCCCTCTTTTCCTCGCAGGATGACTTCCCTATTCCTGAAATGAGTAGAAAAATCGCTGTGACGGAGGTAATCCTATAAGGGACATCTCCTCTGCCCCTCTGTGTCACTGTCAAGACTTCTGAAGCCTTGAAGTCCATGTTAAGAAAGGAGGGATGGTTCTGGCAGGGAGACATATATCTTTGCCATATCCCAACTCCCTCTCTCCTGCAGGGGATGCTCAGGCTTTCTTTCTAAGAAGCCTTACCTCACCCAACTATAGATTGGGAGAGTCTTCTCCTTGACTCTTTCTTCTCTCTAGGTTTTTGTGACACTTTCCTGTGCCCTTTTCTGGCTCTCCTCCTATCTGTGCGACCACTCCCTCTCAGGCTTCTTTGCTGGATCTTCACCCAGATTGTGCCCACTGACTTGGGTGTCCCCAAAGGCTGTGTTCTGTGTCCTCTTCTCTACTCCCTACAATGCTTTTCCCACTCTACTGTCCTCCTACCTGCATTCTCTGAATCTAATACTTAGGAGGAGGAGGGGCACAAAGATACTCTCCCCTTCCTTTCCTGCCCTCTCCCTCCCCACCCCCCAAAAACCCCAGATATAATAGACAACAAAAGTCATCTGAGGATTCGTTGTCTCTGACCAGATTTGTGATTTAATGGGTGCCAGGAACCCTCAGCAAGGAGCTCCCTCTAGCAACAGAAATGTGCTTCTGACCTGTAACTTCGGGCCTTAGAGTGTTATCTGGGGCACTGGGGGGTTAAGAGACTTGTCTAGGATCACATGGTCAAACCAATCTATGTAGAGAGGCAGTTATGGAGCCTAGGGGCTCTCAACTCCAAGCCCAACTGTATATTCATGGTGCCTCACTCAGAGAGGGCACTTCACTTGTCATCTTGTGTTCGATGGAATGTTTTAAAATTTTGTTTTATTTTTAATTTATGGAATAAAACAAGCATTTCCATAACATAGTATAATAAAAAAAGTGATTGCACATGAATCTGCCAATCTACTATATACAACTTGCTATTCCTTTTAAATATACAACAAAATTATTATGTAAATTTCTTTTTTTTTCTTCCCTCACTCCACCTCACCGTAAAGATGGACACCATTACACACAAATATATATGTAAAATTATTCTATACATACTTCTATTTATTCACAGATGGATGCAGTTAGCATCTTTCTTTATATGTTCTTTGTAGTTAATTTGAGTATTTACAATAGTCAAGATAACTTATTTGCTCAAAGTCCTTCTTAAAACAATATTGCTGTCACTGTGTACAATGTTCTCTTGGTTCTGCTCATTTCACTCTTCATTATTTCATGCGTGTTTTTCTAAGATCATTGAGCTTATCATTTCTTAGTCTTACTCCATCGTAGTCGTATACCACAGCTTGTTCAGCCATTCCCCAATTGATGGGCATCCCTACAATTTCCAGTTCTTTGCCACCACAAAGAAAGCTGCTATAAACATTTTAGAAATATGGGTTCTCTTCCTTTTCCCCTAATCATATTTGGAAATAGACCTCAAAGTGGTATTGCTGCATCAAAGGGTTTGTAGGGTCAAAGTAGTTTAATAACTTTTTGGGCATAATTCCAGATTGCTCTCCAAAATGGTTGGATCTATTCATAATTCCACCAACAGCGAATTAGTGTCCCAATATTTCCACGTGCCCTCCAACATTTGTCACCTTCCACTTCTATCATTTTAGCCAATCTGATAGGTGTAAGATGATATCTCAAGGTTGTTTTAACTTGCATTTGTCTAATCGATAATGATTTAGAGCATTTTTCATATGACTCTAAATTGTTTTGATTTCTTCATTGAAAAACTGCCTTCAATTCAATTCAATTGAATCTTTGGTAAGGAGGGGAAGGGTGGTGTCTGGCCCCATGATTTCATTGGTAGAGGGAACTCCCAAGCTCCCTTGATCAACATAGAATAGCATCTGCTTCGCCAGTGTTAAAAGAGTTACCAGGATCACACAGTTTGGATGTGTTAGCAATTAGACTTGACCCTTCAGGGCTTCTTGACTTTGAGGCTGGCTTTCTATTATACTAGGTTTATGTGTATGTGTATGTGAAAATGGATAGGTAGACAGACAGACAGACAGATGAATGGACAGATGGATAAATAGATGGACAGAAAGACAGACAGGCACATGGAAGGATGGACACACCGACAGATGGAGACAGAGAGAGGAAGGGAGAGAGAGAAAGAGAGACACACAGAGAGATAGATGAACAGACAGATGGAAGGACAGATGGATAGATAGATGGACAGAAGGACAGACAGGCATATGGAAGGATGGACACACTGACAGATGGAGACAGAGAGAGGAAGGGAGAGAGAGAAAGAGAAACACACAGAGAGACAGACAGACAGATGAACAGACGGATGGACAGATGGATAGATAGATGGACAGAAGGACAGACAGGCACATGGAAGGATGGACACAGACAGATGGAGATAGAGAGAGGAAGGGAGAGAGAGAAAGAAAGACACACAGAGAGACACACAGACAGAGGGATCTGGACCTGAGATTTTAGTGATGTAAGGAACTTTCCCTCCATCACTGCAATTGGCAAGTTATCCACTAACTTATAGTCTTGAAGAGTTTTCTGGGACAACATATACTTCTATTACTTAAGTCCCAGTTTTTGTTTGTTTGTAAGAGTCTTTGGTTTTTGTCCTGACCTATGATCTCATCAGGAATCAGTCTCTGTGATTTCAATTGTCTTCTCCTCCATAGAATGTAAGCTCCTGGAGGGCAAAGATTGTTTTATTTTTGTCTTGTATCCCAGTGACTGCACTATGTCTGGCACACAGTAGGAACTTAATAAATGTTTGTTGAATTGAATGATTGCTAGTGAGCTCCTGGTGTGGAAAGCCCTTCCTCCATTGGTGTAACTTGGCCGAATTTCTCTTAGTCTTAGAAAGTGACCTGGAGGGTTCCATGGCTGGAGCGTGTCAGCAACAGGACATATCCCCATGGTGGACTCCAAAGCTAGCCCTCTATCCACTTAACAGCAAGCATTTCTATAGTACTTAAGGGTTTGCAAAGCACTTTCTAAATCTGATGTCATTTGACCCTCACAACTGCCCTGGAAAGTAGATACTATTCTTATTTTTATTTTATGTATGAGGAAACTGAGGCAGACAATGGTTAAATGATCTATCCAGGCTCATACAGGTAGTAAGTGTCTGAGGGCACATCTGAACTCCAGGTCCAATGTCCTTTCTGCTGCTCCACCAGCTTCCATTCTATTTTATTAATGGTGATAGCTGACTAATGTATTCTAAGTGCATGGTTCTCTAGCCATGATGCTTGGTATGGATAGACTCTACTTCTCCATGCCTCTCCTCCCTTGCCTCTGCCTTCTGGCTTCTTTTAAGACAATCCCACCTTCTGAAGGCCTTTCCTGGTCCCTATCTCCGTCTCCCCCTACCAGACCCCACCTCCCCCTTCCCCATGAGTGCTTTTGCTCCAAGATTACCAGCCATTTCCATTGTATACATCTTGTATGTGCCTAGCTGTTTATATGTTGTCTCCCCCATTAGACTGTAAGTGCCTTGAGATCAGACAATTTTTGCCTCTCTTTGTATCCTCATCCATTAGCACAATGCCTGGCACATGGCGAGTGCTGGTTGACTGACTGAGTGACTGGCTTCCTCCTACAGTGAAATCCACCAGTTTCCAGTCCCCTGCCTGTTCCTGGGGATGACTTCAGACTTGGATAGCTGGGAGGCAGTTGAAAATGCCGCCAGGCTGCAGGTTTCTTTGCTAGTCACTAAAAATAGAGGGTTCACATTATCCCTGGATCGTTGAGCTAATTCAATTCGCCTCTGATTATAGGTAGCCTTTAATAAAGCACAGTTCCATGGCCTGGTTCATTCCCCTACTGGATGCTTTAACACGGCAGAGCCCAGCCTAATTACCCAGGGGGCTGGCTGCTGTCTTCATACCAAAGAGGACTCTTCCCCTTCTCACCTTGATGCTGGGCCTTGGACATGCACAATGAGATGATAGGATTTCTCAGGTCCCACCAGGTGGATCTCAGCTGCTCCCATCCTCCAGCCCAGCAGTCCCCACCGAATCAAAGAGCAGCAGCTCTGGACCCCTCTAGCTCCCATATAGCCAGGGCCAAGGAGGTTCAAGCACTGTCCCAGCCATGCAGCAAATGCAATATTGACATGGAATCCAGGTCACTGGGACTTTATGTCCTCCAATCACCACCACCCCCATCCTCCCCATCTTGGTAGGCCTTTGAGAGGGTTTCTGGGAAAATCAGCATGGGACCTGGCCATCATAGAAGCAAGAAATCACGGGGCAGGAAGGAGCCTCATGGTCACTGACTCTAAACGGGGAAAGAATCCTGATGGCAGTGTGACCAACCTACCTGACATCTTGTTTATCCATTCTGAGACTATAGACTGACCCTTTATACCTGGCTCTGACAAATCACTTTGCTTCTGTGGGAACTAGCTGCCCTGGCAGCTGCCCCACGGGCTCCTGGGTAGATCAGTGACAGGGCTGGAATGGGAACCCAGGTCTTCTCAGCTCCAGTGAAACCCTCTTTCTCTTTCTACATATTGTATTGGCCCCCTCAGAAGGAGACCTATGTCCCCCAGAGGTTTGTGGGGCTGTTAGATTATGATCCACATGGAGGCAGAGCACTTACTACCCCTTAGAGTCTCCTGCTCCACTTGGTGTCCCCACCCCCCAACAAATCTCAATTTGTTTCTGCCTTTTCGATCCCTTGTTTCTTGTTCTTCCCTCTGAGCCAAATCAGTCTTATTCTCTTTCCTAGGAGAGAGCCCTGTAAATGGTTGGATGTAGATAGCTATTATGTACCCTGAGCCTTCTCCAGACTAAACTGAGAGGGGCCTTAGAACAGGGACTGTCAGAGCTGGGAGGGGCCTAAATACGGGGAATGTCAGAGATGGGAGGGGCCTTAGAAATTGTCCAATCTAAGCCCCTCGTGTTTACAGCTGAAGAAACTGAGTCTCAGAGAAAGGTGCTGACTTGCCACACATCCCAAGATAGGAGCTGGGCCTGAGAAGCCTTTCTTGAGCCAGATCTCTGCCTTCCTCCCTTCCCCCACCCCACCCCTAAGCATGGGGAAGCCTAAGCCCAAAGCTCACTCCCTGAGAGAAGCGGCCCTGGGTTCTATCCACAAGCCTTGTGTTTCCCTCTGGGCAGCTGAGCTCCTGCCGGCAGACAATGGTGGGCATTGTCTCGGTGAATGGAGAGCTGCAGCTGCTAGGGAGGCGGGGCTAGGCTCCTTCAGAGGGAAGCACAAAGAACCAGAGCATCCAGGTGCTCATCAAATCCCCCCCAACCCCCCCCCTCCCAAGTCTGACAGCATCACTGGGCTCTCTCAAATTCAGCACCAACAATGGGCCCTCTGGTCTCTATAGCCCTGACAGTTAGAGATCAAATCTCCTCCTTCTACTTTCTACCTGGGACAAACTGTCTCCTCTCTAGGGGAAAATGAAGAGAATACTGTTTGTACTTCCTCCCTCACAGGGCTATGGAGAGGAATACACGTGTAAATCTAAAAATTCAGAGAATTATCAACTGAGATTATTATTAGAATCAGGCCACCTCAGTCCTTGCCCCAGCTTTGCAACTGACTTGCTGACGTCTTCAATGAGCTGTTAGTGCTCTCTGGGCTTCGGTTTCCCCACCTGTTCCTGACACACAGGAGGTGTTTAATAAATGTTTATTCACAGATGGACTGAGAGAGCATGGGAGGAGTTAACCTCAAAGGTGACTTCTGGTTCTGACATTTAGTGCTCCTACAGTAAAACAGTAGAATTGGGGCTTCAGGATGGATACCCCAGTTTCATTTTGGCTTTTGCTAAGGATTTGCTGTGTGACTTTGGGCAAGATGGTTAACTTCTCTGTGCCAAGTCTTATAGTAGCTTTTTGACTAACTCATTCTTCCTTTCAGACCCTCCCAGGGGTTAATTCTTCTCTCCCTTTGGTCCCACAGATGGCAGTGCCATATTCCGAGGCTGCTTCCATAGGCCTGACAATCTCTCCTTGGCTTTACCCGTGACGGCCATGATGTTGAACATGTCGGTGGACAAATGCGTCGACTTCTGCACAGAGAAAGTGAGTGGCCCAGTAATATCCACGTTGGAGTGAAGGGAGGGGCGGTGGTGAGCTATGGGAGCTGTCCATGGTGCTGGGCTGGGAGGGTAATGGATGCTCTTCTATGTATTTTTGTTCTTCAGTCCTCCAGTGACCCCACTGACCATAGCACACTAGGCTCTTCTCTTCTCCTCTGTCTCTTGAAATCTGTCCAAGTTCATGCCCATTGTTTCCCATGACACCATCTCTCCATCTCATCCTCTGCAGTCCCCTTTTCCTTTTGCCTTCAATCTTTCCCAACATCAGGGTCTTTTCCCATGAGTCTTGTCTTGTCATTATGTTGTGACAGTATTTCAGCTTCAGTATTTGACCTTCCAGTGAATAGACCAAATTAATTTCCTTAAATATTGACTACATATGCATAGATTGTTGAGTATGTGAGTGCATGAATGAATGAAGGAAAATGCATGAAAAAATACTGTGCTAAGGACAAATATAATCCCTGCCCTCAGAGAGCATGGATTCTCTTAGGGGAAGCCACAGGAGTAATGGAGTGGTACCCAGGGAAGGGAACTTTGGCCCTGGAAGTTAGGGACAAGGAGATTAGATTTATGCCCCTGGCTTTCCAGCTAGTCTGTGAGCTTCTGGTGGGCAGGATCTGGGTCTTGAAATTTTCTCCAATCTCCAAGATGCCCATCACAGGACTGGGCACATAAGTGGAAGCTAGCTGAGGTCCTAAACATAGAACTGGAGTGTATATGAGAGTCCATTTATTCCAACCCTTCATTTTCGCAGAGAAAGAAACTGGCCAAAGACATAAATCACAAGAGCACATAACTATAGCTGAAAAGGAACTCAGAGATTACCTCATCTAAGCCCCTAATTTTACAGAAGAAGAAACCGAGGGCCAAGAGGTTAAGTTATAGGTTCAAACACTTAGAACTAGAAAAGACCTCAAATACCCCCCATTTTATAGATGAAGAAACTGAGGCCCAGAGAGAGAGTGTTGCTGAAGGACACACAGCTAGGGTCCTGGGCTCACAGATTTGAAGCTGGAAGGGAACAAAGAAGCTATGTTGTCCCATTCCCTTTTAGACTAGAGACCTAAAGCCTAGAGAAATGATCACTTGCCCCAGGCAGTAAGTATCAAAGCCAGGATTCAAACCCAGACCTTCTGGCTCCAAAGCCAGTCCTCTTTCCACAGTTCCACCCACAAATTGGCTATTGATTTCCTCCTGTCTGGCAGCTGTCTTCCCTTCCTTAGAAAGAGGTAAATGTAAATCCTTTGTAAATTCCTCTTCCCTAGGAAACAAAGAAATCCTGGGGGTGGAGGGCAGAGGTGCAGAGAAGAGGGTAATGTTGGATATTATGTGGGATTTATAATATCAGAGTCAGAAAGGAGCTTAGTATTCAAAATGTCATAGTACAAAATGTCATAGCTGTTAAAAAATGGAATGTTGGGGCCAGGAGGGGCCCTAGAATGTGGAATGTCTAAGCTGAGAGGGGCCTTAGAATATGCAATGTCAAAGCTGGTAGTGGTCTTAGAACAGGGAATATGAGACCTGGGAGTGGTCTTAGAACAGAGAATGTCAGGGCTGGGAGGGGCCTTAGAACAGGTAATGTCAGCGCTGGGAGGGGCCTTAGAACAGGGAATGTCAGCGCTGGGAGTGGTCTTAGAACAGAGAATGTCAGGGCTGGGAGGGGCCTTAGAACAGGGAATGTCAGAGCTGGGAGGGGCCTTAGAACAGGGAATGTCAGGGCTGGGAGGGGCCTTAGAACAAGGAATGTCAGAGCTGGGAAGGACCTTAGAACAAGGAATGTCAGGGCTGGGAGGGGCCTTAGAATAGAGAGTGTTAGACTTGGGAGAGCCTTAGAACCAAGAAGATCAGAGTTGAAAAAGAACTTCCATTTAGAGCACATTATTTGTACACCAGCCTCATTTTAATACAGATGAGGAAACTGAGGCTCAGAAAATGGAAGGGCCTTCTCTAAGGATCTGTCAGTGGCAGAGCCACATCTGGGACCTGGGTCTTCTGCCTCGTGGGGTAGGGCTCTCTCCTCTACCACAGAGCCCTTCATGGACACACTGTACTACATCGGTCCCAAACAGGGAGCCAGGCCCTTAGAAGATGGAACTTAGGATGGTCCAGGTATGAGGGGAAGAGGCTGGAGCCCTGGAGTCTGAACATTATTATCTCATCCAAACTACCCCCAGAGATGGGTGCCACCCATAATGTTATACCCATTTTACAGATGAGAAAACTGGCTCAGAGTTGAAGTGACTTGCCCAAGGTGACTTGGCAGCATGGTTAGTAAGTGAGCTCAGATCCCCCCACTCTCGTAAATCCAGAGCGCTTTCCACCTCCACCCCCACCCCCTGAAGCCCCCTCCAGCCTTCAAGCTGTAAGATTGAGAGTGTCCAGGCCATCAGTACCATCCAACACAGGCCCCTGCACAGACAAAGAAATGCACAAAGTGTGAGGAGCGTTTTTAGACCCTAACTACGTGTAGAATATTGTGCTTGGCCCTGGGGGAGATAAGAAGTTTAGAAAAAAGACATGATCCCTGCATTGGAAATTCTAATGTGGTAGGGGAATGGGACACCACTGTGGATGGCTAGAATATATTATTCCATGAGAAGTTCCTTAAGGAGAGCTATAAAATACAGTCCTATGTGAGGAATGAGGGGGACAGTCATTACCCTTCAGTTGGACTTTAAAGGAAGGGTAGGAATTCAATTGATGAAGAAAGGGAGGGAGGGCATTCCAGGTATGGGGCACAGCTTGAGCAAATGCATGGAGGCCTTACAGAATTGGGATCCAAGGATCATAGACTTCAGAGGTAGAAAGATGCTTCAAGCTGAGTCAATCTCAACAAGTCTTTCTCTAGTGCACTAAGGCTTTCAGAACTCTTTGCATACATGATCTCACTTGAATCTCCTGACAACTCTTAGATATATGACCTACAGATAATTATTATCTTTGAGACTCAGAGGTTAGTTAACGTATATAGTCACACAGTTAGCAAAGGTCCAGGGTAAGATTTGAACTCAAGCCTCCCTGATGCTAAGTTCACCACTATAACATACTGGCTTTCCAAATTAAAAAAAAAACAAACTTGACATTTATATCATGCTTTCATATTTGCCAATTGCTTTGTATCCATTAGGTTATTTGAGTCCCACACACAATAACCCCAGGAGATAGGTACCAAAAACATTATCTCCATTTTATAGATGAGGAAAATGAGGCTCAGATGTAAAATTCCTTGCCCAAATTCCTCCAACTAGTAAGTATCAGAGTCAGGATTCATTCATTCCCAGGTCTCACCCAGCTCCAAGTCCACCACTACTCATTAAGCATCACTGCCCCTAAGATCGGCTGTCCCTAAAAGAATAGCCATAAGCATCCCAAGATGTCTCCTCCCTGCCTGCCTGTCCCCAGCAGTTAAATCTGAGCTATGACGGGGCACCCAGCTCCAGGTAGTGTGGCTGCTCCCTCTGGAGGCTGGCTGATCAAGGTGTAAATAAAGCAAGGCCCCTGATTAACCTGACACCACTGAGGCCCGGCTGGGAAATTGCCTGTCAGTCCCAGACTGTTCCCTCATAACTCTGTGCTTTAATATCCCAAATGAGGTCATGGAAGATGCAGTCCCCAGGCTTTTAGTGACCTGCCTCCAGTGACAAATTCACACATTATTCACTGGCTGTTGGAAAGAATAGAGCAGTAGATGTATGCATATGTGAATGGATATGTGGGAAGGAAGGAAAGGAGGGAGGGAGGGAAGAAGAAAGAAAGGAAGGAAGGAAGAGAGGGGGGAAGGAGGGAAGGGAGAGAAGAAGTGAGGCAGGAAGGAAGGAAGGAAGGGAGGGAGGGAGGGAAGAAGGAGGGAGGGAGGGAGGGAGAGAAGGAGAGAGGGAGGGAAGGAGGGAGGGAGAGAAGGAGGGAGGGAGGGAAGAAAGAAGGAAGGAAGGAAGGAGGGAGGAAACCATGCATGCTCTGTGCTAAGTCCCACTGCGGATACAAAAATAGAAGTGAGACATTTAGGTGGTAAAGCTCAGGAGTCTTCAAGGTGCATCAAGCCAGTTGCACCTTTAGTAAGTGCCTGCCATGTGCCGGGCACTGGGGCAGCAGGGCAGATGGTAATGCCCAGTGGTTCAAGTGAGTAGCAGTAGGGCAGATGGAAAGGCTGAGCCTTGAAGGATACTAGGGAGTCTGAGAGATGGAGGTGATTAGAGATCACCTTCTAGCAGAGGCCAGAGAGATGACATGTCAAACATGGGGAACAGCAAGGAGGCCCATGTGTCTCAGGATCTGCCTCTATTCTAATGTAGAGAAGGAGCTGACCTGCAAGGGAAGAGAGAGGGAAGTCCTAGTCCTGGCCCACTGGTCTCTGCCTAGGGTCACTGAGAGGTTCGGGGACTTACCCAAAGGCCCACAGCCATGTGAGTCAGAGATAGGACTGGAACCCAGGCCTTCCTGACTCTGAAGCTGGCTCCCTGTTCATAATGCCAAGCTACTTCACTTTTCCTATTCCTGCTAATTACTATCACTACTAATAATTATCATAACAGATTTATTTTTAAATGCTAATAATAATACTGAGGAGTGGTCCTATAAAAATGAACTTAGGCTCTAACACTTTTATTCAACCACAAAAAAATTATATCCCCCTATGTCAAAAAACCCTGAAAAACATTAACTAGATGATGCCCTCAAAGTTTGAGTTCAGTTTGAAGCTATTAAAGCTAGCCAAGAGAGCAGCTTGCCCTCCGTCAAACAGGACGACAGTAATAGTTATAATATTGACATTTACATGAGAATTTGCAAACAGCTTTTGGTCCATTATCTCCTGGAGCCCCACGCTAGCCCTCAGGTGGGCCGCACAGACATCAGTGACCTTATTCCATAGAGGAGGAAGCTGAGCCCCAGAAAGGTTAAGTTCTCCAGGATCACACAGCTTCTAAGTATCAAGAGTGGGATTTCGGAATCCAGGTCTGGCTTGGCCGTGGGAAGAGTCTGCAGGATCTGGCGCTGCCCACCGCTGTCCTGCTGTGTCCAGAACCCCAGCCGGCCATCACTGATGCTCTTTCCTCCCCCTAGGAGTACCCCCTGGCAGCCCTGGGGGGGAAGGCCTGCCACTGTGGTTTCCCCAATACTCGCTTCCGCCTTCACGATCAGGAGGATGAGCAGCTCTGTGCCCAGAAATGCGGCGGTGAGGAGTACGAGAGCTGTGGGACGGCCAATTATTTCATCGTGTACCAGACACAAGTGCAAGGTAGGCCTGGCCTCTGGCCCTCGAGGGCCACCCTCCCTTCTGCCCAGCCGAACAGGCAGCAAATGCCACCAACCCTGCCCCTATCACCCTGGCTTCAGGGGGCAAGTGAGATCATACTGGCAGAGCGCTTACCTAGCACAGTGCCTACAAATGAAATTGGAGGTGCTTCCTAAGGCTCCATCCTTCTCTCTTTCTCAGGCACCAAATTACATTGTATCTCCTTTCTATATAGCTTGTATTTACTTATCATACACTTATCTTCTTCCTCATCCATCCACCCCCCTCCCTGAGGGCAGAGACTGTTTCCTTTTTGTTTCTTTATTCCCGGCTCCTGGTACATAGTAAGAGCTTAATAAACATTTGTGGGACTGAATTCTATTCGATGATGAGGAACTCACTACGTCCTGAGGCAACCTTTCTACTTTTGGATGGATCTCACTGCTAGAAAGCTTTCTTGTCGTTATGCCTAAAGTTGCCTGTTTGCATCCCCGTTCTGCACCAAATACCTGCAGATGTTGGGGGATAGAACCTCAGACACATGGCACAGTAGAAAGGTGGCTGTGTGTGACGTCAGTGGGTCTGGGTTCACATCCCCTCCGATACTGATCTGAGTCATCTTAATCAAGGGCCTCTCTGGGTCTCAGGTTCATCATCTGCGAAATGAGGAAGCTGGACCAAGCCACTGAGGTTCCTTCCCCTAGAATCCTATCCTAGATAAACCAGCTAG
The DNA here is from genome assembly GCF_011100635.1 of Trichosurus vulpecula. NCBI lineage: Eukaryota > Metazoa > Chordata > Mammalia > Diprotodontia > Phalangeridae > Trichosurus > Trichosurus vulpecula. Next base: position 22,865,673 of record NC_050573.1, on the reverse strand, counting down.
GTAACTATGAATGAATGAATCAGTAAAAAAAACATTTATTAAGCTCTCACTTTGTGCCCAGAGAGGTGGCATAGTGGCTGGAGCCCCAGGCTTGAAACCAGAAAGACTCATCTTCCTAAGTTTGAATCTGGCCTCAGATACTTAGTAGCTGTGTGACCCTGGGCAAGTCACTTAATGATGTTTGCCTCAGTTTCCTCATCTGTAAAATGAGCTGGAGAAGGAAATGACAAATCATTCCAATATCTCTGCCAGGAAAACTCCAAATGGGGTCACAGAGAGTCAGACATGACTGAAAAATGACTCAGCAACAACAAATAGATCCAGAACTTTGCTGAGCTTTAATATAAGATAATCCCTACTCTCAAGGAGCTCACATTGAAATGGAGGAGATGACATATTGAGGAGGGCTTCACTTTAGGGAGTCCAGAAAGGCTGGAGAACCTGATGAGGAAGCAGCAGGTCGATGGCAAGGTCCACAATTCACTTAACCTCTCAGTGAATAGCTCTCTGAGACTCGAAATTGTCCAGTCGTTGCCAACCTGCCTCAGGAAAGGGACTGTTACTTCCAAACCAGAAGTTGTCTATAGTATGAAATCACAATAAAAGCATTATCCCAAGTGATCATCGATTTAAAGATGAAAAGGACCTCAGAAGCCATCTAGTCCAAGCCTGTATACAGTGCGATTACCTGGGTGCAAGTCCCCCATTGAAAGGTCACTAGCCTGTGACTTCATTACACTTCTGATCCCAACCGTAACAGGACTTTTACCATCCATTCTCTCATTGGATCCATGAAACAGGCAGAGTGGGATGAATGATACCCATTTGACAGACGAGGCAATGAGGTTCAGAAAAGGTTACAATGTTTTGCCCAGCATCTCAATTGATGGCAGAGTCTGGACAAGAACTGAGTTTCTATTGGTTTACAGACTCACTTGATAAGCCACTGGACAGAGGCCAGCCCATGCCTGTGTTTACCAGATGTCCGACAACCTTCCTCCTGCCTTCCTATTCCTCCTGACCCCAGGTGTGCCTTGTTGTACAGCCTGCCCCCAGCCTGAAGCTTTCTCCTCTCCCTCCTCCTATGTGGAGGAGCCAGCCAAGCTTGGCAAGGAATTGGCCTATCTGCCACCAACAGCTGTGGGGGTGGAAGCATATCTTTGTTTTCTCTTCTTGGCTGCTTTTTCTTAGTTTATCCATGAATTCCCATGGGGCCACTTACAAAGTCTCTTTCTTTCCTTCCCCTCTTCTGATCATGGATCACCCAAGTATCTTCATAGACCTTATAATGTAAAATGTTAGAACTGGGAGGGACCTTGGAAGGGAAGATGTCCAAGCTGGGAGGGGCCTTAGAACAGAGAATTTCTGAGCTAGGAAGGACCCTAGAACAGAGAATATCAAAGGACCCTTAGAACAGAGAATGTCAGAGCTGGGAGGGGCCTTAGAACAGGAGATGTCAGAGCTGGGAGGGATTTTAGAACATAGAGCACAGTGTCTCAGAATCATAACAGATCTCAGAGATCACCTACTCCAATATCTTCCTTTAGGAACTAAGGAAACAGTCCCAATGAAATGAAGTATCTTGCCCAATGTAACACACTTAGTCTGCAGCTATTCCAGGACTAGAATACCCCAGCTCTCCTGGCTCTTTATTTAATGTCTTCTCCATCTCCTCCCTTTCTTTCCAGAGAATGAACCATCTGCTTTCAAAGAGCCAGTGTTCTGTTACCTCCCACTCCCCTTCCCCAACCTCCCTGCCCAGGTCTTCGGTGTCGGCCTTCTCCACTGACCCAAGTCTCTGCCCATGTTCTCTTTGCAGACAATCGCTGCATGGACAGACGGTTCCTCCCAGGGCAGTCCAAAGAGCTCATTGCCCTGGCTAGTTTCCCGGGTGCAGGCAACACATGGGCCCGGCACCTCATCGAGCTCGCCACCGGTTTCTACACGGGTAGCTACTACTTTGATGGCTCCCTCTACAACAAAGGTGAGACTGGCCTTTCAGGAGGTTGGGGGTAATGGGGAAGGAGATGAAAGATGAAAAGGGGGCTCTGCAAGGAGGCAGCCATGTTGATGGAGGTGGGGGTAAGGTCAAGGGAGACTGAGATATTGCTTGGAGAGCCATGGAATTTCAACTTGAAACCTTTTCATGTTCATGAGAGACACCATGGACCAAGTTCTGACTGTTTGCAAAGTCTAAACCAAAGCACCATCGGGGACAAAGAAGAGGCACCATCTCTGCCCTCAGAGGGCTTAGCATCTAGTAATAATGATGATTTTTCACATTTCTGTACACCTTAGAGTCCATCTGTTATTGGATTTTCTCAGCATGGATAGAGGCAGCCTACCTTTAGTGGTAAGAGCACTGGAGGGCCAGGATCTGTAACCCTCTTCCATTTATGAGCTGTGAGACTACAGATATATCCCCTCACTTCTCTGGACGTTGAGAATAAGCAACATGGCATTGGCTGTGTGGCCCTGGGCAAGTCACTTTATTCTTGGTACCCCAGACAAATTTCTAAGAGTGTAAGTTAGGTGCAGGGCAGTTGGTGTTCTATGTTGGCAGAGGGAATTTCCACACTGGGAGTTCCCTATAATGAAACTACAGGTGGAGGTGGGAAGAGAACTAGAACCGGGGACAATAGTGCTGATAATACCTACCTCAGGAGAGGCAATAGTGAGTAGATAGCCCACCTCAAAAGCAGGATTCAAGGCCTGCCCCTCACGCATACTGGCCACTTGAGCTCAGTGTTTTAGGCTACTCTGTGAGACTCTAAGTTGCAGAGAAGGTTCCAACCTGCATTAATGGAGGGAGTTCCCTCACCTGGGAGTTCCTTATAACAAGGAAATCACAGATCCAGTCCCCATCTTTACCTACCTCACAGGGCTCGTGAGGCTCAGATGAGATAATAAATTTTAAAGTGCCATTATCAATATCGTTTATGGGTAGTGGATCCTCATGGAAAGCCTGTGAGGTCAGTGGTGACGCTGTTACTGTTATCATTCTCATCATACAGATTGCAATCATATTTCTATAGCACTTTGAGAGTAGTGAACGGCGTTCCACACGAGATCGGGAGGTGAGGGGGCAGGAGTTGTGCTTGTAGATGTAATAATGATAGTGTCAGTAACAGCTTCGAACACATAGGGCTAAAGGGTTTGCAGAACACTCTCTGCGTCTCAGGGCTGCCCAAAATGTGGCCCACCTACAAGCATAGAAATTTACAGAAATGCTTCAGTAAACGAAGCCAAGCTGCCCAGAGCTCTCCCTAAAATGGCAAATCAAAACATATTGTCTATTGTTTCAATAAAAACCTAAGGTTGGACAGCCCTGCTGTGTATTATCTCAGTGGATCCTTACAACAACCTTGGGAGGTAGGGGCTATTAACATCATTCCCATCTTATGGACGAAGAAACTAAAACTTGGAATAAGTAATTTGCCCAGCCTCTAAAGAGGACAACCAGGTAGCCTGGCTAGGGGTTTGAAATTATTGAAGATGACTCTTGCAAAGCCATATGTCTACTCAAAATTTGGGTGGATGGTGGATGCTGAGAATTGGTTTGTCAAGGTAGAACTAAGGTGAAGTTTTCACTTGTCCCCTCTTGGACTCTACTTGCAATAAGGGAAATGGGAACCATCCTTCCTTCCAGTTCCTGGATCTGAGGACCCCACATCCTCAACTGGGATGTGTGGCCTCTGAGCCAGGATTCCCTCTTGGGCCCAGGTGGGGAACCCCATCTTATTCCATGAGTCCCCTACCACCAGCAGGCACATTGTGGCACAGGCTTGGCATAGAACTAGTGACTGGCGAGGGTATTTAGAAATCCATTTTTACCCCCTGTCTGGTATAGAATATTGTTATAGTATGACAGAGAGGGGAAACCGTCATGGCAGCTGAGGAGGAGAATGAATGGTTTTGAGAAGAGATTTGAGGCAGGTTTTGTTGTGTTTGTCCTTCATTTTCAAAGAGGACCATGACATCAGGGAAATGATGACACGACTAGCAGTTGACTTTGATTTGAGTGAGGGGGAGCTGTGCAAGGTCACCAGCCTCACTTTCTCCTCCAGAGCCATCTGGGTCCAGTGGCCAGATGTAATCAGGATGACTGGAGGCGGCCCCCAAGTGAAAAGGAAGCATAGGAGAGAGATTCTAAAGGGGAAAGGGGACACTTTTGACATCAGATTGTATAATTGGGGTGAACGTGACTGAGGATTCAAGGATGTCACTGAGCTTGGGAACCCAGGTGACTGGGAGGATGGTGGTGCCCTCAACAGAATTAGGGATTTTCAGAAGATGGGTAGATTTGTTGTGGTTTAGTCATTTTTAAGTTGTGTCCAATTCTTCCTGACCCCATTTGGGATTTTCTTGGCAAAGATACTGGAGAGGTTTGCCATTTCCTTCTCCAGCTCATTTTACTGATGAGGAAACTGAGGCAAACAGGGTTAAGTGTTTGAGGCCAGATTTGAACTCAGGTCTTCCTGACTCCAGGTCCAATGCTCTATCTACTGCACCACCTAGCTGCCCAGGGTAGGTTTGGGGAGGAAGATAATTTTTGGTCAAGTTGAGTTTGAGATGCCAGTCTGGTAGAATAGGACCTGGTGATATAGCACTGAAACTCAGGATTAAGACTAAGGTAGGGAGCTGGCAACAGCTTGTTATGCATGGGTTTCTCTTTGAAATTTTAATAAAACTTTAATTTAAGTTAAAAATAATTTTACATAGTAATTAAATAAATAATTTTAAATAAATTTTAAAAATAGTTTCTCTCTAGACATTGTCCCATTTTAAGCTATGGCCAGTGACGGGGGCACTCCATCATCAAATACGCACCAGAAAAAGGACTGATCTTTGTGGGCTGGTCACAGACAGTTGGTGCACTTAATAAAACTGTTTTCATGAAATGATTTTTACAGTCCCTTCTTCAGGGGCTGGGATGGATGTCGTTATTAAGGACTGTTGTACCCAAGGGTTCAACACTGCCTTGTCGCCAGATCCTAGTCAAAGAAAGCCACGATCGTAACAATCGGTGTCTGCTAATCTCCCCGGTGAAAAAACCCAGAGGAGAAATTGAATGCGCTTCCCAGAGCTCTGCAGAAGACAGTGGCTTCTGATCGGGTAGACAGGCAGGGGGCGCTGTGGAGCCAAGCCCGGGTTGGGACCTACATCTTATTATTAATGGAAGCCAAGAAAATAGACTAAGATTGTCAAGAGGGCTTCAGAACAGCTCTGCCCACGCCCCGCCGTGCCCCACTCTGTGCCGCCAATTACCCGGCTCCTACTGCCCCAGTGTAGAATTCTACGTTGGAAAATCCTCCATCTTGGAGTCAGATTGCCGGGACTGGAGTCCTCACTCCTCAGCCAGTTGATGGGAAGAACATTGCCTCTGGAATTGGAAGGTCTGGGTTCAAATCTCAGCTTTGCTATTTAGTAGCTGTGTGACCTTGGGCAAGTCACTCAACTCCTCTGAATCTCAGTTTCCTCATCTATAAAATAAGGGTCTTGGACTAGATAGCTTCTGAAGTCCCTTCCAGCTCACAAGAGATCATTCTAGAAGGGGACTGGACTAAAACTGACTACTTTAAAAAAATACAGATTTATGATTTTATTGGCATGGAAACGCCCTCCACTGATGTGTGAGGAGATGGGAGAGATGGTCTTTGAGGGTCCTTCTGGTGCTGGTCTGTGATCTCAAAGCAGACAGATGATTGGTCTGCTACTTAAAACCTTAGAGAATAGCCTGGAGTCACTTAAAAATGAAGTGGGGATGCAAAGAAAAGCAAAAAACAGTGCGTGCCCTCAAGGAGCCTACATCCTAACTGGGGAGATGAGCTTGAGAATAGCTCAGTATGTACAAGACTTTTTTTAATGAACAAAAATAGGAAATTTATTCCATTTTTTGCTTAATGCACTTTTTGTTTTATTTAATTACATTTTATTTTCCCCCAATTATACGTAAAAACAATTTTTAACATTTTTTTAAAGTTTTGAGTTCCAAATTCTATCTCCCTCCCCACTCCCTGAGAGGGTAAGCCGTCTGATATAGGTTATATATGTGCAGTCTGTACAAGACATTTCTGGAGTAGATGGAATGGAGTCTCAGAGGACAAACTGTAGCAGCTGGGGGAGGGGGTGGGTTAGGACTGAGACAGGCCTCCTGGAGAAGGTGGGGTTTGAGCTGAGTCTTGAAGGAAGCCAGGAGGCAGGGGTGAGGGGGCAAGGCATTCCAAGGAGCATCTGAGGTGGATTCAAACCCAGATCCTGGGATTCTGGAGCTCAGTTAAAGCTCTGTATGAATCTTCTCTGTGTCATTCTGACATTCTGCTCCTGTCTAGTCACTTCTGGTGACAGACAACTCACTAGTCTGCAAGGCAAACCACTCTGTAGAGAGAGTCACTGAGTGTTAGAATTGTCCCTCTTCCCCTCTCATTGCTCCTACTTTTCTGGGACCCAACAGAACAAATCTATTCCCTTTTCCCTGTAAAATGCTTGAGTCCAAATTCTGCCTCTGCTTCTTTCTGCCAGCGTAACCTTGAACAAGCTATTTTACTTGTCTGGGCCTCAGTATCCTCATGTGTAAAGTGAGGGGAATGAGGTCCCTTCCAGGTTTGTCTCTGAGGCTTTGACAAGACAAGCTCACTGTAGATAGAACCTTGCTGGAAACTAGCTTGATCCAGAGTGAGAGACCAGCCAGCTTGTGTTGCACAGGGTATGCCAACCATGGGAGGTGGGGACTGAAGGTGGGATGAATGCCTGGGAAGCTCGGTCCACCACGTGGCTCCCTCTTGCCTTGGAGACTCTGGGGACATCCTGTTCCACCGTCATGTTGATTGTCCTTTTTCATTCTGGACAAGGAATAGAGGAGATACATTCATTCCTTCTCTCCTCATACCTCCATCGACCCCATCACGCAGTCCATCTTCTACAAAGATCAAATGAGATAACGTTTCTAAAGTATCAGTGTCTGACATAAAACATACAGAACATACAGAATGTACACACACATATATATGCATACACATATGTATATATACATATAATGTGTTTGTGTGTATATGTATATATACATATATACATACATATCTATCTATATACATATACAACATATCTATCTATCTGTCTGTCTATCTATCTATCCATCCACACACACACCTATCCCTCTTCCTTCCACCCTCTATGAACCTAAATTTAGGATAGAATCATAGAATGCTAGACCTGAAAGGAACTTTTTAATCAATGAATGAATTAATGAACAACAAAAAAAACCTATTGAGTGCTTTCTATGTGCTTGGTACTGGGATAAGCCTCAGGGAGTCAAAGAAGAGTGAGCTAGGCTCTGCGTGCCAGGAGCTCAGGTTCTAACAAGGGAAAGCAGTCCCTAAAGGGAAGTGGTGACCAGAGAAGAGAGTTTTGGTCTGGGAAGTTACATGAAGAGGGAGTGAAGCCATCTGACCACTGGCAGTCATGTTCTCTCTGGTAACGGGAGTGTGAATTTGATTATTACTCAGCTAGAGGTGGAAAGCCAGGGAGCTTGGAGGGTGGGGAGCTTGGTGTCATGGTAAGAAGATGGTTGGAGAATCACTTGCTGGGGTCGCCATGAGGTTATAGAGGAAGAATTCTCGTGAACTCTCCTCTGAAGTAACCTAGTTTCACCCTTTCATTGTAAAGATGAGGAAGCCAGGGTCGGGAACAGGAAAATCACTTGACCAAGAAACTTAATGGAGGGACAGAGAGTGGAAGCAGGTCTCCCAATTTTTTAGTATCCCTCACACCATACACATACCCTTAATGGAGGGGAGTAAGAGGGTGTACTCTCTCACCGTCTCCCCCTTCTCTCTCCCTTTCTCTCTTACTCTCTCCATCTTTTCTGAGACATTGTGTGTGAGACAGAGAAACAATGAGAGACAAACAGAGAGACAGAGAGAGAGAGAGTGTGTGTGTGTGTGTGTGTGTGAGAGAGAGAGAGAGAGAGAGAGAGAGAGAGAGAGAGAGAGAGAGAGAGAGAGGAAGAAGAAAGAGAGAAAGGAAGAAGAGAAAGGAAGAGAGACAGGAGAGAGGAAGGTAGAGGAGAGGAGAACAGAGGGAGAGAGGAGGAGAGGGGAGGGGAGTGCAAAGGAGAGGAGGGAAGAAGAGGGGAGAGGAGGAAAAAGGGGAGGAGAGGAGACATTCTCTGTCTCTCTGTATCACTCTCCATGTGTTCTCTCCTTCCTCAGGCTCCTCTTCATCTTCCATCTTTCTAATCTCTCCACCCTCCCTTCCCTGACCTCTTCCTTTCTCATTATTTCCTATCTCTTTCTCTCCTTCCTCTTCCTTCATCCCTCTTCTCCCTTCTCCTCTCTTCCTTCTGCTGTTCTTTGTTTCTCTTTCTTCCCCTCCTTCATTTTATCTCTCACTTCCTTCTCTCCCACCCCTTTCTCACCCTCTGTCTTCCTCTCTTTTCTTTCCTCTCTCTTTTCTCCCTCCTTCCCTTTTGCACTGAATGCCATGCTAAGATCTTAGTTGTGTTGAGACCAAAGTCTCAGCAGAACAAGATGCCCACTGGGCAGATCCCCAGGAGAGATAGAAGGGACCTCTTGCTGGCTGCTAGGTGAATAACAGAACTCCCCCTGCCATGATCTGAAAGAGCCCGGGAGCTGGCTTTCTTTCACCCTGACTGACACATAAGAGTAATTTACTACATTAATATTATGCTAGGAACAAACACCATTTGTCTGCCTCCAAAACTCCTGGAGGGACAGCAGTGGCAAGCATACAGTGATGTCAAAGCCAGCCTCACTGCTGCAGCCAGCGCTCCAAACAGCATTGAGGCCTGAGGCAGAGAGGCAGAAAATCTTCTGATCCAAGGCCTTCTGCTTATCAGAGCCCAGCCCCACTGGCAGGACAGTTATATTGGGCCCCTGGCTCAAAGCAAGGCCCCTAGTCTCATAGGGCAATTGGGATATTGAATCCTGTCCAGGCACCATATTTCAGGAAGGACAACAATAAACTAGCAAGGAAAGGACAGTCAGGAAAGGAGGGGGACAGGTGGTTGGGGAAGTGCCTCAACACATGCCACACGAGATTGGGTTGAGGGATGGGAAAATAGAGAAGAAAAAACTCAGGGAAAACATGAGAGATGTGTCTTCAAGTATGTCCAGGGCTGCCATATGGAGGAGGGGCAAAGCTTGTCCTACTCCTCCCCAGAGGGAAAGGCCAGGAGCAATGGGGGAAGTCACAAAGAGGGGAATAGAGGCTCTTTATAAAGAAAAACATACTATCAAGAAGAGCCTTGGGAAGTAGTGAGCTCCCCATCACCCGAGACACTCCCAACAAAGGAAGGTGGGAGAGCCCCTTCTCAGATTCCTCAGATACATTATAGAGAGGATTTTATTCAGGTATGGGTAGGAGCAGATGGCCACTAAGCTTCCTTCCAAACCTAGGTTTCTCTGGTCATCTCAGTCATGTCTGACTCTCTGTGACCCCATCTGGTGTTTTCTTGGCAAAGATACTAGAGTGGTTTGCCATTTCCTTCTCCAGACCATTTTGCAGATAAAGAAACTGAGGCAGACAGGATGGAGCAACTTGCTCAGGGTCACATGGCTAGTAAGTGTCTGAGGCTGGAGTTGAACTCAGGCAGATGAAGCCTTTGATTCTGTGCCCTAAGCTCTATGCACTATGATGCCACCTACCTGCAATAGGTGCTTAATAAATGTCCTTTGGATTGAATTGAATATGTAAGAGAAGTTTTGTACTGCATGTTTTGCCTGGTGTCTAAGGTGTTCCTGGCTCTAACTCCTGTAAGTGACTTGTCCAAGGTCACCCAGCTTTGAAGTGGCAGAGTTAGGACTCCTCCTCTGGTCTCCAGGATGGAGCAGGAGAATCTGTACTACCCAGCCCTCTTGGTGTCTTAACAAAAGCTATCACCTCTTCCTTCCTCCTTAGGAATGTTAATAACCAGAAGTACAAAATGTTAGATGTTTTCCCCTTTATTCAGGAAGGAAACCAAGCAGAGCCCACAGGCTTGATGAGAGAGAATTAGCTCCCCAGCATCCGATTTTATCTGGGCTCAGTCTGCAGGAGGCCCAGGATGCTGTCCTGTTCTCTAGTTTCTCTCCAGCACTTCCAGCCCATGGGGTTCAGTGATGAGGATGCTAATTCTGGCCCCAGCAGGACCAGAAGAGAAATGGGCAGGGAGGACTGTTTGTCTCCCTCCCTGCTTACCAGACCATGTAACCCCTGAGGATAGGCGATAGATCTTGGGGCACACACAGCACAGGCAGGAAATGTCCATTCATGGAGCTGTCTGTGGGTGTGACACAGAGTCTGAGAATGTCAGAACTGGGAGAGACCTTAGAACAGGGAAGGTCAGAGCTGGGAGGGGCCTTAGAACAGGGGATGTCAGGGCTGGGAGGGGCTTTAGAACAGGGGATGTCAAAGCTGGGAGGGGCCTTAGAACAGGGGATGTCAGGGTTGGGAGGAGTCTTAGAACCGGGGATGTCAAAGCTGGGAGGGGCCTTAGAACAGGGAATGTCAGAGCTGGGAGGAGCCTTAGAACAGGGGATGTCAGAGCTGGGAGGGGTCTTAGAACAGGGGATGTCAGAGCTGGGAGGGGCCTGAGAACAGGGAATGTCAGAGCTGGGAGGGGCCTGAGAACAGGGGATGTCAGGGCTGGGAGGGGCCTTAGAACAGGGGATGTCAGGGCTGGGAGGGGCCTTAGAACAGGGGATGTCAGGGCTGGGAGGGGCCTTAGAACAGGGGATGTCAGGGCTGGGAGGGGTCTTAGAACAGGGAGTGTCAGAGCTGGGAGGGGCCTTAGAACAGGGGATGTCAGGGCTGGGAGGGGCCTTAGAACAGGAAGTATCAGAGCTATAAGCAACCTTATAAGCCTTCTAACTCATTTTGCAGATGAGGCAACCTAGGCCCAAAGTGAAGTGACTCTTCCCAGGTCGCACAATCATTAGTGTTACAGTTGAGACCAGAATCCAGGCCAGTGCCCTCCCCCACTGTGCCAGGCTGCCTCCCTGCTGTTTGGTGATAGAATTTATGGCAAAAAGGAAACTAGGAGGTGGTGTATTGCCTTCATGCCCTCACAAGCTAACACAGACCATTGGCTGCATCCTCATCTTGGGAAAGGCAGCAAAATGGACATAGTATTAGGCCAGACCACTTTATGACTCCATGGAGAGCCCAGGCTGGGGGCTCAGTAGGCCCTCTGTGGTTGATGCTGTTGGCATCAGTGTTAGTGTGTTAAAGGCAGGCCTGCCTCCTGTGGCCCCAACTTAAGAATGATGGCAGACCAAAGATGCACTAGTTCATGAGCCTTGAGGCCACCCATGGCAGAGTGGAAAATACCTCAGACCTGGAGCTGAAGGGCCTGGGTTCAAGTCCTCACTCTGTCCTCACCAATGATATGACCTTGCACATATCATGAAACCTTAGCTGTAAAATTCAAAAGCCATGCTTCACACAGGATGTCCCATTTCCCATCATCATGCCTTTGCTCCTGCCATCCCCATATCTGGAATTCCTTCCCTGCTCACCTCTACCTCTTAGAATACCTAGTTTCCTTCAAGCCTGAGCCCCAGCACCACCTCCTACATGAAACCTTCCCAGATCTTTCCAGTTGCTGATCAGTGCCTCCCATCTCAAAAAATTAAATTAAATTAAATTAAAAATTGTCTTCTCTTTTGCATTTACTTTGTATATACTCAAATATATGCAGCAATAAAAGGTAAGGTGTTTGAGGGCATAGACTGTTTCCCTTTTGTCTTTGTATGCTCAAAGCCCAGTACAGTACTTGGTACATTTTGTTGTTCAGTTGTGTCTGACTCTTCATGACCCCATGTGCCATATAGCGTGCCAGGCCCTTCTATCCTCCACTATCTGCCTGGCACATAGTAGGAGTTTTATCAACATTCATTTTATTTATAACCTTATTTATAAATAGTTGCTTATAAAATAAATATTTATATGTATTTGTTTATAAATATTTGATTGATCAAGGGCTCCAATTCAGTCCAATCCATCTTAAAGGCTTCCTTCATGCAAGGCATTGCCCACATGTTGGAGATACAAAGAAAGACAAAATCAAAACTGTTCCTGCCCTCAGCAAGGTTACATTCTACTGGAGGAAAAAAACATGCAAATAGTTCATTATATAGATGAGAATTTGAGAAGGCAAGAGAGAAGCTCACCAACCAAGGAGATCTGGTTTGCTCTAGAAAGTGGTTTATGAACTAAGCCTTGAAGGAATACTAAAGGCAGAAGGGTGGGGAAGGAGCATTCCAGGCAAGGGGCACAGCTTGGGTATGCCAAATAGGCCAGGATGGCTGAAAATGGGAGTGTATGAAGGGGAATAATATGAGATAAGACTGAAAAAGGAGGCTGGAACTAGATCGAGCTTTAAATGCCAAGCCCAGGAATTTGCATTTTGTCCTAGGGATAGGGAGCCATTGAAGAGTGTTGAGCTGCAGTCATGGGGGAAGACTGGCCCTTTGGGAAGATGATGGGATGATGGGTATGAAAGCCCTCTGTAACTATAATGTGCTAAGCTGTTATTCTTGAGGATGTAAGACAGTTGAGGATGTTGTTGGAAAAAATGAAAGGGGACCTTTTCCCATGTCCTGCTATTAATGAATCTCTTTGTCTTCTTCTGAGGAACAGGGTTTAGGGGTGAGAGGGACCACTGGAGGAGCGGGAGGACCATTTGCATCAAGACCCACGAGAGTGGCCAGAAGGAGATCGAAGCCTTCGATGCGGCCATCTTGCTCATCCGAAACCCCTACAAGGCTCTCATGGCAGAGTTCAACCGCAAGTATGGTGGCCATATTGGCTTCGCCTCCCAGGCCCACTGGAAAGGCAAAGGTAAGGACCATGGGTGCTGCCCCAGCCTGGCACCCCAGTCAGGCCATCTATCCCCAACAGATATTAAATAAGCTCAGGAGTTTGGGCATCTGAGGGCAGGACCTCTGGGGATAGTGTGTGGTCCTTGCAGCATCCCTGGAGGGTGCATAGGAGAAGGGAGTAGGGTAGGGTGTTCTTTCTTTGAAAAAATCATTTATAATACTCTTTTGGATATATATTATCTTTTTAAAACATTCTCATTTTTAATTAGCCTCCTTCTTCCTATCAGGTTTTCTCCACCTCCCCTAAGCCAAGCCTCATCTTCTGAGATGCAGACTCCCCAATCCCCTTGTGGGTGATGGGGTCTCTTCCAGGCCCTCCCCCACTGGTTCCCAGCTGCTCCAGAGTTCCCACCTTCTCTGCGGTGCTCCTCAAAAACATATTGTGGGATGCTGTTAATTATAGCAATTTACAAATTGCTCCCATGAAATTGATGCTGCTGGAAAGAGTTAAAAATCTCGAGCTTCATTGAACATCTGCTCCCCTCCATTCCACGTGTCTTTAAAGGGAATGTCTGCTGAGTCTTATAACCCCAAACAGCCCCCTGCCTGATTCTCACCCCAGCAGGGAAGGGAGCATGAAGAGAGGGAAAATGGCAGTGGGTTTACTTCTTCTCTCGAGAAGGCAGGGGGCAGGAGGTTTTTGAATTTTAGTGATTGAAACCAGAACAAGAGTCTGAGAATGAGGCCCCAAGTATTCCCAAAGAGCATAGAAAATATATAGTTAGAACTAGAAGGAACTTTAAAATAATAAAAGTGTTAAAGCTGGACAGAATCATAGAAAAGAGAATGTCAAAGTTGAGAGAGCACTTAGAACAGGGAAATGTCAGAGCTGGGAGGGGCCTTAGAACATTAAGATGTTAGGACTGGAGGGGACTGGAGGTCATGCTTTTTAGCTGGCAGCTCTAGCCATATTACCCCAAACTTAGCTCATAGAATTTGAAGACATAAAACATGAAAGATTTGAGCTAGAAGGAACCTGAGACACAGAATGGAAGAAACAGATGATGCCTCAAAGACCAGACTGACCATGGGGATGGACAAGCCCTAGAATTGTTCCAGTAGCCTTTTTGTTCTGTTCCACACTAAGCTTTTGAAGTCAGAATTTGCTGCTGAACTAACATCCCTGGGCACACCCTCCATTTGGCAGGGTGGTTCCCCCAAGAAGGACTAATCCAGGCTTCCTCCCTAACCCTGATACACAGTCTTGACTGTCCAAGGAGGCTTGGTGTCAGAAGAAGAGCTATAGACTCCTCTGAGCCAAGTTGAGCCCAGACTCACTCCCAGAACATCTTGAGTTAGACCAGTCTAACTGAGTCCAACTCCCAGCTGCTCATTGGTCAGAGCTCTAAGAGTCTATAAAAGAGCTGCCCTTCAGCCTAGGGCTTTGTTTGGTGCCATTGGGCTGGGTATGTCCACCAATGTCACCTTCCTACCCACCTCTCCTTCCCCTCTTTACTGCAGAAAGCCAGTAGGGGACAGAAGGACATTTCCATTCTCACCTCCACCTCCACAACCTACTTCAGAGTTGCAAGTGCCCCAGACCAAGGGAGTTTCCTTGAGGAACTCAATCTTTAGCCTTCTGGGGTTGCCTGACCCAGCTGGAAACTCAAGGCCGTCCAGGCCATTGTCACTCAGGTGCCTCCTAGCAGACCTTGAGCCAAAGTCTCAGTTCCCCAAAGGTCTCCAGAGCTTGGGGCAGCATAACATGGTACAAAAAGACATTACATCTTGAGTCAGAAGGCCTGGATTCTGACTTCTGCTGTTTGCTTCCTGTGTGACCTTGGGTTGGTCCTTTCTCCTCCCTCCTCCATCCTTCTAAAATGAAGGTGTTAGAGTAGATGAACTCCATCAATCAATTACAATTATTGAGTGCCTACTATGTGACAGGCACTGTGCTAAGCACAAAGGATGCAAAGACAAAAGTGAAGCAGTCCCTGACTTCAAGGAACTTACCGTCTTTCAGAGGAAACACATGTCCACATGAAATACATACAAAACAGAAGCACTAAGAAATTTTTAAGGGCTGAGACATTAGCAGCTAATGGGATTGGGAAAGTTCTCATGTAGGAGATGAAAGTTGGCCTGAGCTTTGAAGGACACCAAGAGTTATAAGAAGCAGAATATGACTCTGTACAAATGCATGGAGGTGGGAGATGACCTCTAAGGTTTCTCCTGACTTCAACATTTTAGGGATTTGAGCAGAATAAAGAGTGTGGCAGAAAAGGGCCTAAAAGTTAAGGAACCTTTTATTCCCAAGCTCACAATTCTCTTAAGTCTCTTCCTGCTTTCCATCCTAGGATAAACTGACCTTGAAAGTCATTCCAGGTTTGACTTCCTATGGCTCTGTTCTCTCCAAATTTTTCTCTCCTGTTCTCCTCTCTCTGACTAGCCTTTCTCCCCTACACATAGAAAGGTCAAGCTGTGATTATCTTCACCTTCTCAAAAAAAAAGTAGAAGGAAGGGTCTGGTAAGCAAAGAGCTTTAGGTCTAGTATTCAAGGACCTAGTCTAGAATTTCACTTCTGCTTCCCATCCTGTGCCTCAGTCTTCTCCACTATCAAATGAAGGGGTTGTACTGGATGACCTGCAGAGGGATTCAGAGCTACAAAGGGCCCTATAGGTCACCTAATCCAGCCACCCTCCCATTTTATAGATGAAGAAACTGAGGCCAGAGAGGGATCATTGATTTAGGGTTACAATGAACCTTGCAGGTCCAACTCCCCTCATTTTACAGAAAAGGAAACTGAGGCCAGAGAGGGATAACAGATTTAGAGTCCAATCTCTTTCATTTTACAGATAAAAAAACTGAGGCTAGAGAGGGGTCACAGATTTAGAGCTACAAAGGGACCTCAGAGGCCATTCCAACCCCCTTCATTTTATACAGAAAGAAACTGAGGTGGGGGGAGGTGCAGGGGGGAAACACTGGCCCAAGATGATAGAAGTAAAGGTATAATTTGAACCCAAGTCCAGAGCCACTCTTCCACTGTGTCTGATTTGTCTAAGTAGTAAGGCTGAGTTTGAATTCAGATCCCCTGACTCCTAAGCCAACCCTCTCTCCATAGCCACCTCTTCCATTCAGTGGTCCTTCAGGTTCCCTGCTTCTGGAGTTTAGCCATCCGTGAGTTTCATTGGTAAGGGGAAGGATTAACAGGAGAGGGCTCAGTGGCACTGGGCTCTGCAGCAGGCTGGTGCACACAGCTGTTGGAGACACGGCTCTGCCTCTCGCCACCATCACCACCCCCAGTTCCAGCTGTGCATCTCCCCAGTCCAGGCTGAAGGCCCCTGTAAAATCTGGATTTTGTTCCATGACATTAATTTTATGATCTCCCTGGAGCTGATCCAAAGCAAAGTTTTATGTGATATGATTACACAAGGTGAATTGTCCTGGATCTGTGTAATGAAACAGATACTGTGTTTAATGATTCCTTGGGGAATTAAGTGCAGTTGGGCTATTAATCAGGCATGGGTTCCTGCAGGAGAATGATATGGAGCCGCAGAGACCTGGAGCTTGCCTGCCTTGGGAGCCATCGGCACGTGCCTGCATTCCAGTGCTGGTGGACCCCATGCCCAGTAGCAATGTTTATTGCAGAACATGCATGCTAAGATCAGTTACCAAGATACCAGGGAAAACTGGAAGGGCTTCCCCGCTCTCCATCCTAACGCTGCCCTTAGCAGAAAGCACTTGGAGATGAGATGACCCAAGAACTTGGAGGGGTGAAGTCCAGGACAAAGCTCACTGAGTACTGTAGGACAGCAAAATACAGCCAGGAAAGGTCTTAGTGGCCATCAAGTCCACCCCCTCCTCCCTCATCTTCAGATGGGAGAACTGCAGTATGTGAAGTGACTTGTCCAGGGTCATGCAGTGTGGCAATATCTGAATCTGTATTCATGAACCTCAGTGTTTTATCCAAAGTTCCATCCAGCTGCTTCTGGGAAAGAGAGCCTCGTCTGGAGTCCAAAGACCTGTATTTGAATCCTGGCTCTACTATCCTTGAATTCAAGTCAACAAACATTAATTAAGCACATATTGCATGCAGGGCAGAGGCAACTAGGTGGCTCAGTGAGTAGTGCCTCTGCCTTGGAGTCAGGAAGATCTGGGTTCAAATCTGACCCCAGACACTTCCTAGCCATGTGACCCTAGGCAAGTCACTTCACCCTGTTTGCCTCAGTTTCCTCATCTGTCAAATGAGCTGTAGAAGGAAATGGCAAACCATCCAGTATCTCTGCTAAGAAAACCCCAAATGGGGTCACGAAGAGCTGGACACAACTGAAATGACTCAAGAGCAACACAAGCCAGGCACTGCTTAAGGTGCTGGGGATACAAAGACCCTCAGGGAGCTTATATTCCACTGAGGGCATGTAACTTGTCCATAGATAAATAAATGCAAAATATTGTTAGTTTCAGAACACTAGGCATGGGGAGGGGGTGGTGAGAGATAGTGGGGAAGGATCAGGAAAGGCCTTTATGTAAGGTGGCATTGATCAGCCGTGTGCCCATGAGCAAGGAAGTTAGTTTACCTCCCTGGGCCTCAGTTTCCTCATCTGTTAAGTGAAGGAGCTGTACCAGATGGTCTGTAAGGTCGCTTCCAGCTCTAAATGCTATGAGAGATTTACTTAAGGAGCAAGAAGATATTCTAGTCTATGACTTTGAGTTGAGCAGAGACTGGGGTCTAATGGAAGGGGCTGAGCCCTAAGGGAGGGGGCTCTGGGGGAGTGGACTACACTGGGCTAGCCGGAATAATGACTGGACCCGGGACATTCTCACAGGGTCTGCCAGGCTGCTCAGGAGCCATTCTTGGTCAACGGTGCGCCTGGGTGGGAGAAGTCTCTTTACTGTTCACATATGCTCAGGGGGTTGTGGCTGATCGCCTTCCTATTAGAATGGAAGCTCTTAGAGGGCAGGGATTATTTCCTTTTGCCTTTGCTTCCCCAGCACCTGCACAGTCATTTGCACATGGTCAGTGCTCAAAAATGTTTGTTGGATTGAATTGAATTACAGTCAAGGAATCTCAGCTCCTTCATGCCAGGCATGGCACATGTGTGCTAGGCAAGATCATAGAATCTCAGAGCTGAAAGAAAACTTGGAGATTGTATAGTCCACACTGTGCCAAGGCAGAAATCCCCATCTTTAGCACCCCTGAAAGAAGTTCTTCCAGATTTCCCTTGAAGACCTCCAAAAAGGCAGTCTGTTCTACTTTTTGGACAGTTCTAATTGCAGTTGGGGGCACAGTGGATAGAGCATCAGGCCTGAAGTCAGGAAGACCTGAGTTCAAATCTGGCCTCAGACACTTAATAGCTGTGTGATCTTGGGTAAGTCACTTAACCTGTTTGCCTCCATTTCCTCATCTGTAAAATGAACTGGAGAAGGAAATGGCAAACTGCTCCAGTGTTTCTGCCAAGAAAATCCCAAATGGGGTCACAAAGCATCAGACATGACTGAAATGACTAAGCAGCAACGGCGATTGAAAGGAAGTTCTTCCTCCTACCAAGCTGACATCAGCTTCTTGGTAACATCCCCCACAGCTCCTAGTTCACCTCTGGGGCCAAGCAGAGCAAGGCTGAGCTCTCTTTCGCATGATAGCCTTTGCTTTACAACTATTACCTTATTTGATCCTCACAACAACCTTGGGAGGTACATGCTGTTGTTATCCCTGTTTTACGGTTGAGTTGAGGAAACTGATGCAAACAGAGGCTAAATGACTTGCCTAAGGACATATGGCTAGTAAATGTCTGGGGCTGGACTTGAAATCAGGTCTTCCTGACTGCGGGCCCAAGGCTCTTTCCACTTCACCACCCAGACAGTAATCATGTCCCCTAATCTCCCTTCTGCCCTGCTAAATCATCTCCAGTCTAAATATGCTCAAATTCAACTTCCTTCCTTGGATTCCATGTCTCTGAGTCCCCTCCCCATACTAGTCATCCTTCTCCTCATCCCTCTAGTCAAAATACAGCACCCGGAACTGAACATGAGAATCCAGATGGGGTCTAACCAGAACAGAGTAGAGTGGGGTTATCAGCACCTTCCATCTGGACAGCGCCTTCTCTTAATTAAGCCTAAGGTCGCAATCATTTTCTTTGGCTGCTTTGTCACTTCCAGTAGAAGACACAGTTTAGACACCATCCTAAGCCTTTCCTGATGCCCCAACTACTAGCAGCCTCCCTCCCTAATTACCTTGTATCCATTTGCATTTACTCTCTTTATATGTATGTTCTAAATACATATTCAGGGTGAATACAGGGTGTCCCAAATGTTTTAAGCTTTAATGCCTCCAAAGTGCCTAAGACTTTGGGGATACCTTGTTTTTGTCCTTGTCTCCCCATTAGAATGTAAGCTTCTTTTGAGTTGGGATTGCTTCATTCTTTGTACTTGTATCACCAGAACCCAGCCCCCTGTGCCTGGTACAGTGCTTGTTGATGGATAAACAGTCTTAGTCAGAAGATTGTATGTAGATTTAGAGCCAGAAAGGACCTCAAAGTGCACGTAGGCCAGGGTTTCTTAACCTTTTTTATGTAATAGACCCCCTTTGGAAGTCAGTCTGGTGAAGCCTGTGGACCCATTCTCAGAATCATGCTTTTAAATTGGTGGCAGCAGTGGTGGTCCTTCATCCTTGTAGAGGACCAATGACATCACAGATGATGTTTTGACTTGCATATGAATTGGATTTAAGTGAGGCAGAGCCATGCAGAGTCATCAGCCTCAGTCTCTCCTCCAGAGTCATTGAAGTTCTGTGGTAAGGCATAGTCAATAAATTAAATAAAATACATAGGATTACAAAAGAAACCAACTATATTGAAATAACAGTTATCAAGATATAGATATACATATACATATACGTATACATACATGTATATATACATACATACACACATACATAAATATAGATATATAGTCCCCCAGACTTCTTGAAATCTATTCAGGGATCCCTCGGAAGTCTACGGACCCCAGTTTAAAACTCCTGATCTAGTCCAACCTCTCATGTTGCAGGTGAGGAAACTGAAGATGAGAGAGGTTGCGCAAGATCACACAGGTATTAAGGAGCAGAGTTAGGATTTGAACCCAGGTCTTATGAATCCAACAGAAAAATGACTAAACAGGGCAGCCAGGTAGTACAGTGGATAGAGAGGTGGGCCTGAAGTCAGGAAGACTCATCCTCATGAGTTCAAACCTGGCCTGAGACACTTACTAATTGGGTGACCCTAGGCAAGTCACTTCACCCTGTTTGCTTCAGTTTCCTCATCAGTAAAATGAGCTGGAGAAGGAAATGACAAACCACTCCAGTGTCTTTGCCAAGAAGATCCCACATGGGGTCATGAAGAATCAGACATGACTGAAACAACCGAACAACAACTTATGTATAACACTAGATCCAGCCTTCTCTCTACGACACCATCAGTGAAAGAATGTCAGAAAAAGAGCCCCTGGGCTGGGAGATTGGACCCCTGGATAGTGATAGTGTGACTTTGAACCAATCTCTACAGTTTTCTACACCTCAGCTTTCCCATCTGTAAAATGGATATTCCAAAAATCTTTATGCAGATTTAAGTGATTAAAACAACAACAACTTAAAACTGTACTCTTAGGCTGTTGGAACACCTGATATATCTGCCCGACAAACCTTCCTCTGTCTCTCTCCCTCCTTCCCTCCCTCCCTTTCTCCCCCACCCCACCCCTACCTCTCTCTCTCTCTCTCTCTCTCTGCCTCTCTCTGTCTCTGTCTCTCTCTGTCTCTCTGTGTGTCTGTCTGTCTCTCTCTCTGTCTGTCTCTCTCTGTCTCTGTCTGTCTGTCTCTCTCTGTCTCTGTCTGTCTCTCTCTGTCTCTGTCTCTCTCTCTCTCCTTTTTCTCTGTCCATCTCTGTCTATCTGTCTTACTGTCTTTGTCTCTAGGAGGCTTCACAGAAATAAGGACCAAGAAAGTACTCTGAAAATGTTTAAAGCTATATAAGTGCTCGATCTTTTTTAATCATTCAGATACATCTGGTCTTAACCCATTATAACAGTATGGGCCCAATCAGGCAGATAGATTATAATAATCTGCTTCTGTGATTTAAAAAAAACTCTCCTCATTTTGGGCATAAACACTCCCCAAGCAGCTAGAGCATCATGGGGGTGGGCTAGGATGAGATGAAAGGCATTGAAGGGGGAAGAAGTAAGATTTTTACCAAGAATGTTTCTTCTGCTATTTTGCATCTATGCCTGGGGGCCCAGCATTTCAACTAATGTTCCCATTTATGGTCTTCAGAAAGGCCTCTTAGAATCCTAGATTGTTCAAGCTAGAAAGAGTCATTCATTAGTCAAGCCCTCTCACTTTAGAGAGGAAGAAAGACCCAGAGAGAAGAAGGGACCTGACCAAGGTCACAACACAAATCTGGGACTTGAACCCAGATCTTCTGGTTTTCCCCTCACCATAAAATCAGAAAGCCACAGTAGAAGAGGCACATTCTTTATATCCTTCTTCCCCCAAACTGGTCCACAATGAGGGTTGGCTCTTTATGGTTAGCCAGATCATGGATTTAGAGCTATAGGGAACTTCAGAGAACATTGACTCCAACCCCTTCATTTTACAGAAAAGGAAACTGAGGCCGAGGGAAATGAATTGGCCTCCAAAGTCACATGATACTGAAGGCAGGATATGAACCTAGGTCCTCTGACTTCAAATCCAGTACTGTATTACTTAGTATATCCTCTGAGGACTCACTCCCTCTCACTTCTTTCCTTCACAGAGTGGCCAGAGTTTGTGAAGAATTATGCACCATGGTGGGCCACGCACACGTTGGACTGGCTGAAGTATGGCAAGAAGGTCTTGGTGGTGCACTTTGAGGACCTCAAGCAAGATTTGTTCACTCAGCTGGAGAGAATGGTCAGCCTCCTGGATGTGGATGTCTTTGAGGACAGGCTCCTGTGTGTCGAGGGCCAGAAAGATGGAAACTTTAAGCGCTCAGGGTTGAGAAAGCTAGAGTATGACCCTTACACCCCTGAGATGCAGAACACCATCAACTCCTACATCAAGATGGTGGACAGGGCCCTCAAAGTGAGGAACCTCACGGGAGTCCCGGATGACTACTACCCTAGATGATGAGGCCTGTGGGGAGACCAGGATTGCAAGGGTGGGGAGGGAGGAAGATCAGGGATCCCAGCAGAAGAGGCCAGCTCCAGATTCTTAAGAGCTAGCCAGGTTGGGCTAAATTTCAGTCTTGGCTTTTTGGATGACCCATTTTGCTGCTATTCCCCTTCAGGCATTCCCCGCATGAAAACTAACTCAGCCCTAAGAGGCTGTTCAGACATTTCCACCAATCCAGTAGGTTGTTCAGGCACATGCCCCCCACCCCCCTACCCCCCCCCACAAATTTCTGTCTTTCTCCTCCTCCTCCATTCCCCCACTTTTCCTCTTTCTTCCTTTGTCCCTGCCTATCTCCCTTTCTTCCTACCTGCTTTCCCTTCTCTCTCTCTCTCTCTCTCTCTCTCTCTCTCTCTCTCTCTCTCTCTCCCTGTCTTTTTCTCTCTCTGTCTTCCACTACCCCATATGCCCCCAGTCTTCTTTCTCCTTTTCACTCTCCCTTCCCCTTCAGAATCATTGGAAATAGTGGTGATTCAAGCCCTCTTTTATTGAACATTTCCTTGATCTCTACCCTTGCGCTTCATGATTATTTTCAGCACCCAACTACTACAGTTTCTGCCTTGGAATGAGAAGGTGCTCCATTCTCTTGGGGATAGGGACAGGAAAAGAAGTGGTCATCCTTCAGACATGCCCACTAAAAGAGCTGGCAATAAACAGAAAAGCAGTCTCAGACCCTACCCCACCCCACCCTGGCTTGGTCACCTGATCTCTACCTGGTGCTCTTCCTTCATGCCTAACCTGAGAATCTGAAGGTATGAGCAGGACAGTGCTGGGCTTGGAGTCAGAAGAGACTCAAGTTGGAACCCACCTCTGACACCTATTAGCCATGTGACCCTGGGCAAGTCACAACTTTTCTGAGCCTCAGTTTTCAAATCTGTGAAATGGGGAGAATAATACCTATAGCACCTACCTTTACAGGATTGTTATGAGAATCACATGAGACCACAGGTGTAGAGTGCTTTACAAGCATTAATGTGCAAATCTAAATCTCAGCTATTATTATTAAAGTATCTAGGCCAATATAGAAAGCACACTAGATTTGGCATCAGGAAGACCTGGGTTCAAGTCCCACTTCTGACCATTAGGCTCTTAGCTTCCATGACTTAGGTGGAAAGACATCCCACACAGGGAAGTCCTCAAGGCTAACAAAATCCTAGATCCCTTGGGTTTTTATGAATCTGGGCTTGTTCTTTAATAACATCCTCTCTTTACTTATCAATTTCTGTTCCTAAAATGTGGGTCCCAGGCTTCCTGAATGGGGTCTAGGGGAGGCTGGCAGGCAAGAGGACAGCAAGGAGGAGGCCTTCAAGAGCCAATGACTGGTAGGGACTGGTGGTGGTGAAGAAATCTTCACTCCCTGCCCCAAACACTGCATAGGCATTGGAGAAATGATGGCCACACTGGAGAGGAGCTAGACACCCACCAGAGGGGAGTGCAGGACACACATGAATGGCCAGAGGGAGAGGAGGTCCTCTATGGGAACCAGCAGACAGAAGATCCCCTTTATTATTGGGTGTCTCCTTATCCAACCCCGGGTCCAGAGAATGGGTGCAGTGCTGGGACTATTCAGGAAATCACCAACATGTATCACATTTCTGGGGAGCAGATAGGGTACACCTTGGAGTCAAGAAGACTGACCTCTGCCACACACTAGCAGTGTGACCGTGGAGAAGTCACTTAACTTCTCCAGGGTTGCCAGCAACAGCCCTAAGACTACAAAATACTAACAAATAGGCAATCTGTGTCAGTGGAGGGGACCTCGCCTTGGGATCTTGGGAACTCCCCAGGTCAATGAAATCCTGGGTCTAGAATATTTAAGACATATTCCTCTGGCAATTTTCTCTCCCCTTGGAGGTGGGTGCTGTAGGTTTTATTATCCCTACTCTGTAGACGAGGAAACTGAGGCTCAGAGGATTTAAGGTAAGGAGGGGGTTAGAATGCATGGTGATATATCAAACTAGAACAGGAATCCTTAACTCTCACCCAGGTCCCTGTGCTCTCCCAGCCCCACCCACCTGGCTTGACTTCTACCTCCCTACAAACAGAAATAGACTGGCCTCAGGCATGCCTGCTTTTCTTGGAGAGGCTTCTAAAGGACAGGATGGGGGTGGGACGGGAGGAAGGGAGGCATCTCTAGACAAAATGGCTTTTTCATCCTGGAGGCACCAAACCAAAGGATTTCAGGGGGCCTGAGTCACTGGAACATCCATCCCACAGAGACAACTTTCTTCAGCTCAGCATGGGAAGGTGCCACCCATCCCCCAGCCAGAGCCCTCCTCCCCATCTTCTCATCCTCCAAGCTCCTCAGTACCACCTGACAGCTTCCCCCCGCCCCCGACCTTGCTATGTGGATACAAAAGCCATACAGTGTCCACAGATTCTTTCCGATTGTTTGTCCATCATGTGCAGCTTTCCCCATCACTTGGAATGTTCCCTCTCCTTTCATCCTCTGCTCACTCCCAGGAGAGAAGCGTACCTGAAAGGTGGCTAGAGGCCAACAAAGAAATATATTTTTTTAAGAGGTGTATGAGTAAGCTGCTTCCCCTTGGGGAGCTCAATCACACAGAAGATGGAATGCCCTTAATCTCTTGATTCTCCCTCACTCACATTCCTTTACTTGACTTAATCCCTCAAATCCCTTGTCTTCATCTGGGTGTGGACATCTGTACACCAAGGGACACCCTGAGCCCAGGGGCCTTGGGGTCTCTGAATGTATTTTGTATGCAGTTCCCTGGACTGATTTTTAGTCTTTCTTTAGCAAATCAAGGTGGGAGGGGGAGTTGGGGTGCCCTCATCCTGCTTGGATGCCGGCTCTCTGGAGGGCAGTGTGCCCAGAAGATGGGTGCCCAAGAGCTGCTTCTGCCCAGGGCTTGGCCCAGCCACCCACCTCTGTATGAACACTCCTCAGGTTAATGCCATCATTAAATGAGCATTTTGTTGACTTTCTCTGACGTGGCTGTGGCCTACATGGTACCTTGTGCTTGATGTGTTCTATGTGTGCATGCATTGAGTGTGATTGTGTGTGCACATAAACATGTGCAAAACTGCTTTGGAAAGCTGTCCAGTGTGCATGTGAGGCATCCCTCTGAGAAGGCATCAAGAAGCTCTGCAGTCTGACACTTAGATGTGGGTCCATGACAAGCTCACTTAACCCGTCTCTCACCATGACCCTAGCCCTAGAGAATAAGGACCTGGGCTCAAATTCTGCTACCTGTGTCACCTTGGGTGAGTCCCTTCCCCTCTCCGGGCCTCAGTTTCTTGAAATGTAAAATGAGAAGATTGGACTAGGTGGCCTAGACATCCCTTCTTAGCTGTGGATCTAAAATCCTATGGTCCTAAGTCCCTTCACTTCTCTGGGCCTCAGTTTCCTCTTTTGAAAAATGAAGGGATTGGACTACAAGGCTTCTGGGGTCTCTGCCAACTGTAGGTCTATGAGCCTTGATGAACCCCAAAATGTGGGTACCTCCTTCAGAGGGTGAACATGAGGCTCAAATGAGGTCGTGTGAGGAAAGTCCTTTGTAAACTCTCAAGGATGACAAAGGTATTAGTTATTACTGTTAGTACAGTTTGTCAATATTTTCCTGCCTCCTGCCCAGTGTGGCCAATAGTGCAAGTGTGACGGTCCCCATCGTGCAGATGAAGCATGCTCAGATGCTCTGAGGAGCCCAGAAGAGGAGTTGGGGCAGGGAGCAATAGCTCACATCGAGCCTTTGGGTCTCTAAAGTGTCTTCTTTACAACAGCTCTGTGAGGTGATGCATCCAAGGGTCATTGTTCCCATTTTAGAGACTGACCAAACTTTGGCTCTGAGAAGGATCACAAAGCTAGTAAGCACCAGAGGTAGGATTTGAACCCAGATCTTCAGACTCCACAACTAGCACTCATTCCATTACTTCATGTGACTTTGTCTAAGTTCACACCAGGACTGAAACCCAGGTCTTCTTAGGAATAATATATGACTTTAATGGTTGCTAAGCTGCTTTGGTAGATGAGATCCTTACTGGGAGTTCCTTACAACAATGAAATCATGGTTGAAAAAATAAAATATATTATGGCTTGCAAAGCACTGTAACTTACATGATCTCGTCTGAGCCCCACAAAACCTTGT
Organism: Trichosurus vulpecula; assembly: GCF_011100635.1. NCBI lineage: Eukaryota > Metazoa > Chordata > Mammalia > Diprotodontia > Phalangeridae > Trichosurus > Trichosurus vulpecula. Next base: position 22,839,571 of record NC_050573.1, on the reverse strand, counting down.
GTAGTGGTGTGGTATTCTGCCCATTTCACAAATGGTGAAACCGAGGTGAAATTTCTTACCAAGGGTCACATAATTTATAAGAGGGGCACGATTGGAATCCAGGATCTTCCTGCCTCTGAGTCCAATAGTCTTTGCCACTGTGCCATATTGGTATCTACATGAAAATAATTATCCTCAATATGTGTGTGTGTGTTTAAGAGTAGGGACAGTTGAAATGTCAGGACCCTGTGTCTTCATGTTTGATCCTAGCCTTTGATATCTGGATATCTGTGTTTGCCACTGCCAGTGACAAATGCAGGCCTTATGTGACTGAGTGAGTGACTCTGTCCTTCTGTGTGCATAGGAAAGGGTGTGGGTCTGGAGAAGGAAGCTCTATCTCCTCTGTGTTGATATTTAGAGTAGAGTTAGAGGAAGGAGGGGTTGTTTGGAAGAGATCAGAGCTGGCAGCAAGGAGTCCCATGTGGATGGGTGGGGGCCCACATCAGCAAACTCCCAAATAGCTTTTCAAAGAGGATTCTGTGTTTCACTATGACCTTTGGGAAGTTGCACCACTTCTGAAGAAACCTGATCCCAGAGCCCCATAGGAGGGCCCTTTCTGTAGCCAGCCCTGAGCCTGGTATAGCAGGAGGGAGGGAAGAAAGATGGGAAAGCGGTCAGATGAGGTTGTTTTCAAAACAAGGTCCTTTGAGGGCATTACTTGGGGAGCTGAAAGCCAGGCAGCCCCAAGCTGCTGAATTCAGAGGAGAATTATGGGATATTTGAGCTAGAAGGATTTTTAGAGACTGTGTTTTAACTGATACATTTTAGAGATGGGGAAATGAAGACCTCAAATGAGAAAGTTGCTTATTCAAATCTAGCCAAGATTGTAACCAAGATCTACTGACTTCCAATGTTTTCAACAGGTCACATGATTCCTTACCCTTGCAAGCAAATAGGTCATTCATTGCAGGGCAGTCAAGAATCCAAAAGTGTATGAAAAGCCTCACATCTTCCTATCCAAGGTCAGGGTGGTCCTAAGGACAGGAAGTAGGCTGGGCAGTATTTCAGGATCCTCCTTGTATTGAGGCTTCCTCCAGTGTGGAGGAATCCAGCCCCTTCCCTGTTCCTAAAGCAGAATATAGCTTGCAGTTGACTATAGGGAGATATGAATGAACAGGATAATACCCTATATTTGTTTTTCTTTTTTTTCTTTTTTTTTGAAGGGGGGAAGGCAGGGCAATTGGGGTTAAGTGACTTGCCCAAGGTCACACAGCTAGTGTGTCAAGTGTCTGAGGCTGGATTTGAACTCAGGTCCTCCTGACTCCAGGGCTGGTGCTCTACTCACTGGGCCACCTAGCTGCCCTAATACCCTATAATTTATAGCATAAAATGTACTATATTGCATACTATAAAACAGGGAGAAGATCTAGGACCTTTCCCCATGAAATGGCTGGTGTTCAGCAAATTAACTTTTTTCCTCTGGCCACAAAATGATCCCCTAATACCAACTAGAGACCACACCCTAACCCCAGCCATAGGCCAAACCCTAAATGTGAACACAGACTACACCCAAGCCCTGACTACACGTTGAGGCCTGGCTATGTTCTGAGCTTTCCCTGGATACAAACTGTACTTCAGCTTTGGCTCCCATACCAAGCCCTAACCTTAGCAAGTCATCTGACTACCAGGTTGCCTTGGGTTACAAGGGGATTCTGGTGATTTGATGATCCCTTTTATGATCAGGGGTATAGATGTCTCTGTCGAGATTCCTTCTCACTGTTAGAGATACAATTCAACATGCTTGCCTCTTCGTGGCAAGTGAAGAGTGTTATCTTTGGACACAGGGATGGGGAAGTTAGCTCAATGTTTCTTTAGGTCACAAAATCCCAAGAAGCAGTGAACATTCAGCTTCAGCGGCCCACAGTTCTCTCCAGTTCATCAGAAAACCAGAGAAAACCAGCTGGTAAGGGATCTATTTGAGAGTGGATGGGGAGGGCTTTCCTAGATTCCTTCATATCCCCTCCCTACCCTAGAGGTGCAGTGGATAGAGCACTGGGTCTGCTGAGTTCAAATCGGGCTTTTGATCCTTACTATGACCCTGGGCAAGTCACTTAACCTCTGTTTGCCTCTGTTTCTTCAACTGTAATAATAGCATCTACCTCACAAAGTTATGAAAATCAAATGAGATAATAATTGTAAAGCGCTTAGCACAGTGCCTGGTACATAGTAGGCACCAGCCCACAAATGCTCAAATGTACCGTTCCCCCAGGCACATTTTCTGGGGGTGCTGGCCATGGTTCTGAACTCCAACAGAAGGCTCCCTCAGCATTCCAGGGCTGTGCCTGGAACAAGTGCCTCTGACTTTGGGCTTGGCTGTCGGGAGAACAGTGTAGGAAAAGGAGAGTTTTTTCCCTTTGGTCTCTGCTTCTGGCAGAAACAATTAAGAGGGGTGGGGGTGGAAGGTGTATGGAGGTGCTAGAAAGAAGACAGTTTCACTACAGAATAAGCAAAGAAGTGACCCTGGCCATTTCACTTTCCCCCTCTTGGCTTCAGTTTCCTATTTGTGTAATAAAAGGGCCAGAGTAAGTGATTTAAGATATCTACAAACATCCCTCCATCTCTAAACTCTATGGTCTCTCTGACTTCTATGATATGTGTGACCTATACCCATAGGGATTTACTGAGTACCAGGGAATTGGCAGAGGGAGGGATGATAAAGTTGACTAGATATTGGCTCATAGTATTTTTTAAATAATATTTTATTTCCACCCCAGTTACATGTAAAGGCTCATAGTATTTTAAAGTTTGAAGAGACCATAGAGTCAATCTATTCCAACTCCCTCATTTTACAGATGAAGGCTAGGCCCAGATTTGTGCTTGAGAGGGCAGTTATTTGAGTAAGGGCATACAGATGAGAAATATCATATAGACAAAACTTGCAACTGATTAGATATAATTGGGTGAGGAAGAGAATGCTTTAAAAATTCAAAGGGCTGTTCCATGGAAGTGGATTTCACCTTTTCTTGACTAGCCCCAGAGGATAGAACTAGGAGCAGTGGCTAGGTACTAAAGAGAATCAAATTTAGGTTCAATGAGTCTTCTTGTATGAAATAACTTAATATGGAAATGTTTTACATGATTGCACATGTAAATCTATATCAGATTGCTTACCATCTCAGAGATGGGGGAGGGGAGGGAGGGACAGATAGAATTTGGAACTCAAAACTTTTTTTAAATGTTAAAAATTGTTTTCACATATAATTGGGGGGGAATAAACTATATTATTAAAATGTAGGTTCAATGAAAGGGGAAAAAGTCAAGAAGACAAATGGACTACCTCTGAAGCTAGTGGCTTTCCCTCACTGAAGGTCTTGAAGCAAAGACTAGATAACCACTTGTCAAGAATGTAGCAGATGGCTTCTTGGACAGATCTGGGTTGGCCTCGATGGCCTCCAAAGTGCCATCTGACTCTAACATTCTAAGATTCCTTGGGCTACCTCTCAACAGACATTTTCAAGAGAGAGCTGGATAACCATTTTCCATAGATGTTCTAGAGAGGTTTCCTATTCGTATACGGAAAAGTAATCTCTAAGGTCCCTCTTACATTTGAGAACTTATGATTGTATGATAACTAAAGCCCTCCCTATTCCAGAAGAACAGACATTAAAGTTTTAAGATAAAGGAGTGAAACTCTAATCATAGAGTTTCAGAGGTCATGATTAGGTGGAATGGAGTCCTTCAAAGGGTCCTGACATCATTAGGCTGGTCACTTCCCATCTTTGTAAATTGGGGGCGGGGGGAGTATAGAAGGAAAAAGGATCAGATAATCTTTAGAGCCCCAACCAGCTTGAATGTTTGATTATATGATTCCATACACAGCAGGCTCTTGGAGAGGAGCTTGGAGCCAGTGGATGTTTCTGGTCTGGGAGTTGGGATGCAAAGGAGGAACTGATAGGCAGTGCCTGGAATGAAATGGCCTGCTTTCATCAAGGTCCAATGTCTAAATCAGCCATTGGCTTTCATTGCTATTTATGTCCCTGTCCAGTCCTTGCCCTAGAAGCCTGTGTAGCTTATGCTTGATTCCAAGTACTTTCATTAAGCTCATAAAATGTGGCATCAGCAGAATTACAGACCACGCCATTGTCCTTGGTGCTGGAAGGCTGCACATTCCCTCTGCCAAGGAAAAGAACCTGCTGTCTGTGAGCTACATTCTTGGAGGCACAGGGGAGCCTCTAGAGCTGAAAGCCACCTCAGAGGCCATCTGGCTCAACCCCCTTATTTTACGGGTGAGGAAACTGAGAACAAATGGGGTCAAGTGACTTGCACAAGGTAAAACAGGTAGTAAACTGAAAAGGGAGTGTTTGAGCCCAGGTCCTCAGATTCCAGAGCTAGTATTCTTTCTGCTGTTATCACGTCGCCTCCAAACAGAAGTCCATCTCCTACAGGAAGCCTTCCTTGATTAACCCTAGACACTCAACCTTTGAAAAATCTCCACCAATGTTGACCTCATCTAAATAACTCTCCAAATCACAGTACAATATTCCATTTCAGAGGTCTCTGGGGGTTTGAGGGCTAACTATCATAAATACCATAGGATCATAGATTTAGTCAGCTGGAAGAGCCTTGGAGACCATCTAATCCAATCCCCTCATTTTACAGAAAAGAAGACTGAGGATCCAAGAGGATCAATGTCACTCTGTGAGTAATTGTCAGAGGAAGGTCCTTCTGGAGCTAAGTCTAGTATTCTATCCACTATGCTACATTGCCTGTTTTCTATGGAAACACTTTATAGTACCTTCTTAGGGAAGTAGGAATGAAGATTGATTCAGACAGCTGATGTTAATCAGAGAAAGAGAGAGGTGTGATGGGAAGATCCCTGGGCTATGGAGTTAAGTGATTCAGCTTCTAATTTGGGATGGTCCAGGGGCAAGTCACTTCCTCCTCTCTGGGCTTCAATTTCCTTGTATATAAAATAGGTGGTTAGGTTAGATCATGTCTAAAGGTTCCTTTCATTCTGAACATACTCTGATTTTATAGCTACAAGGCAGCCTCTCTCATGGACATGTCAGCACGTCCCCTTCGCTAAGAAGAGGAAAGTCAGCCCAACAGATGGGGAAGGAAAAGGCAGGTGCCTTCAATAGTTGACTCACCAACATGCAGAATCTCTCTCTTTCCCTCTCTCTCTCTCTCTCTCTCTCTCTCTCTCTCTCTCTCTCTCTCTCTCTCTCTCTCTCCTTCCCCCCATAAATACAGGGGACAAAGTTCTACCCTCAGTTTAATCCTTGGACTATTGCAAACAGTGCTTGTCATCGTGGAAGCCTGCCAGGATCCCTAAGGACCAAATCTTCCTTGGGAAGATGGATGATGGAGTGGATCTATAGCAGATAAAGAACATAGCAACAGCTAGCAATAAGAAGCCATGACATTTATATAGAGTTTTATAGTTTACAAGCCACTTCCATGCACATTGTCTCAATCGATCCTCAATGAGAACCTTGGGAGATAGGCAGTGTAAGTCCCCTTATTTCCATTTTACAGAAGAAAGAACTGAGGCTCATAGGAATGAAGTGACTTGCCTAGAAGATCCTAGGATCCTATACTAGCTCTAACTAAATCAAACTCTAGAGCTAAAAGGGGCCTCAGAGGCCAGCCCATTTTACAGTGAAAGAAACTGAGGCCCTAGGAAGTGATAGCTAAACTGGGACTTGGAGCCACATCTTTTTACCTCCTGGTCTAGCACTCTTTATCACTGCATAAGTCCACATCCTCTCTTCTCTTGATAAAGTTAACCATTTATTAGCCCATATCAGACTCCTTAGACTCGATTATGGCCATGTCAGTCTGGGGAAAACTTCAGCTAACCAAAATTTCTACTGTGAAAGATAAATTTTGTGACCAAATGCACCATCATTGATTCATTGGCACCGATGGCACTAGGGCTTGTACCTAAAATATACAAATAATCACTCTGGACCATAAAAAATGGATTAAGCTTCCCTTTCCCCAGCCCAAAACTCATTTTCCAGTGCCTTCGGGACGTGATTATTCTTTTCCTCTACAAGACTAGCTGTACTGCTTCAATAGAAGGTAAACTAAGCAGGGGGTTTTTTAAACAATGTCTTCATATCCATTAGACGTAAGGCAGTGCCTAGCACATAGTAGGCCCTTAATAAATGTCTTTCATGCAGTAATGGATTGGCCATACATTATTTAAACAATCCTTAATTAATTATCTGACTGAAACAAATTAAAAGACCCAGAGTGTCCCCTCCCCCAAGACTTCAAGCTCAACAGATTACGGGGTGGGGGGAAGCCCTATATTTTATTTTCTCACCAAGGTTCAATTCATGGCTCTTGACACTAACTTGCTACATGACAATGAATAAGTCTATTCACCTCTTTGGGACTTAGTTTGTCGCATCTTTTAAAAAAAATAATGACCAGGTAACTTCAAAAGTCTCTTCCAGCTCTGTCTTAGGGTCACATGATCATATTAGATGTCACTGCCCTAACAATCCCTACAAACATTTGGGCAGGCATAAGGGTGACCGTTGGCTCAATCCCATTAAGGAAACAAGGCTCTGTGCTGATGAGTACAGCCTGGAGCCGGAGGGAGGCAAGGGGAGCCCAGGAGGGCCGTGGGGAGGGGCAGCCATGATTCAGATAGCAGAGCTGACTTTCTCCTCAATACTGATGAAAATTACTCATGGGTGTCTGGTCTCAGTGAACACAAAGTATATTCAGGGCTTATAGTAGCCTTGTCTGGGATTCCATCCTCTGGGGCTGTGCTTCCTTGCAACTGTCTGAGCCTTAGGGTTTTGGTCTTATTCTCATTCATTCTCCATCTTTCTATCTCTGTCTTTCTGTCTCTCCCCTCCCACCTTATCCCTTGCTATTTCTCTCTCTCTCTCTCTCTCTCTCTCTCTCTCTCTCTCTCTCTCTCTCTCTCTCTCTCCCTCCCTCCCTCCCTCTCTCCATATTTTCATGTTTCCCCATCATTTTTCCTAACTGTTTTTCTTTCAATCTCTTTTTACCATTTCTTCTCTCTCTTTTTCCTTATCTCTATCCCTCTCTTCATTTCTCATCAATCTGTTCCTCCTTTTCTCCCTGTCTTCCTGTCTGTCACTTTTCTCTTTCTCCTACTTCACCCCTCCTCTTCTCTTTCTCTCTGTCTCTCCCCTCCCCACTCTCAACATATTTTCATATTCCCCTATCTTTTTTCCTATCTGTTTTTCTTTTAATCTCTTTTCTTCTTTTTATCATTTCTTTCTCTCTCCTTTTCTTTATCTCTATCCCTCTCATCTTTCAATATCTCTCTGTTCCTTTTTCCCTCCCTGTCTCCCTGTCTGTCATCTTTCTCCTCCTACTTCATCCTTCCCTCCCCCTCTCCCTCTCCCTTGCTCTCTTCTCTCTGTCTCTCTCTCTTCTTCTCTCTCCCTTCTCTCCCTCTTTCCCTCTTTCTTCCCTCCCTCTCTCCTCCCCCTCCCCCCACCATCTCCTTATTTTCTTTCCGGGGGAGTGAGGACAGCTCAGCAGGAACCAGACATAAGTGAGACAAATGCAACCTGGGCTGGTAACCAAGGAACTGGTTTCCTTAGCAACCAAATCTGCTCCTACTTGGAGTTGAGCTTTTTAGCTATTGTTGCCTTCAGTCTCCAAGGTGCCTGAGCGCTCAAGGAAAGAAACCTCTCTTCCCCCTCCCCTCTGCTCTCCCCTCATCTCTTTTGCCTGGCCATTCTATCTACGTCAGAAGACCTTGGTTAAATTTCTAGCTCTATGACTTATGATCTGTGTGACCTTGGACAAGTCATTCCCCTTCTATGCTCCTGTTGGCTCATCTGTTAAATGTAGGCATTGGACAAGATTATTTCTAAGTTCTAAAACCTTATATCCCCAATAAAAGCCTAGAACAGGAGAATAAAACCAGAGTATACCACATTATACTTTTTACCTATTGGATTTCTGTAAGATGTAAATTAACACAATGCCCTAAAACCGGCAGGCTTAATCTGTTATGGAACTGGGCTTGCAGAAAACTTTAGAAGAGATTCACAAACCCCATTCCCTTTCTTCTTCTTTCTTGCTTACTCCATTCTTTTCTCCTCCCTTCGCCTGTCTTCTCCTCTCTATCTCTCCTTTCCCTTCCCCTCTTCCCCTTCATTTCCAAAACCTGCTCACCAGAAGGATCTGACCAACTGATCTCCCAATAAAGACAGTGTGGGAACCTCATGGAGAAGATTTGCCTTTGACCACTGCAAAGCCCTACTAAGTCAAAGATCAGGAGGACTATCAAGGCTCCCCTCCAATTCCAAAGAACAGACATAGTCTCTGTCCTGACAGCATCATAACAGAAACAAGACAAATTAACATGGATCCAACATAAATTATAGTCAGGGAATTCTGAGCCTGGCTAGCAGTGTGTCAGTGGGTAAGTCACTTCACCTCTATGCCTCAGTTTCATCATTTGAAAAATACAAATAATGACACCTGAAAGACCTATTTGGAGAATAAAATGAGATAATTATATAAAACATTTCACAAAGCAGGACGACCTAAATGAATGTCAGTTATTATTGCTATCATCATTATTATCATTCCCTAGCTCACAGGGTTAAATGCATTGATCAACTGGCCAATCAAGGAGCTTCTGACTATGCGCAGCGCTGCATGTAAAGTGCTTTGAACAATTAAAAACACCATGTAAATGTCTATTGTTACAATGATGGTAAAGACAAGATGGCAATGGAAAGGACCATAGATATTATGTAAGAGCCTCCAGTAGAAGTCCTCCCAAGCTTGAGGGTAGGGACAATATCCTCAGTGCAGAGCACAGTAGGTGCTTTTTAAAAAATGCTTGTTGAGCAAAGAAAGGAAGATAAATTTGCCTCAAAGTTACACTCTTCAGCCTGAGGGCATAGATCTGTCATGGCCTGAAAGAACAGTCACAGAGTGAATGACTCATCAATGCTAGCTGATTTTATGTTGTTGTTGGGTTTCACTTGGTCCAACTTTTCACGACCCCATTTGGGGTTTTCTTGGCAAAGATACTGGAGCGGTTTGCCATTTCCTTATCCAGCCCTTTTTACAGATGAGAAAGCTGAGGCAAGACAGGGTTAAGTGACTTGCCCAGGGTCACAGAGCTAGTAAATGTCTGAGGCCAGATTTGAATTCAGTAACTCTGTGCCACCTAGCTGCTCCTGATGAATTTAGTCCAAACTTGTTGTTTTAAAAGTTAACCTAGAGACCTAAAGAGCAGCAGTATTCTGTCCAAGATGACTGAGAGGCAGAATTGGAATTCATGGCTCTCTTCTGACTTCAGGTCCAGGGCTCTTTCCCTTTTACTATGCTGCCAAATATCATGAAAAGCTGGAAATTGTCAGAAGGGAAAACTTCCTCCCATGAAAACATTAACAAATCCCTGCAAACAGCCAACTTAATTTTTCTGCTCTTTGTTATTGACAGAGACAACCTGTCATAGTGTCCAGAGAGCCAGCCTTGAAGCTAGGAAGACTTGGGTTTGTGTCCCACTTCTGATCCATATTGCTATGTGACCTTGGGGATGTCATTTAACCTCTCAATGCTCTGGGCAGCTGTTAAGACTATGAGCTGCAGAGAAAGTATCAGTTCAAATTGATATAGGGTTCCCTTATACCAATGAAATTGAACATCTAGTCCCAAACCATTGTATTGACATGATTTTTTTTGGACAGATAATTAATAATAATAATTTGCTGTTGTTCAGTCATGTCTGACTCCTCATGACCCCATTTGGGGTTGGTTTACCATTTCCTTCTCCACTGTGTTCCCATTTTATGGATGGGGAAACTGAGGCAAACAGGGTTAAGTGACTTGTCCACTTGCTGGTGTCTGAGGTCAAATTCGAATTCAGGTTTTCCTGACTCCAGGCCTAGCACTCTATATTATTATTATTATTATTTATAATAAATAACAGCTAATATTTATATAACACTTTAAGGTTTGCAAAGTACTTTACATATATTATCTTAGATAAATTACTTCCCTCTAAGCATCTCTTGTTTTAAAAAAAAAGTTAAACTCCCCTATATAACCGCTGGGCCTGGTTGCACATGTGACTTTCCAGGCGTATGTTCTACCAGTTTGAAAGGAGAGAAAGATCACGTATTTGAACCTCAGTCATCTGGAGCCATGGTCATTGCTTTGACCTTGATTCTCTTGCCTTCCACTGTCACCTTTATGAATGTTATTGTAGTCCTTGGCGTGTTGTGCTGCCGGTCTGCTTTCTTCATTCCGTGTCACTTCATATGAGCGTTCCCACATCTCTCTTAATTCTCCGTATTTGTCATTCTTTAGAGCACGATAATCGTCCGTGACCTTCATAACCCACCATTTGCTCAGCTGTTGCTAAGTCATTGTGTGCAGGAGTCGTTTCCAGCCTTTCGCTACCACAAATAGCGCTGCTATGAATATTTTGGTACATATGGGGCCCTTCTTTTCCATTTAACTTATTAACTTTCAACATATTTGGAGGAATATTCAGGGGAAAGAAATGCCAACTCTGTACCCATAAAAGCACAGAGACACCTCCTTGAACGGTGCTATAAGGGGAGCAACCACAGCATTCTTAAAAGGAACTGTTAAGAAAATCTAACCAATGAAAGTCCCAATTTGCAAAACAGATCAATTTGGGGTAGGGTAAGTTTTTGCTTTAAGCAAACGAGTCATTATGCTGTTCTTTAAAAAAAAAAGCTGCTTCCTTCCCTCACTGAAATGTAGGGGAACAAGGCATAGGAAAGAGGGAACACTGGGCTTGGCAAAGGGAGAAATCTGGTTTTGAATCCTCTCTCTGACATTTGCTGTTGCTATTCAGGCCATGTCAGTCGTATCTGACTCTGTGACGCCATCTGGGGTTATCTTGGCAAAGATACTGACGGACATGGTTTGCCTTTTTCTTCAGTTCGTTTCACAGATGGGGAAATTGAGGCAGACATGGTGAAGTGACTTGCCCAGGGTCACACAGCTAGGAAGTGTCTGAGGCCAGATTCGAACTCAGGAAAATGAATCTTCCTGATTCCAAGCCAGTGCTCTACCCATTGCACCACCTTGCTGTGTGTTTATGAGCAAGTGATATGACCTCTCTGATCTACAGTTCCCTCATCTGGAGAATATAGCTAAGAATACCCTGTAGCAGTATCTACCTCACAGAGGTGTTGTGAGACTCAGTCAATCAATACACATCTATTAAACTTCTAAATATGCCAGATATGTTGTCAGATGGTAGACAAACAAATGCGCAGATTCATACAAGATCACACCTAGAAATGTCCGCTATTATTGTTAAATGGTTGTTTATCCACCTTCCTCCACTGAACAAAGAAGAAATACAGGGAATATTAGGGAAATGTAACATAATGATTATTTACACATATAGACTCACACATATGTTTATACATATACATACATATGTATTGCTTAATTTGGGGGACAGGAAGGGGAATCCTACTGAAGATTTATTAGACATAATGATACAAAATGGCAGTGACAGTAGATGGGAGAGTGGGATCCTGCTTCTGACACTGCCTCACCTTGGACAAATGATTCTGTGCCTCAGTTTGGTACTGTGAAATGAAGGGGTGAGACGAGATGGCTACAAGTTTTTTTCTATCTCTGACTTCTATGTACTCTCATCTCACCTGTGGCGCCAGCAAAATAGCTACCTAGGTTGAAGGTAATCTATGGATTCACATCCACTTCAAATCCAAATGTGGATTCACAGTCACTCCTAAAACTAGAGGTCATAAGCTAAGTATGAACAAGATGGTCTAACCTACCTGGCTCATGCTGTATGGACAGCTATGCTCATGAGCCCCCACTGGTGTGTTTACTTTTTCCTCTAGTCAGAGGATACAGTTGGTTCAAAGCAAAGGCATTTAATAAATAATATAGTTATAAAAGGCACCCAGTAAGCTAGGGTATACTCTCTAGTAAGTACACACACTATTGCTGGGAATACCAGGCACCCACAGGAATTACACATGAGGAACATATAGAGAAAACATGGCCAGAGCACATAGAAAGGACAAGTCAAACTTTTGATGCTACAGGACCAACCGTGCCTTCTGGTAATGTCGTCAAGCTTCTCTCACTGGACGTGCTTCCCCATGACTATAGCATCACAACTGGGAATGTTGTTTTGCTGGGACCTGCTTGCCTAATAATGACTTATCTAGGGTTGTAGTCTCTACTAGGCATTGCTCCTTGCTCTCACCTTCTAGGCTTATCTCTTAGGGCCACTCAATAGCCATCTGGGTTCTACTCTAGGATGGTGTTTCTCAAAGTTTTTGGACTCAGGATTCCCTTACACCAGTGGTGGGATTCAGCCAGTTCGCACCAGTTCAGTAGAATAGGTACCTAGTTTTAGGTTGAGTTCAGTGAATGGTTGTTAGTGGGGGTGGGGCCTGAGTCTGCCATATCAGTGGCAGCTGTGGTGCCTCAGCTCAGTTCCATGGAGAACTGATTGTTAACTTATTTGAATCTCACCACTTCCTTACACTCTTAAAAATCATTGAGAATTCCCCAGAGTTTTTGTTTATGTGGGTTACATCTATCTATATCATATTAGAAATTAGGATGTCTTAGTATTATTGTGAAAATAGCTGCCACCTTCAAGATGCCCTGAAGGAGTCTCAGGAACCCCTAGGTCCCCAGACCACTTTGAGACCCTTTGGTCTACACCATAATGGATGTCCCTGAGGAAGGCAAGCTGACATCTCAGAGCAACCACATTCCCAAGATCCTCTCTGGCTTAGCATGTAAAGGGTTTTGAGCCAGAAAAGGAAGCAAAAAAGTAAGGATGCAGCATCTTTTGGCACATATCTCTCAGAAGAAAAATCAATTTTTTGGTGCTATATTTTGACCAATAAGCCTCAGTGTCTCCTTATACACATATCTTATCTCCTAAAGTTTCTTCCAGGAAAGGAAGGAAGGAAGGAAATAAACATTTATTAGATGCCTACTATGTGTCAGGCACTGTGCTAAGAACTTTACAAATATTATCTCACTTAATCCTCACAACAATGCTGGGAGGTAGGTGTTATTATCATCCCTACTTTACATTTGAGGAAATCAAGGCAGAGGTCTCATGACTTGCCCAGGATGACACAACTAGTAAGTGTTTGAGGTAGAATTTAAATTCAAGTCTTCCTGACTCCTGGGCCAATGCTCCACCCACTGAGTCAACCAGTTGTCTCTAGTATTCTGTGTTTTAAGATTCCTTCTAGTCATAAAATTCTATGTTCTCCAGTCCCTTCCAGCTCTGACATTCCATGTTCTCATGTTTCATTTTCAAGAAAATCTGCTTTAGAAGTCCTGGAGTCTGTTGGTTACAAAAATCAAGAAACACTTGCCAATGAAAGAAGAAAGTGGGTGCCTTGCACATTTTTTTGGTCCAGACCTAAAATTTCATCTATATTGGGAATTTCCAACATGGAAGCTTCCTCCAACAATGCAAGTCACCTACTTGTCTGTGACTATACAGTCAGAGCATTTCCTGGACCACCAAGATGTCAGGTGACTTGCCAAGGGTCATACTACCAGAATATGTCAAACACAGGAATTAAATTCAAGTCTTCCTAACTTTAAGACTGGCACTCTAGTCACTATGCCAGGGCTATCTCTTGCCCTCACACATTTTAGGTGTTTAACAAATGTCCATAGAATAGGAAAGTGAGGAGGGAAAAGGGATGGTAGGAGTGAGGGAGGGGGGAGGAGAGAGAGAGAGACAGAGAGAGAGAGAGAGAGGACAAGAAGAAAAGAACAAGAAGAAAAAGGAGGAGGGGAGGAAGGAGACACAGAAAGCGACGCCAAGAGAGAAACGAGAGAGAAGGAGAGAGAGATGAGAGGGAGAGAGAGAACAGAGAGAGAGAGGGAGAGGGAGAAGGAGAAAGAGAGAGAGAGAGAGAGAGAGAGAGAGAGGAGAGAGAGAGAGAGAGGAGAGAGAGAGAGAGAGAGAGAGAGAGAACAACTTCTTGTCTCTGCTCTGGCATCTTTCATCATCATAGGGAAAGCAAAATATATTAAGGTTTGGAAAAATCAGAGACGAGAGGGTGAAACCCCTCTTCCTTCCCCCATTTCCATATACACACAGCATCAACATCATAGCTGTTGCAGCTATAAATAACCAGCCCCTAAGAAGAACAAATTGTCAGGACTCATTCCTTTTCGGAGACAAATTGTGCACCCAGTTTATGCTGATATTTAAATGAGTGAGGCGGGGTGGGGATGGGGGGAGATGAAGAGAAAGTCAAACAATGGAACATGGAGGCCAACATTGGCCCTTTCCTGAAAAGCAGTCAAATGGATGGGAGATGAGAGTTGTAAATCTGAATGGGAATAATACCCATCGCTACAAAGGCAACATGTTTATTTATCACTTTTACTATTTTCCCTAAAATTTACAGTCTGCAATCTGCCCAGAACACAGGAGAGAAAATGTAAATGGCCTCTAACCAGCACTGCATTGAGGAAGGAGAAAATGATAAAATATTTATTCTCCCCCAGCAATCCCACCCTTAAATCCAATTTCAAACAAAGGCGGTGATTTATCCAAGGCACAAGGCAAGGCCCTATTTCACCCACTGACAGCTAATTGAGAAGAATATTCATTATGGAATGGAACGGATTACACCAAAATGATTTTTGTATGTTCTGGAGTAATTTTCAAAACAATTCTGGAAAAGGGAAAAGTGGTCCCAAAGTTACCAGGACCAGAAGAGTGAACGGTGATTCCTCAGAAACCTTACTTTCCCACACAACCCAAGAGGTCACAGTGGTAGTGAAAGCCCCACATGGAGATGAGATTACAATCCAGGTCTTATGTTACCCATGTTACATGAGGGAGCAGCCCAGTAGGCACTAACCAGAAATAGGGGGAAATACACTAGCTAGTTAAGAAAGGGTCTTGAAAAACTCAGTTAGCCCATAGCATACTCCATGTCTAGACTCCAGACATCTTCATTGACTATCTCCCATGTCTGTAAGGTTCTGCCTCCTCATCTGCGTCTCCTGGCTTCCTTGGCTTTCTTCAAGTCCAAGCTAAAATCTCACCACCATCCCTAGTCTTCCTTAATGCTAGAGTCTTTCTTCTGTTGATTATGTCCAATGTATCCTGTCTATATCTCATCTATACAATACAATAAATATTTATCAAGTGCTTAGTATGTACCTGGCATTGTGCTAAGCGCTGGAGATACAAAAAAAGGCAAAAGACAGTCCCTGCCCTTGGGGAGCTCCCAATCCAATATACAAAATAAGCTATAGACAGGACAAATAGGAAATAATTAACAAGGGGAGAGTGCTGGAAGTAAGAGAAAACGGGAAAGGCTTCCTGTAGGCAGTGGGATTTAAAGGAAGCCAAGGAGCTGTTTGCATGTTATCTCCCCCATTAGATTGTGAGCTCCTTGAGGGCAGAGACTGACTATCTTTTTTGCTTTTCTTTTTATCCCTATCACTTGGCACAGTGCCTGGCACATAGTCTATACTTGATGAATACTTATTGACTGTCTGAGTGTTGCAACAATCCAGCTAGCAGCTGCTGTGAGGGTGAAAAACCAACACGAGCCCAACAACAAAAACACTGCCAGCATAGGTTCTTTTGATCTGCTTTACTAAGGAAAGTAATGTTAAGGGGTTAACAATTTTACCTTAATCCAGCGTACAAATACCATTCACTTAGTTCAGGGGGAAAAGCCAGCACCCTGAACTTCAGAGCAAACATAAACAAATTACAAACATCGACAGACAAACCTTGTCTGATTCACATCTCGATTCATAGTTACCAGAATTTAACAAAGTTCGAATATCAGGGTTTACAAGCTGGAGGACTCTTGACTACAGCTGCCCAGAGTCTCCACATCAGCACATCGCCAAGAGTGAGAGCCCTAAGCAAATAGCTCTGTCTTCCCTTTTCATGCACTCTTTAGCTGTCATCAAACATCATCTGAGCAACCAGAACTTAAGCTCTTACTGTTGGCTCTGGTGTTAGCACCTCCCCTTAGGACCCTGGGGGCTTCATGCCCACATTGGCTTAGCACCTAATAGCTAGGGGGTTTGGGCCTTCTTGGGAGCGAAGATATAATCAGACCTCCCTTCATTGGCCCCACCTTAGTCACCAATGTACTGAGCCACCAGGAGCTAGTTACCAGCATTGGCAGATGATCCTTAGTCCAAGAAACTGAGGTTGCCCCTCCCAGGGAGGATTTGGGAATGGAAGAGAGCAGGGAGCAGAAGAGACATTTGCTGAGGTCTGAAAATACCTTGAGGATTGTCACGTGGGAGAAGGAACAGGCTTATTCTGTGGGATCCTAGAGCCAGTGGATGGAAGTTCTTCAGAGGCATAGATTTCAGCTCAGCATAAGGCAGCATTTCCCCAAGATGCTATCTGTCTGACAATGGAATAAGCTGCTTCAAATAATGGCATGGAAATCTTTGACCAGTTTGTAGGCATTTTGTTGAAGAGATTCATGTTTCGGGTGGTTGTTGGTCAATCATTTCTCTCGTATCTGACTCTTTTTGACCCCATTTGGGGTTTTCTTGGCAAAGATACTGGAATGGGTCACCATCTCCTTCACCAGTTAATTTTACAGATAAGGAAATTGAGGCAAATACGGTAAAGTGACTTGCCCAGAGTCACACAGCTAGCAAGTGTCAGGTCAAATTTGAACGCAGGTCTTCCTGACTCCAGGCCTGGTGCTCTCTCCACTGAGCCACCTAACTGCTATGTTTCAGGTAGGGAGATTAATTGATTGTCCGTCAGGTTCTTTCCAACTCTGATAGTCAATGATTCTAAGTATCAAAAAAAATTGATATCATTTAATCATTCATTTATCTAATATTCATGAAACACCTACTATGTGCTCAACTCTGTCCTAGGCACTTTGAGGGAAGTAATTGTGGAATGCAAAAGTAGATCCAATTCCTGACCTAACAGAGTGTCTAATCTAGTTGCGAAGCCCCACCACAAACACCTGGAAAATATAAAGAAAAACATAAATCCACAAGGGAGCAGGGATGAAGTAAGGAGGTATAGGACATGTAGGAGAGGTCTGGGGAATGATTAGAGTAGGGACTGAGGACAGTCAAGGAAGGATTCTTGGATGAGTCTCAACATGGATTTGGAAGTGACCGGTCCAAATGAAGAGGCACCATGACTCAGGGGAAACAGTACTTGGATTGAGAGTCGAAGGGCCTCACTTCAAAAACTGGCTCTGACACTTACTGCCTGTGTGACCTTATATAGACCATGGTACCTCTGTGGGCCTCAGTTTCCTTTTCTGTATAGTAAGGGATTTTGGTCTTGAGGAGCTCCAAGGTCCCTCCAGTTCTAAGCATTAGGAGAGATCAAAGGATATTTATAGAATTTTCAGTGCCAGAATGTCTTTTAGGAGATTGTCTAACCCCTAATTGCATAGAGGAGGACACTAGGACCCAGTGAGGGGAGGAGACTTACCCAAGGTCACTTAGCTATTTCAAGATGTTGCCTCCCTCCCTTCCTTCTTCCAAGATGAGCCAGGAATCAGAGGCCAGGAAGAAATTGGAACAGGACAAAAGAAACCCCATGGAATTGGGTACTGTCAGCATCTGAGCTACTTTATAGCCAGCACCACCCAATTTAGCACTTAATTATACACCGTCTGGCATAGCACTGTAATTGTTTCCTGTGTGTTAGTCTCAGTTTCCTGACAAGGCAGGGAGCAGGGACCATATTTTCAGTTTGCTTTTCTTCCCTGCAATGTCTGGCAGAGGGCTTAGTACCAGGCCATCAGTAGACTGGGCTGCCTGACCAACCACACCTCATCTCCCCCTAAGCATTGCTGTTCTCTCTGACTAAAGGTAATGACTATGCCAGCTAGGTGGTGCCAAAGTGCACAGTCCTCTGGGCCTGGAGTGCAGAAGACCAGAACCCAAATCCAGACTCAGACTTATTAGCTAGGCAAGTCAGCCTCAGTTTCTTCAACTGTAAAGTGGGGATAATAATTGCACCTATTTCCCAGAGCTGTTGTGATGTCCAGCCTTGGGTCTCCAATTGCTCATTGGATGCCTCGAACTGCACAGCCTGTAGACATCTTCAACTTGACATGTGCCAACCTGAGTTCATCATCTTTTCCTCCAAACCTTCCCTTCTTCCTAACTTCCCCGTTACTGTCCAAGGTCCCACCATCATCTCAGTCACCCAGGCTCACAACCTAGGTGTCATCCTAGAATGACCATTCTTTTTCACTCCCTTACATCTAATCTCTTGTCAAGTCCTAATGATTTTACCTTGGTAACTTCCCCCAAACCCACCCCCTTCTCTCCTCTGATGCTGCCATCTTGGTGCAGGATTGTCACAATGGCTGCTGGTTGATCTCCCTGCTTCAAGCCTTTTCCCACTCCAGGTCATCCTTCACTCAACCACCAGAGTGATTTTCCTAAAGCTCAGGTCTGACCATACCACCCCCACCCTACCCTCTAATCAATAAACACCAGCTTCCTGGTCTCTCCAGGATTAATTATAAAATCCTGTTTGGCTTTTACAACTTTTTACAACCTGATCCCTTGCTACCTTTCTTACCTTTTCAAGACTTATTGCTTCCCAATGACCTACTGACATGCCTTATAGTTGCTGGCACATGATGATACTTTATTTCCTGACTCCAAGCACTGCACTGGCTGTCCCTCCTGCCTAGAATGTTCTTCTCTCTTCCCCTCTGCCTTCTTGATTCCCTGGCTTCCTTCAAGTCTCAGATCAAATCCTATCTCCTACAAGAAGCTTTTTCCAGACATCTCTAATCTGTCTTCCTTCCTTCCACCTCAGGCTACCCCTAATTTATCTTGTTTGTTCATAGTGGTTGGCATGTTGTCTCCCCCATTAGACTGTGAGCTCTGTGAGGAAAGGGACCCTGATTTTTGCTTTTCTTTGTATTCCCAGTGCTTAGTAGAGTTCCTGGCACATAGTAGGTGCCTAATAAATGCTTGTTGGTTGTGTGATGGCCAACCTTGATAGACTTAGCTCTTCTCAGCAATGCAAGGATCTAAGACAACTCCAAAAGACTAAAGACAGAAAATGCTATCCACCTCCAGAGAAAGAACTGATGGAGTCTAAATGCAGATGGAAGCAGACTATTTGCTCTCCTTTTTTGTTTGTTTCTTCTTTCTCTTGGTTCCTCCCATTGGTTCTAATTCTTCTTTACAATATGTCTAAAGTGAAAATATGTTTAATATGAATTTATATGTAGAGCCTCTATCAGATTGCACGCTGTCTTGGGGAGGGGAGGGGGAAGGGAAGTGAAGGGGAGGGAAGGGGAGAAAATTTACAACTCAAAATCTTATGGAAGTGAATGTTGAAAACTAAAAATTAATCAATTAATTAATAATTAAAAATAGATAGATAGATGCTTGTTGACAAAGTGATTGGCTTTCTAGATGGCCCCTGACAAGCCACCCCGATTAGATTGAAGAGTCAGAATTCTATTTGTTAATACGGCAACATCCCCTTGATTGAAAATTTACTTGTTTCTTGGAAGGAGAATGGGGGGATTGTTATCTCTACTGGACTTAGGTTCTGGGAGGTCTTAGAATGTCAAAGATAAGATCCTTATGTCAAAGGACATAGAGTATAGATCTAGAACCAGAAAGGACTTCAGAGGCCTCCTAGTCTATTCTCTTTATTTGACAGATTAGTAAATCGAGGCCCAGGAAGCAGAAATACCTTGTTTAAGACACTCCAGAGCCAGTGCTTTTTTCTCTATCCCTCTATGTGCGACTGAGCCCACAGAGATCCTAGCACGTGACCAGACAACCAAAAGTAGTAACAATGCCTGACTGGCTCTAAGGTTTACCAAGCAAATGTACATTATCTATAGGGATTGTCAGAACAGCCCTAGGAGGTTGGTGCTTTCCCCTCTCCCCATTTTATAGAGGAGTAAATGGAGGTTCAGAGAGATTCAAAGATTTACCAGTGATCACACTATGAGTAAAAATGCCACAGGCCAGATGAGAACTCAAGGCTCTCTTAACTCTAAGTGTGAGACATGTTCTGTGATACCACACACTGCCTCTCCTTTTAGATAGGGCTTAAAGACATAAGTTCTCTGAAGTTACTCCCCATTTCTACTCCCCCCCCTCCTCTCTTCTCTCTTTCCTCTCTTCTCTCTCTCTCTCTCTCTGTCTCTCTCTCTCTCTCTCCTCCTCCTCCTCCTCCTTTACCACCCTTCCTTCTCTGTCTCTTTTTCTCCCTCCCCATTTCCCTCAGCTTCTTTGTCTTTTTCTATCTCTTTTTCTCCTCTTCTGCCTCTTTGACTCTATCTCTCCCTTCTTTTCTTCCCTCTTCCCTTTCCCTCCCTCTTTCTCTGCCTCTCTCTGTCTCTCTCCTCCCTCCTGTTGGTTTCCCTCTCTCTTCATGATGGATCAGGTAGCAGTAGTTTTTTCCAGTTTCCTCTCTTCCTTTCCTGTCCTTATGGGACAAAGAGCAGAAATCCATGTATTTTCTTTATTCCTGACAGATACTTTGGCTTGTGTGCTCCTCTCTGGTGCCTGAATTTGGGATAATAGTTATGGGATAATAATTCAGTGCCATTCTCATTTCCAGGTTTCTGTGTCTTTATCTTTACTGTTAAGTATCAATTAGCAGGAATAATGCAGTAGAATACAAACTTTTTGAGGGCAGTGATGGGTCTGTTTTTGTCCTTGTATCCTTAGCACCTAGGACAGTGCCTGGCTCTTGTTATTGTTGTTGAGTTGTTCAGTCACGTCTGACTCTTCATGACGCCATAGCACACCAGGCCCTTCCATCCTCCACTGTTTCTTGAAGTCTGTCCAAGTTCATGTTCATTGTTCCCATGACACTATCTATCGATCTCATCCTCTGCCATCCTCTTCTCCTTTTGCCTTCAATCTTTCCAAACAAGAGGGTCTTTTCCAATGATTTCCATCTTCTCATTATAAAGCCAAAGTATTTAAGCTTCAGTATTTGACTTCCAGTGAATAGTCTGAGTTAATTTCTTTAAGTATTGACTGATTTTATCTCCTTGCTGTCCAAGAGACTCTCAAAAATCTTTCCCAGTACCATAATTCAAAAGCATCGATTCTGCAGTACTCAACTTTCCTTACAATCCAACTCTCACAGTTATACATTGCTATTAGGGATACCATAGCTTTGATTATACAGACCTTTGTTGGCAAGTTGATGTCTTTGCATTTTAGTATGCTGTCCAGATTTGCCAGCACTTTCCTTCCAAGGAGCAAGTGTCTTTTAATTTCATGGCTGCAGTCACCATCTGCAGTGATCTTTGAGCCCAAGAATATAAAATCTGACACTGCTTCCATTTCTTCTCCCTCTATTTGCCAGGAAGTGATGGGACCAGTTGCCAAGATCTTAAGTTTTTTTCCATGTTAAGCTTCAAGCCAGCTCTTACACTCTTCTCTTCCACCATTAACAAGAGGCTTCATAATTCCTCTTCACTTTCTGCCATAAGAGTGGTATTGACTGCATATCTGAGATTGTTGATATTTCTCCTGGGAACTTTAATTCTAGGTTTTTATTCATCTAGCCTGGCGTTTCCCATGATGTACTCTGCATATAAGTTAAATCAGGTGACAATATACAGCCTTTTCATATTCCTTTTCCAATCTTAAACCAATCAGTTCTTCCATGTTCCATTCTAACTGTTGTTTCTTAACCCACATACAGGTTCCTCAGCATACAAGTAAGATGATCAGGTACTCTCATGTCTTTGAGAACTCGCCACATTCTGTTGTGACCCACACAGTGAGAGATTTTCATGTAGTCAATGAAGCAGAAGTAGATTTTTTCTGGAACTCCTTTGCTTTCTCCATTATCCAGAAAATGTTGTCAATTTGGTCGCTAGTTCCTCTGCTTCTTCAATACCCAGCCTGCTCTTCTGGTGATTCTTCAGTCACATACTGCTGAAGCCTAGTTTGCAAAATCTTAAGTGTAACCTTGCTGGTGTGTAAAGTGAGAGCAATTGTTCAATAATTTGAATATTCCTTGGCATTGTCCTTCTTTAGGACTGGGATGTAAACTGATCTTTTCCAATCTAGTGGCCACTATTGAGTTTTCCAAATTTGTTGGCAAACTGAGTGCAGCGCATTAACAGCATCATCTTTTAAGATTTCAAATACCTGAGCTGGAATTCCATCACCTCCACTGGCCTTGGTGTTAGCAATGCTTCCTAAGGCCCTCTTGGCTTCATTCTCCAGGGACTCTGGCCCTAGATGAGTAATCACACCATAGTGTTTATTGATGGTGTTAAGATCTTTCTTGTATAGTTCTTCTGTGTATTCTTGCCATCTCTTCTACTTTTGTTAAGTCTCTACCACTTTGTCTTTTATCATGCCCATTTTTCACATGAAACATTTCCTTGATGTTTCTAATTTTTTTCGTAATTAATTTATTTATTTTTAGTTTTCAACATTCACTTCCATAAGATTTTGAGTTTTAAATTTTCTCCACCTCCCTCTCTTCCCACCTCCCCAAGACAGCAATCAATCTGATATGGGCTCTAAATATAGACTCATATTAAACATATTTTCACATTAGTCATGATGCAAAGAAGAATTAGAACTAATGGGAGGAACCATGAGAAAGAACAAACAAAACAAAAGAACAAAAGAAAAGGAGAGCAAATAGCATGCTTTGATCTGCATTCAGACTCCAAAGTTCTTTCTCTGGATGTGGAAAGCACTTTCCATCATGAGTCTTTTGGAGTTGTCTTAGATCCTTGCATTGCTGAGAAGAGTTAAGTCTATCAAAATCAGTCATCACACAATGTGGCTGTTACTGTGTACAATGTTCTCCTGGGTCTGATCATTTCACTCTGCATCAGTTCATATAAGTCTTTCCAGGTTTTTCTGAAGTCTTCCTGCTCGTCATTTCTTATAGCACAATAGTATTCCATTACATGCATATACCACAACTTGTTCAGCCATTCCCTGATTGATGGGCATCCCCTCAATTTCTAATTCTTTGCCACCACAAAAAGAGCTGTTATAAATATTTTTGTACTTGTGGGTCCTTTTCCCATTTTTATGATTTTTTTGGTGTTTCTAATTTTCTCTTGTCTTTCCCATTCTACTGTTTTCTTCTATTTCTTTGCATTACACATTAAAGAAAACCTTATCTCTCCTTTCTGTTCTGTGGAATTCTGCATTCAGTTTGGTATATTTTTTCCTTTTTCCTTTACCTTCTACTTTCCTTCCTTCCTCAGCTATTTGTAAAACTTCATCAGACAGCAATTTTGCTTTCTTGCTCCTTTTTTTCCTTTGGAATGTTTTGTGTAGCTGTGTCCTATATGATATTGCAAACCCTTGAACATAGTTCTTCAGGCACTCTATCTAACCCCTTAAATCTATTCTCGATCTTCACTGCATATTCATAAGGGATGTTACCTATATGGTCTGATGATTTTCCCTACTTTCGTCAATTTAAGTCTGAATTTTGCAATAAGAAGTTCATGTTCTGAGCCACATTTAGCTTCAGGTCTTGTTTTAACTGACTAAAAAGAGCTTACCCACCTTTGGCTACAAAGTATATAATCAGTTTGATTCCTATTTTGACCATCTGGTGGTGTTCATGTGTAGAGGCATTTTTTGGGTTGTTGAAAGTGATTTCTCCAGGGTCACACAACTGGTAAGTGTCTGAGGCCAGATTTGAACTCAGGCAGATGAGTCTTTCTGATTTCAAGCCCAGTATTCTATCGACTGCACCACCTAGCTGCTCTTCCATGACCATATTAAAGCATAAAAAGAGCATCCTTACCAAACTTGCAGTGGCACAGATCTGGGAAGAATAAACAACCCAACAGATAAAAGTTAGGATCCAAAAAGATCATGACAGGTTGGATTGAATAAAATAGGTATAAAAGATTAGGTATAAAAGCAAAATTACCCTTGAATTGAAAAAAAGATTAGCTTCATAAACATGAGAGGGAAGGCATAGTTACACCAAAATTTCTCTATAAAAGATCTGGGGGTCTTAGTGGACTTCAAGCTCTATATGAGGCAGCAGTGAGATAGGCTAAGAAGGCTAATGGACCACATTAAGAGGAGTATGGCTTCCAGGAATAAGGAGGTGATGGTATCCCTTGTCTTTGCCCTAGTCAGATGCCATCTGGAGCATTGTGCTGAACTCTGGGTGACAATGTTTATGAAGGACCTTAATAAGCTGGCAAGTGTCTAGAAGAGAAAGACCAAGATGGAGTACAGCCTTAATCTACATCATATGAGGACTCCTAGAAGGCACTGGGGATGTTAACCTATTAAAGAGAAGACTCATAACAACAGTGTTCAAGTATCTGAAGGTTGTCATATGGAAAAGGGAAAGGATTTGTTCGATGTGGCAAGACCAGAAGAGACAGGCAGAAGCTGCTAAGGGTGCAACTGAGGCAGGATGGTAGGAAAAGCTTCATAATGCTGAAAACTGTCACCAAGTGGAATGAGCTGCCTTAGGAGGTGATGAGCTCCCCCCCATTGGAGGTCAATAGGCAGAGGCTGGATGAGGCTTTTTGGGGTGGGATGCAATGACAGTTTTTCTAGCATTAGCTAGACTAGATAGATGACTGCTGAGGTTGCTTCTAGAGCTAAATTCTGGGATCCATTGTGACCCAGAGGGAGTTCCTTCTAATTTTCCTAATGAAGGTCTTGGTCACCTGGGAACCTGACTAGTCTTCTATTGGCCTTCCCTGATAGATGCCTAGTCAATCAGTCAGTAAGCATTTATTAAGCACATTCTATGTGCCAGACATTGAGTTGGTACTGGGACTACAAAGAAAAGGCAAGGATGAAGACTACTTTCAAGACCCTTAGATCTACTGGGACAACATCATGCACACAACTATTTACCAACAAGCTATAGACAGAATAAACTGGAGAAAATCAACAAATGGAAGGCTCTAAGACTAAGGAGGACTGGGAAAGGCCTCTTGCAGAAGGTGGGATGTTAGCTGAGATTTGACGGAAGTCAGGAGGGAGAGGTGATGAGGGAGAACATTCCAGGCATGGAAGACAGGCAGCATAAATGCCTGGAGGCTTATGGAATGTCTTATTTGAGGAACAGCCAGGAGGCAAGTGGCCCTGGGTTCCACAGCATTTGAGGAGAATGAGGTATAAGAAGACTAGAAAGGCAGGAAGGAACCCAATTATGATGGGCTTTCTGAAAGCCGAAGAGAGAATTTTCTATTTGATCCTAGATGTGACCAAGGAGTCACTGGCATCAAGCCTGACCATCAGGGACCATTTTATCTATCACCTTGGGCTGCTAATGAGGTAGCAGCCTTTGGAGAGTTGTGGCTGCTCAGGAATAATTAATGATTGGGACTTCTAGGTTCCTCTTTAGATGAGTGCCTGAAAAGGGTCTCCTTCTTCAATGACTCTGACGAGGAGAAGGCCACATGAGCCAAGGCAACAGCCCTGGACTTTGGGCCAGGAGCCTATAGACAAGTGTCTTCCCCTCCTTGGATCTTAGTTTCTTCCCCTGTGAAATGAGGGAGTTGGATGGGGTCATCTTCAGGAGCCTAAGTAGCCTCATATTTTTGTTTTCAGTTAGGAGTTAATCTGCATATTGTACCAAGGGCAAAATGGCAAACTTGGGGAATTCAAGGCCTTGCTAGCCTGTGTTTAGTCACTGGTGACCCTAGGCAGGCCCCTTGGCCTCTCCAAGATGCATTTATCATCCTCCTGATGTCATTGATCCTCTTTGAAAGGGAAGGACAAACAACAAAGAAGATATCTGTGCTATCTCTGTCATAGGATTATAGAGGTGGAAGGACCTTTAGAGGTCACCTTAGAGTCCCATAGAAGAGAGCTTAGTTTTGCTCTGCTTAGCCCAGAGGAAGTTTCAAAAGGGCACATTCCAGCTTAAGATGGGAGAGGGGGGAAGTATTTACAATGGGAGCTGTCCAATAGTGAAAGGGTAGGCTCACCTCCCCTCATGTGTAAAATGAGGGGGATGGACTCAATGGCCTCTCAAGATGTAGTAAGGACACCAGAGGCCTGCAAGCCCAGCCTAGGTGACATTTATCAGGTATAATGTAGAAGGGCTTCTTGTTTAGGCACATGGTAGACAACATGGCCACCGAGAACTCTTCTAACTCTGAAATTATTTTATTCTGAATTCATTTCTAGCCCAACCCCCTCAGTGGATTCCTATGTTCCACTTTTCAAATGAGGAAACTGAGACCCAGAGAAATTAAAGGATCTGCCCAGGGTCACACAGCTAGTAAATATTGGGAGTAAATCTTGAACCAAAGTCTTTTCTACTCAAAAGCTAATCCTTTAAACACTATACCCTACTGCCTCTCCATTTCCACTGCATGTATCAGTGCAGGGCCTGGCACAGAGCAAGAGCTTAATCAATGTCTGCTGATTAATTATCCTTACCATCTCCACCACCACCACCACCACCATCGTTGCCACAATTGGTAAATGGTTCATTGTTTAGTGGAAGAGTTTTGTTATCACCATTTCAATTCATTTTAAATTATTCATTTAGCACTCATGTTATAAGTGGTAATAAACAAGTTATGAGCTGTATTCTCTCACAAACACATCTGAGTTTAAAAAACCCTATGATTGAGCTCTCCCTCAAAGCCTTCACTTGCAGTTAGGAAGACCTGAGTTCAAATCTTGCCTCCAACAAGGTAAATATGACCCTGGGCAAATCACCTACCTGGCTCTCAGTTTCCTCATCTTTTACAGAGGGAGTTGGATTCAGTGGCCTTTAAGATCCTTTTCAGCTCTAGATTTGTGATCTTATGATGACTTTTACAATGGGACTTCCATTGCTTGGACGACATTCTTTGGAGTCACTTCTCAAAGCCCATAAGACAAGCTAGGGCACTTCTTTAGGAAGGCAAATCTTAGCCCTTTGAGGGTGGGTTTGATTTTCTGTTAACCCTAAAGGCACTGGGAGCTAAATATAGAAAATAAAGAATGTGAACAGAAGATGGTGAGCCTAGAGATGCAAAGAAATAGGAGGGATCACTCTGATAATTCAATTACACTTATTAAATGTTGTTATTCAGTCATGTCCAACTCTTCATGAACCCCATTTGGGATTTTCTTGGCAGAGATACTGGAATGGTTAGCCATTTTCTTCCCCAGCTCATTTTACAGATAAGTAAACTGAGGCAAACAGTTAAGTGAGTTGCCCAGGGTCACAGAGCTAGTAAATGTCTGAGGCCAGATTTGAACCATGAAGATGAGTCTTCCTGATTCCAAGCCTCGTGCTCTATCCAATGCACCACCTAGCTGATTTAAATACAAAGAGCTATCCTAGGCACAAGAGATACCAAGAGCAAAATGAGACAGTCCCTTCCCTCAAGGGCTTGAATTCTAATGTGACAACAATAATAACAACCATGATAAAACAAACCATTTGAAAAGTGTTTATTAAAGACCTACCATGTGCTAGGAACTGTGCTATGTGGTGCTAGTCATATAAAGATCATAATAAAACAAGGAGATTGCACTCTTTGATGGCGATGATGATGGTAATAACTAATCAACAATCATGTATTAAGTGTCTACAGAATGCCAGGTACTGACAATATTGAGACAAAAATAAAGTAATCTATTGGGAGTTATGACATGTTTGTCAATGAGTAAATAGAGGCGTTCGGCAGTGCTAACAACTGGAGGAGGGGGGAGTCCAGGAAGGTTTCATGGAAGAGCTGGCAAAGTGCTAAGTCTTGAAGAATGACAAAGATTCAGAAAAGCAAGTATGAGGAGTCACTGCATTCCAGGCATGGGGGGGGGTAGTCTAGGCAAATGCACAGAGGTGGAGATGAATGTTGAGTTAAGGGGATGCTGGATAGTCAGGTTGGTTAGAAGGTGAAGTGCAAAAATTGGGAATAACATGAAATAAGACTGGTTGGAGCTGGATAGGTTAGGGGAGGGGCAACATTTTATTATTCCAGGAAGAAGAGTTTGCTTTTCATCCTAGAAAGTTTATGGAGCTGAAGGCTTCGAGGCAGGGGAGTGGCATGGCCCAATCTGTGCCTTAAGAAGATTATTTTGTCAAGTGTGGGGAGGATGGGTTGGAAAAAGAAGAGAGGGGAAAGCAAAAAGACCTATTAGGAAGCTGTTGTTATCCTCTAGGGAAGAAGTGATGAGATCTTGAACTGGGGTGATAGGAATGTGAGTGGAGAGAAGGGAACAGATTTGGGAGTTGGTTTTGGAGATGTAATCAAGAAGATAGAAATTGATGGAATGGGGGAGGTGAAGGACAGGGAGGAGTCATGGAGGGATCCAAGATTATAAACCAGGATGACTGGGGAGTTGGTTGTATCTCCACTAGAAAGAAAAGACTGGATAAGAGACAAACTTGGCTACAGGGAGATAGGGGAAAGGAGGTTCATTTTGAAATGGCTCCATTAGAAAGAGATGCCCAGCAGGGAATTAGATGTAATACAATCAGACCTAGAGCTGAAAGGTGTCTCAGAGACCATCTAGTTCAACTCCCTCATTTTATAGATGAGGAAACTGAGGCTCAGAGAGAAGAAGTAAGCCCACACAGGCATTAAGTGGCAGAGTCAGGATTCAACCCCAGGTCGTCTGACTCTAAATTCATTCCCTCTTTCCACTCCACTGTACTGACCTTCTTCTAAATCTACATTTTTCCTCTTTCAGCACCTAGGAGAGCACCTGGCACATGGTACAAACAGCCACTACTTCATTGACTGGAAGGAAGGATTGAGTAGATTGAAGGAAGGTTTCAACAGATTTTTAGAGTGGCTGCCCATAACAAGTATGATATTTTATTTCCTTCCTTTTTCTAAGACTTCTCCCTGCCCCCTTGCTATTGTGAGCTACATGCTTGCAAATAGAGAACCCATCTCAGGATGCAATAGGGTACCTGCCCAGGCACCCATTTCCCCAGATTCCCTGAATGGCAGCCACAAGCCAAGAGAGTGAGAATATCCCTCCAAGTTCCCCTGGGCTCTGAGTGCCAGGAGAGAGCTGGCACAAGGATTAGGGGATAAGGTTAAGGGCAGCTCCTTGGAAGACATGGTGTTATGGGACCAGGGCAACAGAGACTCCATTGTCATACATCTACTCACAGCCTTAAAGGTCCCTTTTTGCTATTTTAGAAAAACAACACCCTCCCCCTATTCTACACAAAGGAAGAAATCACAATCTCCTTTGGAGATGGGATGAGCCAGATGCCAGATCAGATGTCTCTCCATGCTTTACATGAGCAGAGCTGGAGATGTAGGCAGCTGCCAAACTCATTTCTAAAGAAAGACAGAGACAGAGAAAAAGAGAGACAGAGAGGATAGAGATGTATGGAGATACAGACGTAGGGAAACTAGACTTGTGGTCTCTTTAGCACAGAACTCCCTGTAACATCTAGTCTTAGAAAATTGTCTAGTTCACAGAGAGGTTAAATGCTTTGCCCCGGGTCACGCAGCCTATATGTCAGAGGCAAGACTTGAACCCAGGTTTTCCAGATTCCAAGGGCAATTGTGTACCTATCTACTTACTCTGCCATGCTACCTCTTATAGAAACTAATCAATTGACAAGTATTTGAGCACCAACTGTGTGCTAGGCACTGTGCTATGCCATAAAGATATTAAAAGAAACAGCTACTATTTGCCAACTGCCTATGCTCTCATGGAGAAACAACAGAGACATATACACACATATGCAGCATAAACTTAAGTAGATAAACACAAGGACATAGAAAATATTTAATACAAGAGTGTCTGGGAGGGGAGACAGAGACGTGCTGGTTTAGCAACTAGCTCTGGGGAGGAGGGGAAGTAGGGAGAATACGCTTTTAAGTTTAATCTGCATTATTTATATATTCTCCACCACTTTCTTCAGTCCAAATAATCAACAAAATAATAATAAATCAAGCCCAGATTTGTAGTTTTTGCTGATCTCCAAGGTGCAAAAGCTCATACTGAAATTTTAACAACCATTCTCTTGAGCCACTAAAAGCTGGCTCCAGCACTCTCTGGTGGGATGGGGGAAACTAATAATTAGAGGGATCAGGAAAAAGGTCGTACAGAAGATGGTACCTGAGTTGCATCTTAAAAGAAGAGGCAGAGGGAAGGAAGGAGTCCACAGCAGGCATGCAAGACAGCCAGAACAAAGACAGAGGGAAGAGATGGACAGTTTGATTGTGTAAGAGGAACAGAAAGGTCACTTTAGCTAGATTACAAAGTAGGGGGAGCAATGTCCATTGAGCCTGGAATGGTAAATTGGGGTGGGTTGTATCATGAAGTCATTTTTCAGTCATACCCAACTCTCTGTGACCCCATTTGGGATTTTCTTGGCAAAGATACTGGAGTGGTTTGCTATTTTCTTCTCCAGCTTATTTTACAGATGAGGAAACTGAGGCAAACAGGGTAAAGTGACTTGCCCAGGGTCACACAGTTAGTACATGTCTGAAGCCAGATTTGAACTCATGAAGATGAGTCTTGGTTGTGTAAAGCTTTCAAAACTAAACAGAGAAATTCATATTGATCCTAAAAGCAATTGAAAGCCACTGGAGTTGGTTGACTAGTGAAGGTCAGCTCTGCGTTGAAGAAAATTACTTTGACAAAAGTGTGTAAGATGGAATGGAGTGGAGAAAGATGAGACATGGAAGCCAATTAGGAGGCTGTCACAATCTAGACAAGAGGTGAAGAGGGTCTGAGCTGAGGTGGTAGCCAAGTGACTGGAAAGAAGAGATCAAATGCAAGAGATGTCATTAAGGCAGGCATGGCAAGATTTATCAACTGACTGTTCTGTGGAAGAGGAGTGAGAAGTCCAAGGTAAGGTCAAAGTTATGAACCTGGGAGAATGGAGGAGCAGAGGTGTCTTTGAGAGAAATAGAGAAGAGAGAGTGTAGGGAGAAAGATAATGAATTCAGTCTTGGATTTGTTGAATCTCACTGGTCCCCTGAAAAAGACAGGGAACAAAATAGATGGGGGTATCAAGCCCCAGAAGAGTGGAGGCTCCCAACCACCAACACACATGAGTACTGGGGAATTCAAGGAGGAGAGCTAAATGTAACACATGTGGCCATGAGAGGGGGCCAGAGTAAAAACCCTGTTCCGTATGTATGTCTATTTTGGTACCTAACCAGCACCCTGATTCTTCCTTATTACCACTGATAAAGAAAAGGTTCTTGTAAATGCTACTGAGAAGTCATAATCATATCTTGGAGAGGGTAGAAATAGTGAAGCTTCTACTCCATCCTGTAGGATACCTTTACTTGCCTTCACATCTCTATTTACATTAGTTTCTTAATTCCTTTAAGATGCAGTTCATGCACCATCTTCTATGTGAAGCCTTTCCTAATCCCCCCAGTCTATCTCATATTGAACTACTTTGTGTGTGCCCATGTGTATGTGTGTCTATATAAAATACATATAAGATATGTAAATCTGTGTGTTTATTAATCAACTTATGGTACATATATATATTATTTGTCCTTATTATCTCCTCTGTTAGATTGTAAGGTCCTTGTGGATTGGTACTGTTTCATTCTTTACATTTATATCCCCAGTGCCTAATACAGTGCCCAGCTCATAGTAGAAATTCAGTAGTATGTGTTGATTGATTGATCTAGTTTTAAATGTCCGATTGGTTATTCAAGACTGAAGCTCAGACTTGGGCTGGCTATATGGATCTGTGAGTCATTTGGGTCACCAGCTCTCCCTCTTAGTGTTCCCCAGTAACCTGGGAGGCAGGGAAGCTGAGGAGTCAATATTCTTCTGCTATTGGTTAGACCTCTCCCAATCCTATTTTGTTCCCCACTTTTTATGGGGCCAGGGAGATTTAACAAGTCAAAGACTAAATTCATCATATTTCTCCCTAAACTCTATTCTTCCAATCTTCTCAATTTCTCTCAAAGGCACCTCTGTTCTTCCAGTCTCCCAAGTTCATAACCTTGGCATCATCTTGCTCTCTTCACTCTCTTTTACTCCACGGTAACAATTACCTACCAAATCTTGCCATTTCTACCTTTATAGCCTGTCTCGAATTCGATTTCTTCTCTCTATTCACTCAGCTACCACCTGAGTTGAGACCCTCACCACCTCTCACCTCGATTATTATTGCAAGAGCGTTTTAATTGGCTCCTGTATTTTATCTTTCTCCATTCCATTCCATATCGTAGAGATGACTGTTAAACCCACGGGAGTTGTCAGGGTTACCTAGGGTGGAAAAGGTGTAGAGGGAAAAGAGAGGATGTAGGACAGAACCTTGGAGAGCACCCAGAGGGGAAGCTGTGATACAAATGAAGATGCAGTTAAAGTCACTGAGAAAAAGCAGACAGACATTTAGGAGGAGTATCAGGAGAGATCAGTGTTTTAAAACCCAGAGAGGAGAGATAGCATCCAGGAGAATAAGATGGTCAACAGTGTCGTTTGCTGCAGAGAGATCAAGAAAGATAAGAACAGAGAAAAGTGTGTGAGATTTGACAAGCAGGTCACTAGTGACTCATATATATATAGTGTACATACATGCATATGTTTGCATGTGTATTATGTGTGTGTGTTTCCATGTATGTGTGTATGTGTATGCGTATATATTTATTTGTGTGTACGTGTGTACTATAAATCTCTAAGGTTTTCAAAGCACTTGATACACATTATCTCTCAGAGGATGGTGAGAGTGCTCCATGTCTCTATGTCTAGCCAAACCCAGACCCACCACACTGCTATCTGGAGATACATATGCCAAGTCATCAATGGTGTTCCCTGTCCTTATTATTATTATCCTGCCTCAGACAACTAGCTATGTGACCCTGACCTTGTGACCCCCTCTCAACTTCAGCTTCCTTATCTGTAAAGAGTGGGGTAATACCAGCACCTGCTTCATAGGGCTATTGTGGGCCTCAAATGAGCTAACATTTGGAATTGCAAACCCACAGTCAATAGGGAGCCATGAAAGTTTCTTGAGTAAGGGAGTGGCCCAGTCAGACCTGAGCTTTGGGGAAATCCCCTTGGGCAACTGTGTGGAGGATAAATCAGGGGGAGGACAGGAAAAGCTTTGAGACAGAGAGACAAAATTAGTCTATTGCAATAGTACCAGTAAGATATCATTACTGACTCGAAAGGAAAGAATAGTTTTAGTGAAGTGACAAGCCAACAAGCATTTATGGAAATTTATTGACAGGGAAAACTCTTCAAAAACCTTAAAGCACTGGAAAAATGGCAATGATTGAATTGAGCCCTCCATGGGTATATGTGCTTGTGTAGACGATGTGGTACAATGGAAAAAGGGCTAACTAAGGGTCAAAGTCAGCCTCTGACATTTACATGTGCGATAGTGAGCAAACCACTTCTCTCCCAGGGCCTCAGTTTCCCTATCTGTAAACTGAAAGGGTTGGACTAGACAGACTCTAATGTCCCTTCCAGCTTGAGAAATACCCCTCTGTGATAAGATACAGAAAGAAGATCTCTTCCTTACGTCCTGGACTGCTTTGTAAATCTTAATGAATAATATGAATGCCGTCTATTAACCAACATTTCTATAACACTTTCAGAGTTGCAAAATAATTAATATATGTATATCGCATTATATATATGCAACATATGCATGTAAATATATTACACGTATAATTTGTGTATATACATATGTGTTTATATGTATGTATAATATATTATGTATGCACATATACATACATACATACATATGTGTGCGGAGATATCCATTTATATCTACATCTATCTATCTATCTATCTATCTATCTATCTATCTATCTATCTATCCTGTCTATCTATCTATCTATCTATCTATCTATCTATCTATCTATCTATCTATCTATCTGTCTATCTATCTATCCTGTCTATCTATCTATCTATCTATCTATCTATCTATCTATCTATCTGTCTATCTGTCTATCTATCTATCTATCCTGTCTGTTTGTCTATCTATCTATCTATCCTGTCTATCTATCTATCTATCTATCTATCTATCTATAATTTGATCCTCACAAAATCCTGAGAGGTGGGCATATTATATTTCCCATTTTACAAAAGAAGAAACCAAGGCTGAGATACTTGCTTACAGTCACACAGTTACCAAGTGTCTAAGGCAGGATTCAAACTCAGATCTTCCTGACTCCAAGCGCCAACACAATATCCACTGCTCCACAAAGTTAACTGACTTCCTCACTCTCAATGCTAGGGATGGGATTGACACCCAGATCTCTCTGACTCCTGTGGTAGCAATTTAGATTTGAAGATTTTTCCCACCCATTATTAGGACATGTGACCTGTTTACATCACAGGAAGCCTAAGTCAAGTGTGGTGGGAGGAGTTTCCTGACAGGAAAAGGATGTTATGTCACAGGAAGTGGAGAGAGAGAGAGAGAGAGAGAGAGAGAGAGAGAGAGAGAGCAGTAGTTATGGCTGCCAATGGCCTCCCTTGTGATTGTAAGAACTCAACAGGCTGACTTAGCTGTACTGTGAGTTTGTCTTTGGGAAGACCCCAGCAGGGGCTCTGAGAGGTTTTGGGATGGTGAGGTTCCAGGCTGTTATATGGTGTTTTAAGTTCCTTGCTGTTATGATAAAGTGGGCTGACTGGCTGGGGGAGCTGAACATTTGGTTATGGGGTATGGTCCTCTGGTGTCTGAAAAAATGTTATACTTCTCTCTTCTTTATGGAGAGTCTCTCATACTTTGCAATATGGAACTACATAGGCATATTCATGATTATAGTTGATATCGTGTTTATTGCCTTACTGATACAACTCCAGATCCAGCATTCTATCTACTATACCAAGCTGCTTACATTATGACATTTATATGTTTCTGGTGCAGGTGTTTGTAGGAGGGTGCTTCTAAGTGCCATGTATTTCTGGGTTTGCTTTTGTCCTTGTAACCCCTAGCACTGAGCATGGTGCCTGACCCAGAGGAGGGCCTTCATAAAGCCTTGTGGAATTGTTGATTGGGAGACTATGTTCTGGGTTTGAATATCCAGAGGGGTGTGGACTCAGCAGAGAAATGAGTGACCAAAGTAATTTCAGAGGGATAGAAAACCCAGGTGAGATAGAGGCTCAGTGGTTTCCAGTTTCCTCATTCCTGACCATGTTAAAATTTTATCTTGTTCTGATTCCCCTGACCAGCACCCCTCACCCAAGTCAGTATAGTAAGTTTATAAGCAGCCAGTATAAAGGGGCAATAGAAGGAAATAAGATTTCAAAGGGCAATGTGGAAGTCAATTGCAAACTGTCACAAAGATAAAAGGAGCATAATTTACAAATTGGATCATATATTAACCAAAATCCTGGTCATATGTGCTGAATTAGGGGAAGCCATCTAGATGCTGCTGTTGGGGTTCTGGCCTTACGTAAATCCCAGACAAATTCCAGCTCTCCACATTCCAGACCAGCAGAACATCAAAAGGTACTGATAACTTTGAGATGAAGAGGATATGTTAACTTAAAAGTCTTACTGATAACTTTGAGATGCCTTGGATATGTTAATGAACTAACCCCAAGAGTTAGCCTGTTCCCCCAAAAGTATAAAAATGCCACCTCAGACTCCTGCTTCCCAAGGACTCTTCCCTCTCCATTGGGTCCCTGCTGCCTAGTGCTGCAAACACTAATCTATGGTTATGTGAATGATTATCTGTACCTCTCCTCCCTCCCCAGCCTTTTCCCTATGGAACCTGCCTTTCTTCACCATCCCATCCCCCATGCCCACACCATCTGTCTCCATACCCCTTTCCAGTGTGTCTCGGTACTCTCTGTGCTTAAAGTGTGATTGCCACACTGTTTCCTGAGGTCAGTCATGGTCTTCTTGGTGAGTACCCAAAAAACCAGGCATGCCTGCTACCATTTTATAATTTCATGATTTCATAAAGTAATCATCAATTCACCTCCTGTCAATGCTGCCATGAAGTGAGAGCTAAGACTTCAGGAATTCCTTGACTGGGTGTTAACAATAATAATGATTTCCCTAATCATCCAGACATGGTATTTGCATGATCTTATCTTCCAGAAAATGTTTGTATTTGGCAGGGCTCCCCAAGATGTTACATGTTGCTCCATGCCCTGATTAATGAGGGCTGGGAGGAGGAGGAGTGGATAGCAAGCAGAAAATAACAATCACCCCTCTCTGTTCCAAGGCCACAGTGGAAAGCCCTAACCCTGGCCTTTTGTTGTTGTTTGGTCATTCCAGTCATGTCCAAATCTTTGAGACTCCATTTGGGCAGAGACACTGGAGTGGTTTGCCATTTCCTTCTACAGCTCATTTTACAGATGAGGAAACTGAGGCAAACAGGGTGAAGTGACTTGCCCAGGGTCACACAGTTAGTAACTGTCTGAGGCTGGATTTGAACTCAGGAAGATGAGTCTTCATGACTCCAGGCTCACTGTTCCATCTACTGTGCTGAAAGAGTAATGGCCCAATTTAAATCAATAGAAACTACTCCTTTATGGCAAGAGTATCTGGACCTGAGTTCAAATCTCATCTCTGATATTTGCTGCCTATATGACTTTGGAAGTCAATTCACTTCCTTGGCTTCCTGTTCTGCACATGGCAGAAACTATCCCAGTTCCCACTCATGCTGACCAATTAGATCCTTAGATCATGACTACTACAATCCTCAGGGCTCTAGAGACAACCTTAAGGGACTGGATGTTATCTTCCTAATAATATAGAGCTCATGAGCCCCCACTAGTGTACCTCCCCTCAATTGATCAGCAGTGACATTTAGTCAACCAGACTAAATTTGTTTTATTAGAAGGGGTATTTACTAAGGCAGGATAGTAAGAATAGTGGAGAAAATCTGCTCCCAAGTTCTATTACACACTCCTCCTCCTCAAGTACATACAGAATCCAGAGGGAAGTGGGTTCCAGATTTAAGATGACATGAAGCAAAAGGATAACTCACAACTCCTGGAAGTCCTCTTGCTGGAATCCCAAAAACATTCCCCCTTAGGTACAGTATCCTTGGTTTTTTCCTTTCTGGTTTTTTTCTATAACCTTGAAACTGCATCCAGTCTGTCCTTGGCTCCCAATGCTGGCACTGCCACCAGCAGCTGCTATCCCAGGGACAATGCTAGGACATCAATATGAAGAACAGAAGCCAGAAGTTCAAAATCCTCCTGAACCTTCATAATTCTCAGGGTCCTCTCCCAGTCAAGGGGAAGGGAAGGGAAACCTAGGCCAAGGCCCAAGACCTCTCCCTCCTCTCCCCAGCCCCAACCCAATCAATTTCTTCTCTCTTCTCTACCCTCCAACACTCAATTAGGTCAACTGCTCTAATGGCATGACCAAATGTCCTCAGCTAATCTGAACACATTCCCCATGCAATCACCATTACAGGCAAATGAAAGACTTTTCCCAAACTCATCCAAAGTCCTTCATTGATTGATGAATCACAGCATGTTCTAGCCTCATTAAAGGTATCATTTTAAACAGAGTAGAGTAACTTGATTGATCTACTCAATATAATCACACCCTTATATGTAAGTCTAAGGGATTAGACCAGCTGGCTTCTGAGGTATCGATTAGTGAACCATATCCATGAACTAAGAACATTAGGACACAGAGTATCAGAGCTGGGAGGGGCCTTAGAACAGGGGATGTCAGAGCTGGGAGGGGCCTTAGAACAAGGGATGTCAGAGCTGGGAGGGGCCTTAGAACAGGGGTGTCAGAGCTGGAAAGGGCCTTAGAACAGGGGATATCAGAGCTGGGAGGGGCCTTAGAACAGGGGATGTCAGAGCTGGGAGGGACTCACAGAATCACAGAATCTGTATATTAAGTGGATGAATGTTATAACATTAAATTATAGGGTTTTTGAAGACAGTATTTGCTATATTGTGACTTGCTAGAAAGACCCTTTAACTGCCTAAATAGAGACTCTTTTTTATTTTAATTTTATATGTATATTTTGTTTTCATATTGGAAATTTCATTCTGTACTTCCTCACCCAGCAAACTATCCATTTAAAAATAAAAAAAGATAAAAAAGAAAGCAGCAGCTGAATAAAATTAATGAAACCAACTGATTCTGGACATATATATACTGTTCCACATCCCTACCCCTCACTTCTCCAGTCTTAATTGGGATACTGACATGATCACTTCCTCTGGCCTTGTAAAATTCAAACTAGTTTCTGACTCAGTTTACCCTTCCACAAAATGGGATCATAAAATCATTTTCCTGCAGTCTTGAAGTGACAACAGGCTTAATTAATGAATGTACCTGCAAGGCAAGTTGCTTTAGAAAAGCACTATTTAAGATCTAATTATTGTTATCATCAGCTACTTTCCACCTCATTAAATAAATGGATTCATTAATTGTTTGCTAATTCTCGGAGAAAAGTTGGAGACAAGTCAGCTGATAGAAGTGCATCTCTCCCAGAAAACAGATCCAATTCCAGAACCAAGGCCGTGGGCAAGGGTCACTGCCATGAGTCTTCTCCCCAGAATGTACTCTGTCTCCTAAAAGGCTGGGAAGCATAATGGAAAGAGGTGTCAGGCATGTGGAGCCATCGGGCCTAGGCTGGAGGCTCTGAGCCAAACTCACCAGGTGACCTTTAGTTAATAGGCTATCCAAGCTGGACGGGCCTGAAGAACATAGAACAGGGAATGTCGGGGCTGGGAGGGGCCTTAGAACAGGGACTAGCAGGGCTGGGAGGGGCCTTAGAACAGAGAATTTCAGTCAGAAGAGAACTCAGGAATCACCTATTACAAGCCCTTCATTTTACATGTGAGGAAATGGACCCAAAGAGGGAAAGTACCCAGTGCCATAGTGTTTGAGTTACCATATGTGGCCAGAGCTCCTCAATACTCACTTTGTCCAACTTCCTTCTTCCTCAGCTTGGTGACACCAACATCATCCACAGCCACCACCACTAGTAATTAACCACGGAGTCCTGCCTCGTCTGTGACATGATGAGGTAAATGAGCATGAAGGGGCCTCCCCAATTTGGAGCCGGTCAGTCTTCTGTGCCAGGTAGAGGCACACAGGCAGGCCCTCCCCAGAGGTCCCTAGCCTTTCAATGGAGCATAGGGCATCCAACAGAGCTCTCCCAGTCTTGGAATCTTCTTGGGTGGCTGGCGTCTGGGGGAAAGGCACACACATGACCAGGACATAGTCTCACCCTCACAGTACTCACTCCCTGAGGCAGCTTATCACAAGAGTGATAAGGCCAGTCACAACCAATTTTTATGAGTAGAAGATAATAAACTCATTGGAAGCATCCTGGCGTAATTAATGGAAAGTGCCCAGGAGCACTAGCCGGAAGACAATCAACCAACAAATATTTATGAATACTTACTAAGGGCCAGGTACTGGTCTGGGGATACAAGAGCAAAGAACTTTCTGCCCTCAAGGAGTTTACAGAAGATCCATACAATCAAATTTAAGGAAACCTCAGAGAGAGAGGCTTTATCAACTGGGTGGTACCATGGATAGACCTGAATTCAAATCCAGTTTCAGACTTGGACTAGCCATACAACCCTTTTGTATCTTCATCAAATGAGAAGAGGAAGAACAATCATTTATCAAATACTTATTGTGTGCCAGGCACTGAGCTCAAGTGATGCCAGGCTGGAGGAAGGGGAGGGTCAAGACCAGGGGCAGCCCATAACACTCAGCTCTTTGGATTTCTAATAGGTCCAAGAAACCTGGAGGTTTTTCAGACCCAGAAAATGAAGTGACCCACCCATGGTCACATAGCAAATCTTTTTATTCCAAGACTGGCACTCTCAATGCCGACTCTCAAATGACGGCTTTTTTCTACTCTGTGGACAGAAAATTCAGGCTAAAAAATATCCCTTGACCAAGAGAACAGGGAGGAGTAGCTGTGAGCCCAGCTGCACCAGCGCAATTCACACCCTTTCTCTCATCACAAGAAGCCACAATCAGCCTTGAGCCTAATGGAATAAAGTGCTGAGGGCCTTGCAGAGGCTCAAACAATATTTTATTGGGTCTAGCCATATATTTGC
The DNA here is from genome assembly GCF_011100635.1 of Trichosurus vulpecula. Classification (NCBI taxonomy): domain Eukaryota; kingdom Metazoa; phylum Chordata; class Mammalia; order Diprotodontia; family Phalangeridae; genus Trichosurus; species Trichosurus vulpecula. The sequence continues at coordinate 22,799,659 of NC_050573.1, read as the reverse complement.
TACACTCTGATTCTGAACTATGAGTGACTCATCACCAACACCCCCTTCTCTTTTAACATTAAGAAAACTTGTGTTGCAGCGGTTGGCATATTTGACCACCTAGCCTTGGCTAGGGGGACATAATAACTAATTAAGTAATGAAAGGGACAGTCCTGGAATCCTATTAGCTTAACATGAATGGAGGTCACAGTGACACTTGCTGTGGTGCATAGAGAATGGAATGGGTTTTCTTTTCCTTATGGCTTGTGGAAATGAACTGCATGCAGCTGTCAGAGAAAATGCCAGGTCACCTTGTGTCCAAAGGGCTGGTGAGGCAGGGGCAGCAGGGGATGGATGGCACAGCATTCCTGGTGCAGAGTGAAGTAAGTTAATGTATACAACCCTTCATGATGAATACATAAAGCAATTTCAAAGACGAGACTAAGAACACATTTAGAGCAATTAACACCTTTGCAATACCAGTGTTAACATGTGGTTTTGAAATTGTAAAATGGATGACAATGGAATTAAATAAAATCCAAATAAAAATCCATACAATAGTAATGGAACAAAGGGTTCACCATCCCCAAACTGTCATGGAATGATCAACAGTTCATCATCAAAAAATGGCAGGAAAGAGGATTGATGACTGTTTCCAGATCTCGCGATTAATAGTTAAGAGACACCCTTTCACAATGCTCCTGGACTTCTGAAATACAATCAGTATTGGTTCACTTATGTATGGAGCCCATGAAATGGATAAGATCCAACTGAGGAATCGAAAGGTCCTTCATAGGCAGCATCCAAGTCAACTCCCCAACAAGATGTTGACAAAGTTGTTGTGGTTTAGTCATTTTTTCAGTAGTATCTGACTCTTCTTGACCCCATTTGGGGTTTTCTTGGCAAAGAAACTGGAGTAGCTTGCCATTTCCTTGTTTGGCCCATTTTGCAGATGAGGAAGCTGAGGCAAATTTGGTTAAGGGACTTGTTCAGGGTCACACAGCTATAAGTATCTGGGGCCAGATTTGAACTCAGAAAGATGAGTCTGTCTGACTCCAGCCTCAGCACTCCATCCACTGTGCCACCTAGCTGCCCATAGCATCAAACAAATGACTGAGTCATTTGGACTTGTTTCTAAATGGGACTAGATGGGTTTATGATGGCACTTCAGCAACAGGTCATTGCCACCACAAATTAGAGAAGGGTTGTCTTTCTTTAAGGATTCCATGTTTAGTCATCTGTGCAGATTACTCGAGGAAAAGGTAAAGACTGGATGTTTGTTCTCAAAGACACAACAACAGAGATCTTGGATGATAGGTCATAAAAGACAAATGTTAAGTCACTCATGGCCATAGAAATATTTTGAACACAGTCCAGGCACAGCTAAAAAGGACCTTAGAACTTGGAACATAGGATATCAGAGCCAGGAGAAGCTTAAAACACATTTAGAACTTGGATGGGGCACAGCTTAGAACATAGACTACCAGAGATTAGAACATGGAATCTCCCAGTCCAACCCTCTCTAAGATCATCTAGAAACCAACCTTCTCCTTCCACAGATAAGGAAACTGAATCCCAGAGAAAAGGACTTGAAAACTTTGGGCCTTGAAGATTTTTCTTTCTCTAGGAGTTCTAGATAAATGCAACTTCCCCTGGGAAGGGTGATATTTCACTAATCATGATAACACTTGGTAGCGCTTTTATTCCCAAGTAAGAGAGTTGTCAAAGCAGTTTCTTATTTTTATCCCAGCTAATACTCCAAGCAGGAATGGAGTCTCCTCCAGCAGAGTCAGCTTAAAGAGAAGGGACCCACAGGATTGAATTCAAAGACAAAACAGAGACAGCTGGAAGGTGTTTAAGGAAGACCTGATGGACTTTTGCATTTTACCCCAAGGCCTACTGGGCTGTACTCTAGGACACTTCTCAGTGTCTCCTCGATTGATTCAAATGAGAATCCAGAGTCGGCTGGGTCCTCATCCTTCATCCCTGACAACAGTTTTTAAAATCCTTCCTTGGCCTATTAATGCAGGTCCCTCTGCTGGGGTGCGGGGTGCTGCCAGCTTTGGAAATCCAGGGTATGATGAGGTCTGGGAAGTCATTTTCCCCTGTAACTCTGACATAGAAATAATGGTCTTGAGGCTAAACCTTAGGGAAAGATCGGAGGAGTTGTCTGCCACAAGATCCTTTCTCAAATTGGTGCTATGCGTCCCATCAATCATAGATTATAGTAAGCATACAGAGGCTGTGTCTTATCTCCCCTCTGGGCTCTAGGGGTATCCCCAGTGGGCTGTGGGTTTCTTCAGATACCATTGTTCTGGACCCTCATTGTGGTTTGTTATATCCCTGTCGATCGCCAGTGCCAATTAGAGCCTCTCCACAACAATTTGACCATTTGTTTTCTCCTCAGTATCAATTAACCAATGAACATAAATTAGCTTTAACAAAAATATATTTACTGAAAAGATAGAGCAAGACACACCAAAGTGCAAAAATGACTCCCCAAATGGAGGCACACTCTCCATCTACACCTCAGTCCCCGTGGAGAGTGAGTTCAAATTTTAAGTGATTCCTACACAACATTTGCATAAGTATGCATTTATTAAGCATCTACTGGGTCAGCTGAGTATCATAGTGCATGGAGTACTGGGCCTGGAGTCAAGAAGACTCATCTCCCTGAGTTCAAATCTGGCCTCAGACACTTTCTAGCTGCTCGACCCTGGACAAGTCACTTCACCCTGTTTGCCTCAGTTTCCTCATCTGTAAAACGAGCTGGAGAAGGAAATGATAAACGACTCCAGTATCTGTGCCAAGAAAACCCTAAATGGGGTCACAAAGAGTCGGACGGGGCTGAGATGACTGAACAACAGCAACAAGACACCTACTAAGGGTCAGGCAGGGTGCCAAGCGCCGGGATCATTTTTTTCAGAGTGAAATAATTGCAGGAATAGACTTGAGGTCTACTTCTGTCCCCTGGCCCCAGTCTTCTCAACTATAAAATGGGGAAATCGAACGAGGTAGTTTCTCAAGTCCCTTCTGGCTCAAATCTGTGACCTTATGAAAAGCCGGCTCGGGGAAGTGGTTTCCTGAATACTTATCAGCATTTTAGGCTGTTTGGTTCTTGGGCCGGCATGGCCCCTGGCTCATTAACATAGAGGAGGAAGGACACAGGAGGGACTTGCCATGCTTTTTCTCCCATCATCAATCAAGCAGAATACATGTTCCCCATCAGAGGATTATTTTCGGAAGAAGTCAGATTATGGCATGACCTTGGCCCTGAGCTCTTCCATGGACTGGGATTTTATGGAACAGTAGCCCATCTGCAACCACAGCAGTAGCAACAGTTGTTCTGACCCCCTCCCCACCAGCAGAGCACAGAAACATCCCTCCCAGAGCCCCGGATTCCAGGGAGGCACAGCGGGATGATGCCTGAGCTTGGGGAAGGGAAGGGAAGGGAAAGGAAGGGAAGGGAAAGGAAGGGAAGGGAAGGGAAGGGAAGGGAAGGGAAGGGAAGGGGAGGGAAGGGAAGGGAAGGGAAAAGGGAAGTGAAGGGAACAGGGGAGTAAAGGGAAGGGAAGGGACGGGAACAGGGAAGGGAAGGGAAAAGGGAAGGGAAAAGGGAAGGGAGGGGAAGGGGGAAGGGAAGGGAAGGGAAGGGAAGGGAAGGGAAGGGAAGGGAAAGGGGAAAGGAAGGGAAGGGAAAAGGGAAGGGAAGGGAAGGGAAGGGAAGGGAAGGGAAGGGAAGGGAAGGGAAGGGAAGGGAAGGGAAGGGAAGGGAAGGGAAGGGAAGGGAAGGCGAGGCGAGGCGAGGCAAGGCAAGGGAGGGCAAGGGAAGGGAAGGCAAGGGAAAGGAAAAGGGAATTGGACTAACTGACCTCTAAGGCCCCTTCCAGCATCAGCTCTAGGATCCAGTGGAGAACTTTCCCACAAGTTTCTCTGCTACGGGGGATGCTCCAGGCTTAGGGCTGCAGTGTCTGCTCTGCTTTCGGCAGATGACACTTGGCAGCCATGGGTGGCGGTGATTTCTGGGCCTATCTGTGGCTCTTGATTTTCTGAGCTCCCAGTGGGGAGCCCCTCATATCAACACAAGGTGCAGGCATCAGATGGGGGCTTTATCTCTAGCTGCAGCTTGCTATCTCTCCCGTGATCCCATTCAAAAGCTAAGGGGCCTGACATAGGCTGTCATCCCTCTTCCTTTCTTTCTCTCCCTCCCCCTCCTGCCCCTAAACGTCCCACTGAGGACATTTCCAGGGTGGGTGTTGGCCTCTTGCCCAGCGTTGCTATCTCAGCCCCTAGGTCTTACCCTGTGCACTCTCCTCATTCCTTCTATTCATGGACACCTGTGCCTAGCATGTGCCTGGGACATAGTCCTCAGTTAATATCTGCTTGTTAATTGATTGGCTGATTGCCCTAAAACATGTGGGACTCAAACCCAAGTCCCTTGACTCCAAATTCTGAACCCTGCTGCCTCTCTGATGGAGTCTTCCCGGCACCCCTCAAAGTACCCCCTCTTCCCCAGCTGCACATGGCTGGCCCTAGCTGAGCCCTTAACTTACAGAGAGAAACGTGAGAACATCTTGGCCCTCAAAGAGCTCAGGTCCTATTGGGAGACAATACGTGCACTTGTCAATCAAACAACCAACAAACATTTATTGATTGACAGGTCATCTTCATGTCATCCTGACATCTATTACACTGAGAACTCAAAGACAAAAGTGAGGTAGTCCCTGCTCCCAAGGACTTTGCATCCTGTAGGGAAAGATAACCTCGACCAATCATTCAGCATTTGTTAAATACCTGCTATGGGGCACTGGGGGATGCGGAGGGGCCTCAGATGCCTGACCCAGGAGCTCCTTGGGAGCAGGGACTGTCTTCTGCCTCTCTGTGTATCCCAGCACTTAGCGCAATGCCTCAAACACAGTAGGTGCTTGTTGACTGACTGACTTCAAGTCTAAGCTGACTCCCCTCCAGCTCTAAATTTATAATCTTAGAATACCTGAATATCTTCCCTACTCCTGTTTCATATTTCAACAGAGATGGCCTCTGATTCTAAGGTTCCCCTCCACTTCCAAGTGTTCTAAAGTCTTTCTAGCTCTGACAAGCCCTGTCCTGAGATTCCTCCCAGCTCTGACATTCCATGTTCTAAGGCCACTTCAAGATGGCACCACCTTTGGTACTCACTCCTTCTCGATACTCTCAGTACCCTCCATTTGGAGGGCTGGAGAGAGGGGCACTTCCTCTCAAAGCCTCCTTCTAAAGGGGGCTCCCAGGCCCCCCATCTCTTCATTTTCTACTATCTTGTACTCCTCGGACTAAGCTCCATCATGCCCTGGAACTGGGTACCTGCCCCCTCCTCCTCATCTTTTCAGCTTCCTTTTGTGTTCTCTGTTCCCCAATTAGGTGCTAAGCTCCTTGGGGGCAGGGACTATCCTTTTTCATATTTGTTTCCCCAGCATTTAGCGCAATGCCTGACACACAGTCAGCAATTAATGTCTATCAAATGACTGATTGACACTTGCCAGCTGGGTAACACCAGGCAAGTCATTGCATGGCTGTCTGCCTCAGTTTACTCATCTGTAAAATGGGGGTAACAGCAACTCCCTCCCAGGGACTTTGTGAGGCTAAAACTAGATAATATGTGAAGCATTTTGCAAACCTTACAGCGCTCTGCAGGTGTCCTCTCTGCTTCGCCGCTGTCCTCATCGTGGGTTCTGATATACCACAGGTCAGCGTTAGAAATCAGAATCAGGTCATGGGGTACCTCACCCCAACCTCGTGATTTGAAAGGGATAACTGTATGAATGTCACTGCTGCTACTGTTATACTACCACTACCACCAGAACTACCACCAGCACTACCGCCACCACCACCACCACCACTACTACTGCTACTGCTACCTACTACTACTACCGCTACTACTACTACCACCACCACCATCACCACCACTACTACTACCACCACCACCACCACCACCACCACCACCACTACTACTACTACCACTACTACTACTACTAACACTACTATGACTACCACTACTAGAAAGACAGCATGTTAACAACTATTTGCAAACAAGATCTATGCAGGATTAATTGTAGATAATTTCAAAAGGATCTAATAATAGTTTTCCATTTCAATCCTATATATTTTATTTCTTGCATTTAAAAGCCTCCTTCTGAGAAGGGGTCTCCAGATTTCAGCAGAATGTCAGAGGGCTTCACAACCAATAAGAGGCTCAGGACCATGGCCTCTTTTGTTCAGGGATGGACTGATGCTCCTGGAAGGCATGGACCATTTCATCTTCAGCCTTTTTATCCCCCAATGCCTGGTGTACAGTAGACACTTCCTCAACTTGAGCCTGGGAGTGAACAATGAGCTGGAAGATGCCAGAATCACAAAACCTCAGCTTTAGAAGCTACTTCATCGTGCTCTGCACCTGTACCACCCCCACCACTCCCGCCCTTTCATTTTGAGACTCAGATGCAAAGATTTTTCTTAATTGGATTCAAACAGGCGTGTTTACACTTATCACTTATTTATTTTGTTTGTTAAAAATGTGCAAATTACCCAGCGGCCCCTGGGTCCACAGCACCAAGAAACATCAATAAAACTATTAAGTTAAATTCAATTAAGCACAGCTTCTGAGAGTTGAGTGTCATAGGGCAGCGCATGAACAAGGAAGCCCAGGGATTTGTGGGAATGGAGTAATCCAGCTGGAGAGGGAGGTCTCTCCATTGGCCTCCTCCAAAGAGTCCTGAGATCAGGAGAATATAGGAGCTGGGAGGGCTCTGGCAGGTCATCCAGTCACACCAGAGAGGGGAAGGCACTCACCCATGGTCACACAGCAAGCTAGAGTCAGAGCTGGGAACCTAGATCTCCTGGGGCTCACCCAGGGCTCTTTCCTCTGAAACTCAGAGAAAGGCTTGTCAATTCCCTCCAAATCAGGGGCAAAAGATGGGGTTTGAATGACTCACTAGGACCAAACACTTTATATTGTCACTGTCTGGGAACTAAGTGCAAGGGTCCTTAGAGCACAGAACATAAAAGTGGGAGAGACCTGATGGCTTAGAATGCTGTAGATGGGAACGACCTTGGAACATGGAATGTCAGAGCTGGGAGGGGGCTTAGAACAGGGTATGTCAGGGATGGGAGGAGTCTCAGAACAGGGAATGTTAGAGCTGGAAGGGGTCTTAGAACAGAGAATGTCAGAGCTTTAGAGCAGAGAATGTCAGAACTGAGAAGGACCCTAGAACATGGAATGTTACAGCTGGAAAGAGTCTTAGAAAAGAGAATGTCGGAACTGGGAAGGGCTTTAGAGCAGAGAATGTCAGAGATGGGAGGGTTGTTAGAACAGGGAATGTCAGAATTGTCCTCCCTCTCAACCCCATCCCCAAGGTCTATAGACCAGGAATGCCTTGGTAAAGCATCAATTCTGTAAGGTTCCCTGAGGGAAACAGGTTTGGGGGGAGGAGCGAAAGTTCTAGACTATCACAAGCCATGTAATGGGTGTCAGGGTCCTGGGTTCCAGTTCCGGTTTTCCCCCAACTTGCTTCCTCTCTCTCAGCCTTGGTTTCCCTCCTTGAAAAATGAGAGATTGGGCAGAGAACTCTCCAAGGTCCATTCCAGGCATAGAAATGTGATCCCGCTACTTGTGTATACCCCAGCGAGGTCAAAAGGGCCCCGTAACTGGCCAAATATCCAAAGCAGCTCATTTTGTAACAAAGCAAATAAAGTGATTTATTTATTGTTGCTCATCCTTTGTCCTTCAAGAGGACCAATGACCTCATGAGTGATGTCTCGACTTGGGCAGGAATTGGATTGAAGTGAGGCAGGTCTGTGCAAGGTCACCAGCCTCACTCGCTCTTCCAGAGCCACCGAAGCCCAGTGGCAAGAGAAAACTCAGGAGGACTGTCAACGGCCTGGGATGCAGTGAATGACCTTGGCGTCTCCCATGTCCGACCAAGCTCTAAGCACTCCACGGTGCCTGCTTCGGTAGCAGAGCTCACTGGTACAACAGATAGAGAGCTGGGTTTGGAGTCAAGAAAACCTGAGTTCGGATCTAGACTCAGACTCTTACTACATGGGTATGGCACTTAACTTCTGTTTGCCTCAGTTTTCTCATCTGTCAAACGGGGATGATAATAACACCCTCCTCCCAGGGCTGTTGTGAGAATCAAATGAAATAATGTTTGTAAAGTGCTTAGCTCACATATAAATGTCAGCGACTGTAGCTCTTATTATAATAACCAGTTGTCTGCCTAAACTCAACCAATTTCTTTTTTCTTTGGATAAGTTTGTTGGTTAAGTTAGTCTGTGGTGGGGATGTGTTCCAGAGTCTCATTGCTTGGTCCAGGGTCTGACCCGTTCCAGCCCGCCTTCTCCCCTTCCCAGTATTTGGGGTGCCAAGGAGCCAACTGGAGCTATCTCAGGAGAGCCGATTGTTAAATTTTCAGTCTGAGCAACTACACCTCAGAAATCAGGAAACACTACAAATCAGGGCTTGATTTCTTGTTTTGTTGGTTTTCTAGACTTAGAGAGATGGAAGAAAATATTAATAATAATGCAGATTAAACTTCAAATGTGCCACTTAAAGGTGCATCACAAGTACTTTTGTCAGAAAGCAGATTGCTAGCCATTTACTAGTACACCCCAGGATCTATCCCCAATCTCTAGTCCCCACTCCTTGGATTGGGGCAGAACTAGCCTTAGAGGGAAAATGACTCACCAAGGACGGCCTGAGGTTAGTGTGGGATGGATGTGGGGAGGATCAGTTGAGGCTTCATCCCTCAGTTAATGGTTCTTGCTGTGGAGTCACTTTCAGTCATGTCTGACTTTCCATGACCCCATTGGGGGTTTTCTTGGCAGAGATACTAAAGTGGCTTGTAATTTCCTCCTTTAGCTCCTTTTACAGATGAAGAAACTGAGGCAAACAGGGTTAAATTATTTGCCCAGGGTCATATAGATAGTAAGTGTCTGAGGTCAGATTTGAACTCAGATCTCCTGACTCCCATTCCATGGCTCTATCCACTGCATTACCTAGCTGCTGGTTAATGATAGGAGTGACTATATGCAAATTCCTACATAAACTTCAGGATATTTTTTCAGCACCATCATCTTCTCCTCCACCTGATAGCTCTTGGTTAATACATCAGAGTAGGACACCCAAGTGGAGATGATGAGGCTGATTCATTTATTCATTCCCCAAAATTCAGTAAAGACCTACTATGTGTCACACACTGTACTAGAGGCTAAGGGTACAAAGACCAAAAAAAAATGAAATAAAACCTGTCCTCAAGAAGCTGATGTTTTATCAGTACTCTGTTTCCTCGTCTGTAATGTGAGGATCACAGTGCTTTTATTCTCCCTCTCAAGGGGGTATTGTGAAGACAATGCTTTTGTAAACCTTAAAACTACACAGGAATTTGAGTTATTGACTATAATTCTTAAAATTCTCCAAGACTGGCTCCAACCCAAGGACACTAGAACCCATTTCTATCCAGCAATTTTGGCCTTAGAGGAAACAACACTCTGAGACAAGCCTCCTCCCAACCACCTCCCCAGCTCCACCCACCTCCATGCTTATATTACCAAACATCTGTAAGGAAACTGGAAAAAAAAGTCAGACACCCAGATGTTTTGGTCAATAGAATGCCAAACATCTGGGTGGAAAATAAGGAAGGGACAAATTGCAGGAAAGGAAAGTTCTCAAACATCCAAATGCCTTGACTCCATGGTGCCAGACATCTGGATGTTGGGAGCCATCTGGATTTTTGGAGTCCACCACCTTATCTTATTGAGACATCACCTTGGTCCTTGGCCAAGGCCACACCCTAGGCATGACCCTATTCATAAAAATACCCCAAATGTTAAACAGACAGATATGTGGGGACACATCTTGTCCCTTTTTTCCTAGAATGGGTAGAAGGGGAAGGATGAGGGTCATGGAAAGGTCCATCCTCTCTGGTTTGGAAGAGTCCACTCAGCCATTGAGCTGGAGTTTAGTTTGGATCTGCTCTTATCCACCAAGGCTGGGTGGAATGAGCTTGAACATGGTGCTGGAAGGCAGTTTGGGAGGATTTCTGGTTTCTGTTTGATTTGGGTCTTTTCAGGGCTGCTGTCTGTCTTGGCAGCCTCCAGCCCAGTAGATAAATAGCCCAGAGGCCAGCCATTCTCCAGGCCCTGTCCCAGAGAGAAGCAGCTTCCAGACATTTCTGCTAAAAACAGTAAGTATCTTATCAGTTTACTGTGAATGAATTGGAAACAAGAAAAGGAAGACCCTTTCCCACCTCTATGGGGATTTATGGTTGGGCCATAGGAATGACGGTACAGGGGAAGATAAACAGTGTGGTACACAGGAAGAAAGAAAGCAGGAAGGTCATCACATTCTTCTGTTGCCATGGGATTATGGCCTGAGTCATCACCACCATCTGGATACAGGGGAAAGGAACTTATCTTATTAAGACATCACCTTGGTCCTTGGCCAAGGCCACACCCTAGGTGTGACCCTCTTCGTAAAAATACCCCAGAGGTTAGGCAGATAGATGTGTGGGCACACATCTGGTTCTCCTTTTCCTAGAATGTGTAGAAGGAGAAAGATGAGGGTCATGAGAAGGTCCATCCTTTCTGGTTTGGAAGAGTTCACTCAGCCATTGGGCTGGGCTTTGGATCTGCTCTTATCCACCAAGATTGGACGGAATGAGCTGGAACCTGGAGATAGAAGATGTGACTTCAAATTCTGCCTTGGATATCTGCTGCCTCTGTGAGAAGTCACTTCATCTCCTTTGAGTCAGCTTTCTCACCTGTAAAATGAGAGGTTTAGACTCCACAGCTTCTGAGGTCCCTTCCAGTTAGGTCTACAATCCTGTGACCTCCACCCACTCTACATCCCAGCCAAACTGGATCCCTATCTCTCTACCCCATATGTCCGCCTACCCCCATCTTTTCCTGCCTCCCTGATGCCAGGTGAGGCCACAGTGCCAAGAGAGAAAACATACCATCTGGTTGATTCCTATCTTAACGAATTATTTCGGCTAACTAGGTGTCAGGCTTGGTTGTTTCTATGTGCTGGGTGAGAAAATCACAACAAATTTTCCTAATACAAGATGGCTTGGAGAGGCAGGAAAAGTGGCCTTGTTGTGGAGGGGGGGGGGGTCAAAATCCTGCTATCAGAGCCAGGGGACCTAGAGGTGGAAGTCTGAGCTCCCCTGGGAGGAGGAGAGAGGCCAGGATTCAGGCAGCAGTGTTTGGGGCTCCTTGAAAGTAGAGATCACGAAATTCTTTGTATCTATATCCCCAGGGCCCAGCACAGGGCTTGGCAGATGGTAGGCATTTAATAAATTGATTGATTGTCTGTCATGGGAAACTCTTCTCTCCTGGCTCTCCTCCTCCATGTCTGACTCCTCCTCCACAGTCTCCTTTGCTGGTCCTCCATCCAGGTCAGGCCCACTAACTGTGGGTCTCCTCTAGGGCTCCGCCCTGGACCTTCTTCTCTTCTCCTTCCAGACCATCTCTCTGTGATCTTAGCAGCCCCCGTGGATTTAATGGTGCTCTCTATGCAGAGGATTCCTAGATCTCTTTACTGAGCCTTAACTGGCTTCCCCCAACAATGAGAGCTTTGGGTACATCTCAAACAGGGTATGCTATAGGCACCTCAACCTCAGCATGTCCAAAAGAGATCTCAGTGTCTTCCCCCAAGGCCCCCTAAATCCTCCTGTTCCCAATTTCCCCATTACTGTTGAGGGTACAACCATCCTCATGGTCACCCATTCATGCGACCTTGGGATCATCCTCAGTTCCTTGCTGGCACTCACCCCATATGTCCACTCTTGACAAATTTTGTGTTTTCTACTTCCATGACACCTCTTGAATATGCCCCCTCCCCTCCCCTGACATAGCTCCCACCCCAGTACAGACCCTCATTACCTCATGCCTGGCCCATTGCAACTGCTGCTGGTGGGCCTGCCTGCCTCAAGTCCCTCCCCATTCCAGTCTGTCCTTCACTCAGCTGTCCAATTGATCTGATCACAATGTCTCCCTACTCCCGATAAGCTCCATGGTTTCCTCGTACCTCCAGGATCAAATATAAACTTCTATGTTTGGCATTTACAGAGAGGGAAGAAGAAAGGAAGCAAAGAGGGAAGGAGGTAGGAGGGAAGGAAGGAAGGAGGGAAGGAAGGAAGGAGGGAAGGAAGGAAGGAAGGAAGGAAGGAGGGAAGGAAGGAAGGAAGGAAGGAAGGAAGGAAGGAAGGAAGGAGGGAGGGAGGGAGGGAGGAAGGGAAGAAGGAGGGAGGGAAGGAGGCAGGCAGGGAGGGAGGGAAGGAAGGAGGGAGGAAGGGAGGGAGGAAGGAAGGAGGGAAGGAAAGGAAAATATTTATTATGTGCTTACATGGTACCAAGCATTGTGCTAAATTCTGGGGATACAAATACATAAAACAAGTCAGTCCCTGCCTTCGAGGAACATACATTTTAATAGAGAGAGACAGCATAGACACATAAAGGAACGGTGGCTGGGGGTACTTTAGTCTGGAACATCCCATGAACAATGGTTTAGGAGGAAAGAGGTGATGATGCTGTGAGGAGCCCCTGGCTGACAATCAGCGTTCTCCATAAGTGCCATGGGTGGTCTCTGGAGGCAGGGCTTCCGCCATGCTCTTACCCACTTGGCTTCGGTCTTCAAGCAGAAACTTGGCAGCCACTTTGGGGGGATATTATAGAGGGAAATCCTTCTTCTGATGCATGTTGGACTCACTGGCCACAAAGGACCTTGGGCTCTAGGACTTGGTGATTCTGTGACTCAAGGTCCTGCCCCGGGCCTCTGTATGTCAAGGCCCTAGGGTTATGGCTCAGCCTGGCAGTGATACAGACATGGCTCCCCTTGCTATACCACCTAAAGCTTTATGAAGCAAGCTCTCCACAAAAATCCTTAGGGTTAGGAAACTGAGGCCCAGAAAGATGAAGTGACTTATACCTACCAAGTCACTGTGCTAATGAGGGGGAAGAGCCAAAGTCTAGGACCCAAGTGTCCTGACTCCAGACCAGCCCTGTGTGCCACACACCTCACAGACCTCCTCACCCCCCACATTGACCCTGAGGCCTCAAGAGCCTTTCTGCCTGTCAGAGCCCTCCCCCAATTTGCAAGAGCCACTTTTGGCACCCCCTTCTGGAGGCCTCCCCTTATTCCTCCAGCCACGTGGGGTCTGGCCCTCCTTCTAGCCTCTTGGCTCTTGTCACAGATGACCTATCAATATTCTATTTCTGAATGTATTTATCTCCCCCTACAAGACACCAAGAGCCTTGAGGAGAGGGTCTAATTTTAGGATCATGTGGGAGGAGAGAAGGGCTCTACAATGCTTGCCTTTATGATTTAAGGCTCCTCCTAACTCTGAATTCTCTATTCTCAGGCCCCTCCCAGCTCTGATATTCCCTGTTCTGAGGCCCCTCCCAGCCCTGCCATCCCCTGCTCTAAGGTCCCTCCCAGCTCTGACATCCCTTGTTCTAAGGCCCCTCCCAGCTCTGACATCCCCTGTTCTAAGGCCCCTCCCAGCCCTGACATCCCCTGTTCTAAGGCCCCTGCCAGCTCTGACAACCCCTTTTCTAAGCCCCTTCCCAGCTCTAACATTCAGTATTCTAAGAATCCATCCCAGTTCTGACATTCCCTTGCTCTAAGGCTCCTCTTAGCTTCGACATCCCCTGTTCTAAGATTTCCTCAGTAGAAGGCAAGTTCCATGAAGGTCTGGGCAGTTTAGTTTCTGCCTTTGGATCCCCTGTTTTTCTCACACAGAGCCTGGCACATAGTAGGTGCTTAAGAGGTACCCACTGAATTATATTGAAGCATCATTCCCATTTTACAGACATGGAAAGTGGGGCCAGAGCAAGATTTAGAGTTCGGCAGTGTCTCAGAGGCCATCTGCTCCAAGTATTTTCTTTTTTTAATTTTTTATTTATTTATTTTTAGTTTTCAACATTCACTTTTATAAGATTCTGAGTTCCGAATTTTTCTCCCTTCCTCCCCTCTCCCCACCCAAGGCAGCATGCAATCTGATATTAGTTACACATGTGCAATCATATTAAACATATTTCCACATTAGTCATGTTGTGAAAGAGGAATCAGAACAAAAGAGGAAAAACCACGAGAAAGGAAAAAAGAGCAAATTGTCTGCTTCACTCTGCATTCAGACTCTGTAGTTCTTTCTCTGGATGTGGACAGCATTTTTCATCATGAGCCTTTTGGAATCTTTTATTTGTCAAATGAGAAAACTAAGGCATCTGAAAATGAGGGTCCTGAGTTCAAATCCCGACTCTGACACCCTCACTTTTTGCTGAATCACTTAACTTCCCTGGGTCTTAGTTTCCTCATCTGTGAAATGGGGGAGGGGGCGGGGAGGGCTGGACTCTCTGAAGTCCTGTTTCCCTTCAGCTCTCAATCTCTGTTCGAGGTGCCTCTGGGGAAGACAATGACCTAGAGAAACCTCTCCCCCATCCCCCATCAGTCAGCCCTGGCCCCCTCTCCTCCAGCTCCTTGAAGCCCTGCTATTCCCCCTCCCTGGGTGGTGGTGAAAGCCTAGCCCAGGCTCCCTTTGCTTCTCATTTTGTATTTGGGATAATGACTAGCCGGCGTCAAGATCGACAGCTCCTGCCGTGCCCCCTTCACCTGCTGGGAGCTTATCCCCTGGCAGCTCCATAAACCCTCTGTGACAGGCAGTGCCCAGAGTGGACGTGGAAAAGGAGATGGATGTGCTCAGCTCACCCCTGGAGACCCGTCCTCCAGCCCCACTCCCAGACGATGTTTAGTATTCTCAGCCCGGGCCTTCAATTTGCTTGAGTTCACATCATAAAGAGCTCAGGAACCAAACCATTTACTTGCTCCTCACCTCACTGCCCACTGGAAGATTTCTGGGCCCCATGCAATGGGCCATAGACTCCCGGAGAAATGTCAGCCAAAGGTTTTTCTCAGTCTAGCCATGTCCTGTCTGAAGGTGCAAGGCTTCCTCCCTGCTGATACCAACTCGTTGTTTATCCATTCCTTTCCTGTGTCCTGGACAGAGGGCACTTAGCCTATCAGGGGACCAGAATCCTAAACCTAGAGCTAGAAGTGATCTCATGGGCTGTCTAGTCCCAAACTTGGCATTTTACAGATAAGGAAACCGAGACCTAAGGTTTTCCTTCAAAGCTCTTCAAAACCTGATCCCTTCTTCCCTATTCAGTCTCCTTCCCTCGCCGCCCTCCTCATACTGCTAATGCCTTCCTATGGGAGCCTTCCACTGAGCACTGAGCTAAGCCCTGGGGCTACAAATACCAGCCCCCCCCAAAAAAAGATCAGTCTGGACTTCAAGGACCCTTCATCTTATTAGGAGAAGACAACACATAAAAAGAGAGGTTTAAGGAGGGGGGACCTTGGAGGGGACATGATGGCTAAGTCTGGAGAATGAAGGATGTCTGCTCAAGGATCCTTCCTCAAAATGGTGGTTCAGGAAAGAACTCACCAATAGGAGAAAGGGCGCCCAGAGGCAGCTTTGGAGGGTTGTCTTCTCCACTCCCAAGTTCCTTGAAGTGAAGAACTGTCTTCCTGGTTAGTATTTGTACCACCAGCTCTTTGCCCATTTCCTGGCACAAACAAGAAAGACACTCCCTGCCCTCCAGGTACCCTTCTACCATTGGTGAGTTCTTTCTAGAGCCTCCAATTTGGGGAAGGGGATCGGGACCTTGACTTGGAAGAGCCCTGGGTTCAAATCCCATCTCTGACATCTACTGGGATCATGGGAAATATAGTCAATCAGTCAAAAGTCAGCAAGCATTTAAGAGCATATTAAGAAGACTCGGGTCTTCCTAACTCCAAGTGCCATATGTTATCCACTGGGCCACCTAGGATAAGGAAGCTGGAATGCCATTGAGGGGGGAATTCCCAGGGAGGAAACATGATCCACCAGCACAGACAACACACTTGTCTTTAGCTTCTGCTCTAAGAAGGTTTCCAGGGATATTTAAAGGTACAGAAACTGGCAGTGACTGGGTCACAGAGATGATATGTGTCCGAGAAGGAATTTCTGGGCTTGAAGTCCGAAAAACCTGACTGCAAATTCAGCCTTAGACATTTAGTGGCTGTGTAATCCTGGACAAGTCGCTTAACCTCTGTCTGCCTCAGTTTCCTCATCTGAAAAATGGAGATAATAATAGGACCTTCCTCCCAGGGCAGCTATCAGATGGGGTGTTTACAGAGTTAGCACAGTGCATGGCATATAGTGGATGCTTAATAAATACTCATTTCCTCTCTCTTTTTTCCTTTTTCCTTTCCTTCCTCCCTCCCTACCTCCTTTCCTTCCTTCCTTCTTTCCTCCTTTCCTTCCTTCCTTCTTTCCTTCTTTCCTTCCTTCCTTCTTTCCTTCCTTCCTCCCTTTCTTCCTCCCTTCATCTTTTCTTCCTTCCCTCCTTCCTTCCTTCCCTCCTTCCTTCTTTCCTTCCCTCCTTCCTTCCTTCCTTCTTTCTTTCCTTCCTTCTTTCCTTCTCTCCTTCTTTCCTTCCTTCCCTAGCTCCAAAGGTTTTTATCCACACTACCTCCCAGCTCAGAGCATAGTCTGTTTAAAATAACTAGAAACTCTTCCTGGCAACTCTTAATTGCTGATTTCAATATTCTCTCATCCCTCTTATATTAACATATGCATTCTGGATAGGGTTTTGTTGTGTGTACCAAAGTCTCCCTTGAGGGATGTAATTGTGCATAGGAGGGAGGTCTGAATAACATTTACAATGAATATTTGTCAATTGAGCAATACATGCAGGTCTCAGGTGCTCGTGCATTTATTCATTCCACAAGCATTTATTAAGCACCTACTTCAACACCAAAAAAAGGTGAAAATGAAAGTATCCCTTGCCTTCAAAGAGCTTACAATCTACAGGGGAAGAACACAAAGAATCAATTAGATCACAAGCATTTATTAAGCACCGACCTACTATGTTCCAGCCATCCATGTTAGGTGCTAGGTATAGAAAGATGAAAACAAAACAGTGCCTGCTCTCAAGGAGTTTCCATTCTAATATAAGAACCTCAGCAATAATAATAATTTATTCTAAACAATATGATAATAACCAATTAAGAAGTGTTTTTAAGTGTCTGCTCCATTTCAAGCATTGTTAGCACTGAGATGAAAACAAAACAGTGCCTGCTCTCAAGGAGCTTCCATTCATCAGAAGGAGACAGCATGAACATATACAGAAATAGAAACAAAATAAGGAAGGAAACATTAGCAACTATGGTGACCAAAGTACAAAAATTATAAAAACTAAATCAAAGTAATTAGAGGGAGTAGTAACAATTAGGGACATTAGCAAAGAGTTCCAAGAGTAGGTGGTGCTTGAGCTGATCCTTGAAAGGAACCAGGGACTGTAGGGGACCATAACCATTGTCCCTTCCCCAGTTCCCAGCACCCAATAGGCACATGATAAACCTTTGTTGAATGTTGATGGATAATGATCTTTCCAGGCAAGGAACTGTGTCCCTTGAGCTCTGGAGAGAACCAGAGCCCACCCATCTATGGGACTAGGTAAAAGATGGGGTTGTCGTTTATTGGACAGAAGCCCAGAATCCTGAGCCAATCCAGTCACGGAGACACTCCTGCTTCCCACCCAGGGTGGATGGTCAGGCTTCTATCAAGTAGAGGGGTGATGAGGGTACCAGATCATGCCAACTAAACCAATGCCAGAGCTTTCCAAGGTTTCCTTTATTCAGAACCCACTTCCTCATCAAAAGCAACAAAATTCCCAAGCATTCCTCAGTGGGAGAAGTCCATGTATCAACACTGCCCTCATTTCTTTTCATTGTCCTAAAGTCCAGGGCAGTGACCATCATGCTTCTTCCTCCCCATCTCCCAGCTGAAAATACCCACTAAACTCACAGCTCTCCGAAGGACGCTGTCCAGCAGCCATGATTGCTGACAGTCACAAATGCACCAGAGGCCTTAGATAGGAGGAGGGAGAGGGAAGGAGAGATTGCAATTGGGGGCACAAGAAACAGCTTTTCTTAAGACCCTTCTCCTCTGGAGGTCCCAGTTTCACCCGTAAAATGGAAGATTGAACAAAACAATCTCTAAGGCCCCTTCTTCCAGGCTGGCAGTCTATGTTCAGATAATTGTCGATAAAGCTGGAAGAGACCTTGGAGGCCATCTAGACCAACCTCTGCATCTTACATATGGGGAAACTAAGGCACAGAAAGGCTATATCATGTGTACCAAGGTAGTAAGTGACAGAAGGAGAATTTGAACCCAAGTCCTCTGACTCCAGAGGTAACGCCTCTTTCTATTGAACCTTGTTTTCCCTCTATAGGCTAACATCCTTCCCATCTATGAATGTTTTATTCTTCTGTAGGGGTTTCTCCCCCACACTGAACTGCATTTCACTAGTACTTACATGCATGTGTGCAAGCACACACACACACACACACACACACACACACACACACACACACTGCTGGATTTGGAATCAGAGGACCTAGGTTGAAATCACTGAGCTGCCACTTACTACCTCTGTGACCTTGGCCAAGTCCTCTTTCTGCCGCCTCAATTGCCTGGTCTAGTATTTCTAATATTCTGTAGTACCAAGTCCAGACAGGTCTGCTCCTGGCTCCTGGGCCCTCTGGTGGCCAAAGAACCTCATCACATGATGATGGCAAGCCAGTATTCTTCCCTGCCCCCTCCCACTCCCATCTCTCTCTCTCTCTTTCTCTCAGGTCTGGGGTCTTCTGGGAGAAAGGCAAGGAAAGATTATAAGACCAATGACCTAGCCTGTGAAGGGAGCTCAAAGGCCCACCTGGCTACAGGTCTTCATCACACCCTCTCCCTGGGTACCTGGCTTCCCCCTCCCTCACCCCTTTGGAGCTTCCCTTTTATAGGCTGTTTTCTCCCATTTCACTGGTACTTGCATCCATGTGTGCATTAGATTGTGAGCTTCTCAAGGGCAGGAGTATCCCATCGTATCCCTAGTGTTAAGCACAGTGCCAGCTGGGCATACGATAGGTGCTTAATAAATGTTTACTGACTGATTAACTGATTATCTAATCAAAGCTCTTCATTTTATAGATGAGAAAACTGAGGCCAAGAAAGGAATCATGGGACCATAAATCTAGAGTTGGAAGGGAACTCAGGTGTCATCTAGTTCATCCTAGTTCTTTCCTAGATAACAAAATACGTCTGGGTAAAGTGACTTGTCTAAGGTCACACAGCTAATAAGTATGATGTCTCTTGTTCTTTAGTCCCAGCCCCAGGCACCATATCTGATGGATCCCCCCACAGCCTAATGAAGCAGAGCCTCCAGAATGATGCATGTTCATTTAATTGAAGAGACACCGACAGGAAATCCTGAGAGGCAAAGCCTCGGTGGGCTCGGGCTCCCTGCCGACTACAGGCTTGATTTGCAGAGGGTGCAGCTGGTACGGGCAGACTCCACTCCACTCTATGGCAATAGAAAAATAGACAAATGAATGTCTGAGCTGGCAGGGGCCTTAGAGAGTAAAATGGCAATGCCGAAGGGACCTAGAACACAGACTGTCAGAGCTGCGAGGGATCTAGAACACAGAATGCTACACCTGGAAAGGTCCTTACAGCATAGCATGGCAGAGGTGGGGAGAACCTTTGCACATAGAATGAACAAGCTAGAACACAGAAGGTGATACGTGGGAGGGTCCTTAAAACACAGGATATCAGAGCTGGAAGGCCCCTTAGAACACACATTAGTCCTTTGGTTATTATTCAGTCATTTCTGTGTCTGACTGTGTCTGACTCTTCATGACCCCATTTGGGGTTTTCTTGGCAGAGACACTGGAGTGGTTTGCCATTTCCTTCTCTGGTTCATTTTACAGATGAGGAAACTGAGGCAAACAGAGTTAAATGACTTGCCCAGGGTCACATAGCTAGTGTCTGAGGCTGGATTTGAACTCGAGATGTTGAGTCTTCCTGACTTGAGGCCCAGCACCACCTCAGATGAGCCATCTAGCTGCCCAACTCTGTCCTACTCCATCATCTTCGAGAGGATCATCATTGGTGAGTGGTTTTTCTGAGACCAAATAACCAATCACTATCAAGTAAAGAGATTAGCAAGGTTATTAGACTCTTCAACATGCCCAGGTAAGTAGGTTCCCAGACTCAGTTCTCCCCTAGGAGTCTAGGAGGAGCCTGCTCCCTTGGCAGAGTGTCCCCCCACCCCACCCTGGAATTGACCCTTTTGTCAAAAGAGAAGACATTTTCTGTCACTGGTGGGAAGTACAGTTTGGATTCCAACTGAACTCTGCCCCCACTTCCACCCCCTGCCCCTGATCTGTACCCCTCTCCTCCTGCTAGCAAAAGGATCCCTCAAAAGTTCCAAAGGACCTCACATACAGCCTTTCATTAGAGGGTGCTGGGCTGGAGCTGCATGGAAGGATGCAGGCAAGGCAGGCCGTGCAGAACTCTAGGTTGCAGTAGGGAATGGAGTGCGATCCTTTGACATCTCACTAATTGATTCATTTTCCCTCCCTGACAGTGGCTCTTCAAGCTTTTACATCCTCCCTCAAACCTCTCATGGTTCCCCTCCCCCTCCCAGCCAAGAACCTGGCCTCACATTTTGCAGAAAAAAATTGAGGCCATTGGCCATGAGCTCCATCTTCTCCCCTGCTCCTCATCTCACATCACTCAGATGCCAACTACTATTATCTCCTCCTCTGTTCCAGGGTCACATGACAAGGTAGCCCTTGTCTTTACTAAGGTAAACCCCTCTGCACGCACAAAGGATCCCATTCTGTACCACTCTTTGTAGCAGATTGCACCCTCTCTTTACACTCTATCACTGTCTGTCTCTCTTAGTCTATATAGCTGCTTCCCTATTGCCTGCAACATGCTGCTGTCTCCCTCATCTGGAAGGAAGGAAGGAAGGGAGAGAGAGAGAGAGAGAGAGAGAGAGAGAGAGAGAGAGAGAGAGAGAGAGAGAGAGAGAGAGGAAGGAAGGAAGGAAGGAAGGAAGGAAGGAAGGAAGGAAGGAAGGAAGGAAGAAAAAGGAAGGAAAGAAGGAAGGAAGGAAGGAAGAAAGGAAGGAAAGAAGAAGGGGAAAAACCCCTTCATTTGATCTATGCATCCCCACTGTCTATCCTATGTTTCATCTTCCTTTTGTTGCTAAATTCCTGAGAAGGCTGTCTACATTAAGTATCTCTACTTCCTTTCCTCTCACTGTTATAAAAACCCTTTGCAATCTAGTTTCCAACCTCGTAATTCAACTGAAAAGCTCTCTCCAAAGTTACCAATGACCTTGCAATGACCAAATCTAATGGCCCTTTCTCAGTCCCCATCCCTCTTGATGTCTACACAGCCTTTGACACTGTTCATCACCTTCTTCTTGATAAACTCTTCTCTCCAACTTTTCATGACCTGGCTCTCTCCTGGTTTTCCTCTTACCTCTCTGGGCACCCCTCTCTATCCCTCAATGAAGACACTCCATCTCTGACTCCCAGTATTTTCTCTGGCTGTTTCCCCATTATCCTTGCTTTACAGATGAGTAAACTGAGGCAGAGGTTAAGTGACTTGCCCAGAGTCACAAGCTAGCTAATAAGTGTCTGAGCCTGGATTTGAACTCAGGTCTTCCTGACTCCTGGCCCAATACACTGCCCCCATGCCTGGAATGCTCTCCCTCCTCATCTCTACCTCCTGGGTTCCCTGGTTTCCTTTAAGTCTCAGCTCAAATCTTCTTCAATAAACCTTGTCCAGTCCTTCATTTTAGCAGCTTGCCTCTGAGACTACCTCCAAATGATCCCGTCTTTATCTTGTTTGTACATAATGGCCAGCTTGTTGTCTCCTCCATGAGACTGACCTCTTTGAAAGCAAGGACAGCTTTTGCCTTCTCTTTTTGTCTTCATATTTAATTCAGTCCTGCCACATAGAAGGTGCTTAATAAATGCTGGTTAACTGAATAACTGTGTGACTCTGGGCAAATCACTTCACAATCTGCCTCAGTTTACTCATCTGTAAAGCAAGGATAGTCATAGCACCTACCTCCTAAGGTTGGTGTGAGGATGAAGTGAGATATTTGTAAACACTTCACAAACCTCCAAGTGCTATGTAAATGTTAGATCTTGTTATGCTCACTTCAGAGTCGTGCTGGATGGGGGCAGGGAGGAAGGGCAGCGGCAAAGGCAGTGGAGTGGGTGTTGGACTGCCAGGCTTACAAAGATATCAGAGAAAGCCTGGGGAAGGCTGCAGGTTGGTGACTGAGATGAAGGTTGTTATGGAGTAGGTGGGGGCTAAATAGGGATACTGAAATTGGAGCAGAAAATAGTTAAGGCAGAAATGAGGGAAGACTTCCTTAGGCGCTGAGTGACACTGGAATTAGTCGTGATAGATCTTCAGCTCAAGAGCTAAAAGGTAGGGCTTGGCTTAACTCTCTTGGTGCTAGACTTCTTGGAGGCAGGGGAATGGACTGAATGACCTCCTTAAGTTCTATGCAGAGAGAGTTGTGTTAACCCCAAGCCCACATACTTACTAACATCATGCTTCCTACCCTGTTCATTGGTTTTACTGGATAAAGTCATTTGTCTGTTGAAGGATCTCCATGCACCTCAATATTAAGATTCTTGGGAGGAAGGGCCTTAAAAACATCTGTAGATGGGGTATCATAAGACCTGGATTCTAATCCCACACCTTGCTCTTTACTACTTATGTAGATCATACAAGTCATTGGACAAATTGTTTTATTTCTCTGAGCCTCTGAGTTTCTTCTGTATAAAAAAGTTGACCTTGATCTCTTCAGCATTTTCTAACTCTAAATCCCTATGATCCCACGATGGTCCCCAGGTTTCCTCAACACCCAACACAACTGAGGTGAAGCAAAATGTCTCCAAGAAAGTGCTCCTACCAATTTGTGTTCCTTGCCCTACCTCCTCCCATTCATTTGCATGAGAGACTATAAGGAACCTTTGAGTTGAGAAAAATTTTTAAATAGGAAATGGACTCAAACATCCCTTGGCAGTTTGCTGAAAGGGCACATTCTGAAATGATTCCAAGGCATACAGTTTGGAAATAAGAAATGAATCAGTAGTTATGAAGGAAATCTAACCCTAAGTCAGACAGAGGTTTGGGAAAGGGATCTTGACCATGAGGTTAGAAGAGAGTTAATGTCTGTGAGTGCTACTTAGGCCCTTGGATGTTTCAAAAAAGATTAGCTCCTGAGGCAAAAATTCTCCTTCTGGAGTAGAAAGGTCTATCACAGCCGAGATTTCGAGAACAGATTCCCCACGTAAGGAAAAAAAACAATTAAAAATTTGTTGTTCAATTGTTTCAGTCATGTTCAACATATCATGACCCCATTTGGGGTTTTCTTGGCAAAGATACTGGAGTGGTTCACCATTTCCTTTTCCAGGTCATTCCTCATTACAAATGAGGAAATGACAGCAAACAAGGTTAAAGCGACCTGCCCAAGGTCACACAGCTAGTAAGTGTCTGAAACTGGATTTGAACTTAGGTCTTCCTGACTCCAGGTCTGTCCCTCTATCCACTGTGCTACCTAGCTGCTGTAAAAATTTTTACCCTAGTTTGATGCTGTGTTTATGTTGTTGTTGCCTCTCTAAAAGAGATAAAGCTCAAGCCTCTGGGCTCTAAGCTAAAAGGGTAACGGTAGAACCAATTCTTCATGTTAGCAGAAAGGGGCAGCCCCTCAAATGAGGACTCCAATAGCTGGAAGCATAGGAAAGCTTTATGCCCACCTGGGCCATGCCTAGCAGCGTGAGATCACTGGAGCTGTAACCACTCTAGACCAACAGGAAAAAAATGTCCAGCATAGATGACAAGACTGCTTTACCACCACGCTTTCTCTGCTCCCTCCCTCCATCCCCCTTCTCCCACTGGGGAGTTCCTTCCAGAACCTCCATTTTGTGGAGGAGCCCAGAAAGACCATGCTTCACTCTGCAGGATTTGCCACTGTGATCCTACATGGGGACCTTCTCCCTGTCCCCTCTACCACCCAGGGGTTTTCAACTCCCTTTTATGTGCTGTCTTCCCCCATTAGAATGTACACTCATTGAGGGCAGGCATCATCTATCTTTTTGCTTGTATTTGTAGACCCAGTGCTTAGCATAGTGCCTGCCACATAGTAAGTGTTTAATCAAAGTTAATTGACTTGACTTTAGTATAGGAAATACAGCCCAGAAAAAGCAGTACAATGATATTTTTGGAAGTTTTCAGTGTCAGAGATATGAGTTGTCTCCTCACCCAGGTGCCCTGATCAAATCTTTTCTCAACCTGTAAACAATGCTTCTCCTTGTGATTGTAATGGCCACATGTGTTTCTTACTTGCATGTTCTTCAAAGCATGTACTATGGCTATACATGTTCCTTATGTGTGTATATCTCCACAAATATTCCCTAGATACGTTAGTCCTCCAACTGATGATGCCTGTATTTGTGGTAGCGTATATACCAGGTTTAGTGAGAAAGGTATTATTGTTACTTTTCTCGCACTGCCATTTCATAATTTATTTATTTCTGCTTTTAACTAATCATGTCTTCAGTCTGATTACTCAAAGTAAACACACTGGTGGGGGCTCATAAGCTATGGTTTGTTTCTTTCTTTGTTTGTTTGTTTGTTTTTCCCAGCAAATGCCCAGATTCTCCCATAAAGAACTTTAAACCTGTGGGTAGCTTATCTGGGGAGAGGAACCATGTGTCTAAAGTCCCTACCAAATCTAATCTTCTGGATTCTATAATTCCAAGGCTTTAACATCAGATTGAAAGGGCTTTCTCTGTCCTAAGTGAAAGAGGTCAAGGAGAGAGGTGAAGAAGTGAGTGAGGAGGTAGAAAGTTGTTCTCACACAGCATTGCCCTTACAGTCTGTGACTTGGGTTATTCCAGGAGCTGGGAATTGGGAGCAGGCATGAGTCACCTCCGGAGGAGTCAGGTCCTCACACAAGAAGCATCTGGGGCCAATCCAGATCTTCATTCTCAAGTAACTGCTGACAAGACGCTAAACTGTGAGCAACAGAGTGGCTAAATTCCTGGCCCCACTGACCCTGGAGAAACACATTTTATTAAAGGGGCATTGACATACTCAAAGACACTCAAAAAAACCCAGATTCTTAGCCAGAATAGAGGCAGTGAATAGGCTCAACAGGGGATAATGTGTCTCCCTTTTTGCTGTGCTCAGAGACTCTACCATAGCTCCCAGGCTCTTCAGAGCAGCCTCCAGTCCGCCAGCCTCCCGGTCAGCCACCCTGGAGAGAATGATGACACCTCCATGTATTAATGGAATCATTAGCTGAATGTCCCCACCCCTGCAGTCAGGCAGAAGGTGTGGTTTTTCACCAACACTTAACCACATGAAAACCATGTTTTCTAAGAGGAAGGGAAAAAATTCTTCTCCAAATGAGTTATGAGTCACCAATGTCCATATAACATTGGGAACATTTAATGCCTTGGTGGAAACATTTCCATGCTGGTCACCGAGTTCTTGTTAGTGAGACAGCATTTGGGATCAAATGTTTAGGAAAATGAAAACCCTGCCCAGGGGGCCAGGTTCTTAAATAAACAAGGCTGGGGCCTAGAGAAGGCAAACAGAGAGAGGGCCATAACTGTCCTCAGGTTGGCCTTTCCAGCCTCTGCATCTTGGGGAGAGCTCTGAAGGCCTTGGCCGCAGGGTCACAACCCTCCTGAAACTTCTATCTGAAATCTAGAGTCAGATTCAGTTCTGGGTTTCAGACCTAACTTTACCACTTACCAGACAGATTTCCATCCAAGGTGGTCCAGCCACAGCAAGATGGCTCCAAAGTCAGAAGATCAGAGTTTAGATCTCACATCTGATGTTTACTACCTATGTGACCCTGGTCAAATCACTTCACCATGGGCCTTTGTAAGTTAAGGGAGTTGGACTAATGGCATCTGAGCTCCATTCCAGTTCTAAATTTTAAATCCTCCAGCCTCCCTGGGCCTCAGTTTCCCCAACTTTAAAATGATGGAATTAGACTAGATGGCCAATGTGGGCCCTTCCAGTCCTGAATCCGTGATCTAGTCCAAAACCATCATCATACAGAAGAAGAAACTGAGGCCCAGAGTGGTGAGGTAACCTTGATTGTAAGCTCCTTAAGGTCAGGGACTGTCTTTGGCCTCTTTTTTGTATCCCCAGCACTTATTACAGGGCCTGACACATAGTAGGTGTTTAATAAATGTTTATTGAATTATTTATTGTTTATTGAAATTATAGATTTATTGAAATTATTTATAAACATTTATTGAATTATTAAATTGCCCAAGATAACAGAACATATTTACCTGCCTCCCAGGTCAGGGTCCCTTCCATCTCCGTTCACCAGCTTCCAAAAGTGTCGAGTTCTTTTCCAGGAGTGAGATAGGGAGAACATTTTCTAGCCCTCTTTAAAGTTTATGATTCATTCTATAGCCTTCTCTCTCCCTAGAGCCTCCCAACTCTGTCATTATCAGTTGACCAAGAAGGAGACCATGGCCCCCAGAGAATAAACAATTTTCCTTGGGTCTAATAGCTAATCAGTTGCCTGAGATGGATTTTGAACCCAGATCTCTCCAGAGCCCTGGTCCAAGACACTTATCCACAACACTCTGCTGTCTTTAAGTAAAAGGAACAGCAATATGCAGGAGTGTAGGAGTCAGTTTCGCACAAGCATAGAGAAAGGAACCTGTCACCTAAATGGATTTTCTTCATTGGGTTTAATGGTTTTTTAAACTAATTGCAAAGTCAATATAAAATTAATTTGGGGTTGATGAGCAATCATGATTTATTATTAAAAAGTAGACAATTTTCTTGTTCTCCCTGGCTATAATGTGGTCTCGATGATCCCAGAGGGCCTTTCCAGTTCCGACTTTCTATGACGGTGATTAGGAGTCAGAACACCTTGGTTGGATTCCCAGCCCTACTAAACTACTTGAGGAGTCACTTCTCTCTAGGCTTCTGTTTGCTTATCCATAAAATGAAGGAGATAGGATTAGCAAGTTTCTATATTTTCTTCCAGTTTCAATCATCTCTGAGTTTTTCAAGCTATGACCATTCCAATACTCATTAATATGTGTATCCCCTCCCATGATGAAGATAGCAACCCATTTATGCCTGCCCATCCTGTGAGACTCTCGTCTGTGTCCTCTTCTTAACCCAAAACAAGGGGTACACTAAAAGTGATAGAGGGGCATCCTTTTGATCTCTTGACTTTGTGCAGCTATCAGTAGACAATATATGACCCTACAAATGGGGGTAAATTAGTGACAACCAGCTTTTGAGCCCAGGGCAAGAGCAAGGGAGCGGTTATGGCACTGACTCCTCTGGCATAAGAGGATCTGGGTTCATAACCTTCCTTTGATACTTCCTAGCTGTGAGACCTTAGGAAAGTCACATCCCTGGGCCTCAGTTTCCTCATGTGTAAAATGAGGGGGTTGGGCTACATGTTTTCTGGAGTCTCTTCCCACTCTGAATCTATGAGCCACAGTTTAATAATCCCTCCCCGGAGCAACTGTCACTTTTTAGTGGGTTATTCCCAATAGTTTCCCTTCCTGTTTGTCAAGTTTTCAGCTTTTTCTCTCTCTAACCAGTCTGAGTCCCAACTCGAGATTTTTAAGAAGCCAAAAGAGGAAAAAAAAAAGGAACCAGGGTTATTTTAAGGAGATGTCAGGCAGGGAGTAAGTCACTGAGTCAGCAGGCGTGTGAGCAATGGTTATTCAAGGCAATGTGGGGGCTGTGTACTAGCTGTCATGCTCAGACCCTGCAGGTGAATGGTTAATCTGCTCTGGGGGGGAGGTGGGGGAGGTTCCAGGAGAGCTATGCATCTCATTTTAAGAAACACAGGTAAGCTGGAAGGCATCCAGAAGAGGGCACTGACGATGATCATGGGACAAGATAACACATATCGCAAACTGAAAAGTGGGGGTGGGAGGGGTGGGGAAGAGGGGGAAAAGAACTCCAGAGAGCTGAACCAAAGAATGAAGTGGGAGAAGTATCCCAGAGTGGAATGGGCTTCCTCAGGAGCTGAGGATTCCCCATCTCTTCAAGGAATGGCTGGTTGGCCATTTGTCCTTAATATTACAGAGAGGATTCTCAATGAGGCATAGGTGGGACCGGATGATCTCTCAGTGGTTCTATGACCTCCTCAGTCCAGGAAAAGGCCCTGCTGGACCAGACACCCAGGCTCTGGACCGGAGGAAGCATAGCTAAGTTAGGGGAGGGGTTGGCAAAGTTGCTTTTCATGCAGCACTCTTAACCCCCTCTCAGTGTTTACCCCAAACTCTCATCACCCAGACCCCCTGATACTAATCTCTGTTGGCCCAGGTGCCCCCTCCACTGTGGGGCCCCACCCTGACTCTTTGGGGATAGGTCCTATGGTTCTCATCTGTTCCTTTCCCCTACCCCCACCAGTACAGGTGTTCCCACCACCACCATCCCAGATCCTATCACTCTGAGCCTGGTTCTCTACATTTTAGACCAGTCTAAGAAATCAGGCTATGCTGCCATGATAATGGGTGCCCCTGAATTATTGTGCTGCCCCAACCAGGAAATATATTCATGGTGTAACCGGGGTCTCCTAGAGACAAAGCCTTAACCCAAAGGAGGGTGCTTATTTGTTACAGTTGTTGAAGAATGGATTGGATTAGGTGGTCTAGATTAGACTAGGAGGTTATATGGCATAGTGCAAAGTCTTGGGTTTGGAGTCAAAGATCTGACTCTGCAACTTACTACTAGTGTGACCCTGGGCAGGACCTCAGTTTCCTTATCTGTACAAAAATGAGTAGTTTGACTTGATGAACTTGAATGAATGAATGGATGGATGGATGGATGGATGGATGGATGGATGGATGGTGATCCCTACCAACTCTAAAATCCTGTGCTCCTAAATACTCTCTGAGTCCCTATCAACCACTGAGATTCTATGACTCTGATGAAATAATCAAACATTCCTTAAACTCTTAAAATATGCCAGGCACTGTGCCAAGTGCTGGAGAGACAAAAACAAAAATGGAACAAATCTTGCCCTCAGGGAGCTTACGGTCTGCTTTGTAGATTTCAGGCTGGCATGGGGGGAGCGTGGTGCCTTTAACATAGGCTGGTGCTGGGGATAAAATCGTTGGGTCACTCCCAAGGAGGGAAGAGTCCATAATATACTCCTCATCATGGCCCTGAATAAGATCCCATCCCTGGAAGCATTTAAAACATCCAATCAAATCCCACAGTAGAGCTTTGTAAAGCTTTCTCTCTGAAAATCACCTCATTCTTTCTTTGGCCCCTTCCCCACTCAAGGCTCAAAGAAAACTCATGGTCCTAAGAGAGTGTATTCCTGACCAGGCAATGTCAGTGACTTAGATCTAGTCCTGGTTTCACCACCAAATGACCTTAGGCCAGGCACATGTCCTCATTGGGCCTCACTTTCTCCATCTTGTAGAGATGATCTCCGAGTCCTCTTTGATGTTGATAATCTTAGGATCATTGCCTTCACGATCAGCATGACAAGATCCTTTAATCCACTATATTAGCTCGTAGGTCACAGAGAGGAGAGACAAGGTAGCAAGCTGACTAGTCAATGCCCTTAATTCCATCTCCTTGGGACCCTATCTCAAAATCTCATCAAATTTAATGAGCCATCAGCTAACACATTCACCAACCTTGGTGGAAATGTGATAACCAGATATATTCTTGCCCTGCCTTTAGGCAGTTTGGAAGCTTCCCAACTGAGCCAAAACCAAAGGGAGGTGCCTGTCTCTGTGGACACTGGGGGGTCCTGAGGTGACACTCATAGCATGCCCGTCTCCCTCTCATTCATAGAAGACCTTTCATTCACAGAGGACATCTTAGTGATACTCCTGTGACTCATGAAGGAAGAGTGAGCAGTGGTGTCCTCACTCAAGGCATTGACCAGCCTGGAGAAGATGGTCACCTTGAACTTCTTGAAATCCTGGCCCATGAAGACGTACAGAATGGGGTTCATGCAGCTGTTGGAGATGGCAAGGGCTGTGGCCAAGGGTAGCCCCAGACTGAACACAGAAGCTGGCACAGAGGTGTGGTGGAGCTCCAGCAGGTACAGGGTATGGTAAGGACACCAGCAGAGGAAAAAAGTGACGATGATGGTCACGATGATTTTAAATGGCTTCTTGGATTTGGCCAACCTGTTACGCTTTAGCTTGCAGACAATGATGAGATAGCACACCGTGATGATGAAGACAGGGAGGATAAATCCACACAGGAACCGGGTGACAGTCACTGTCACATGCCTCATGTATGCCACTGAGTCCTGGGCCAAATGGGAATGGTGGGGGTGGGAGACATTGGCCAACAGGCTGAAGTTGTTGAAGCAGACAATTTTGTTCTGGTGCATAGTTGTATCCCGGAAAATCAAGGATGGGGAGCCCAAGAAGAAGGCCAGGGTCCAGATGGCTGTACATGCAATGGAAGCCAGCCGGATGCTCCGATGGTTCTGGGACCACACTGGGAAGATGACAGAGACGCAGCGGTCAAAGCTGATGGTGGTCAGTAGGAAGACACTGGTGTACATGTTGTAGACCACCACAAAGTGGCTGATCTTGCACATGACCTTCCCAAAAATCCAGTGGTAGTCCATGGCAGCATTGATGATGTGAATTGGGAGGAAGACATTGAATAAAAAGTCTGCCACTGCTAGGTTGAGAAACCAGACGGTGTTTACAGTTTTTTTCATCTTGAAGGCAGTGATCACAATGACCAGGCCATTCCCCAAGAGTCCCAAAAAGCAGACTAAGCTGTAGACCACCACCAGGAAGGTCCTGGCGACCCCATCATCATTGGGGGTTGACTCTTCAGGAGCTATGACAAACCCATCACCTTCGTATTCATAGTAGCCATCAGTGAAGTTGTAATCGTCGGTGGCCATTCTCTGTAAATAAAAGACATAATTCAGTCATTCATCCATTCTTTTGGAAAACATTCCTTAAGCATCTACTCTATACTCCCTTGCCCACTCTAATCTGCACACTGCCTGAATTCCGTCAAGGCCCCAGCAGAGTGTGATCCTTTCCCTCTAACCGTTTTAATGCGTCTCTCTTTCCCCTACCTGGCAAGCATTTGTAAATATGGAAGAATGTTAATTATCAGGAAGAAGTCACTAGAGAAAGCATTCAAAAAGTGTAATGTGGAATCTCACTAGAGAGTCATCCAAGATTCAGGACTGTGGTCCTTGCCATACAAGGCTCATCCGCTTTCTGGCATTGGTGAGTTCCTCCTGGGGCTTCCGTTTTGTGGAAGGGTCGAGGCTGATCTGCTTTTATTCTCCTCTAGGACCCTGTTCCTAACTCCCTCTGGAGGAAAAAAAAAACCATGCCCCTTCAGTAGGTACCCACAGCCCCCATTCCCCTTGCTTTTCGGCTCCTCTCATTGTATTTTCTTCCCCTATTAGAATGTAAATTCCTTGAGGGAAGAGGCTGTCTGCATTTTTGCTCTTATTTGTATCTCCAGTACTAAACTATAGTACTTCCTTGCAACACATTCCAGTAAACTGAGGAAGTGTGTAGGTCACTTGAGTCAAGCATTCAATTACCGATTCCCACTTAAAGTACGTAACAAGATGCTATGCTCTAATACTTTCTTTGGAGAACGACAATAAGTCAGTCAGAAGCATGATCAAAGCCTAGACATCCC
Organism: Trichosurus vulpecula; assembly: GCF_011100635.1. Taxonomy (NCBI): domain Eukaryota; kingdom Metazoa; phylum Chordata; class Mammalia; order Diprotodontia; family Phalangeridae; genus Trichosurus; species Trichosurus vulpecula. Next base: position 22,768,070 of record NC_050573.1, on the reverse strand, counting down.
TCTGTCTAGGGATCAGTCAGTCAATCAGTCATAGGTTTTAGGCTAAGTTCAAAAAATCCTCAGTCAGTTAGAAGCCCTTGAACAACAGGGGGTAAAAGGGAATATTGCTACATTGGTGTTAACTGAGGAAACTTGGTCATGCTCTTTGGGTCTACTATAATTGAACAAGCAAGTTCAGAACCTGGGAATTCAAGTTTCTGGAAGCCTTCCAGCCGAGCCCCTGACAAGGAATAGATTGGGGGGAGCCTCAGTCTCAGCACCCTTCTCCCTTCCACGGCCAGAGGAGGAAAGTGTAACTTCAAAGGGTCTGCAGGACTTTGGGCTTCCCATTGACATTTTAGCGGTGTACCCAGAACACCTGGAGCCATTGTCTTCCCTGAGAGCAAACTGAGCACCCTGAAGAATGGAAGTTTCCAGACTCTACAAGAACCCCATAAATCTATACCATGCTTAAGGGGAAAGTCATGAGTATCCCCACCCCACAAAGGGAAGAAAAGTACTTTCAGGGATCAGAAGCTATGAATTATCCCTATGCCACAGAAGCTTTTTAAGTCTGACTCCACTTTCTCCTGGACTCTGTATGTACTTGTGGGAGAGTATGTCACTGACTCTATGGGGAAATGGAGAGAGAAAGAAATGGGGAGCTATTTTGCTCCAAATATTTTTATATCAGCTTAGTAAATACCCCTAATACCTAATTAATTCTGTCTGACTAATTGATTTAGAATGATGATGATGGAGGGGAGCACACCAGTGGGGGCCCATGAGCTATAGGACTAGAAAGGACATTTCTCCAACTCCTCAGGGCTACTCTTAAATCCTGAGGGGAGATAGAGCAGCAATGTTCTGGGGACCCAGTCTGCCATTGGGAATGGGGGTTAGGATGGTAGCTCCAGAGCAGGGGGCCACTGAACCGCATAGAAAGATACCTGCAGGCTACATATTGACTTAGAAAAGCACATGTCAACATTAATTATATTCTGCTGTATTTTTTTATTTTGTTAAGCATTTCCCAATTACATTTTAATCTGATTCTAGCAGTGCTGCCCGTGCTCCAGAGCATATGCTACATGTCTATTGGTGTAGATATTATCTCCTCCGTTAAAAACGTAAATCCCTTGAAGGCAAGGATTCTTTTTGTCTTTTTCTTTGTTTCTCTTAGTACAATAAAGACACAGTAAGTACTTAATAAATCCTTTTTGATTGGTTGTTTTATTGACTGGACTTCACTCAGCAAAGACCCCTACAGAAATCACCTTTTATATTGGGGACATACACTGGACTATTGCCCCACAGTCCTGTCCTTTGGCTATTACAGTGCAGAAGACTTGGAAAATCTCCACAAGACCCCCACCTATCATTTCTTTCCCTTGATTCTGAGAAGTTTTATACCTTCTTCATGGGATAATGGAAAAATATGGGATTCATGTCAAAGGACTTCAATTCCGATCCCCAATCTGCCAATTACAATATCATTAGGGACAGATCATATGCCCTCTCTGGACCTCAGTTCTCACATCTTAAAAACGAGGTGGTTGGACCTCTAAATATCTCTCCTAGCTTTAAATCTATAAAACTTTAATAGGGATCTATGCAGCATACCTTCTTCTAGGGTTCGGTCATATATTTAGAGCTAAGAGACACCTACAATTGAAGGACTTGAAGCCCAGCAAGTGACTTGCCCAAGGTCAAACATGTAACGTGTGGCTAAGCCAAGATTCAAATCTAGAACTCAGGGTTAGGGCTTCTGGTCTCACAGTTGTGTTGTAAAGATTATAGAATTGCTGGCTTAGAGCTGGAAGCATCCTGTGGACTCCTCTGTGGCCTCCAAGTCATATGTGGCCCTCTAGGTCCTCAAGTGTGGTCCTTTGATTGAATCCAAACTTCACAGAACAAATTACTTTAATATAAGAATTTGTTCTCTAAAACTTGGACTTAGTCAAAAGGCCATACCCGAGGACCTAGAGGGCCACATGCGGCCTCAAGGTCGCAGGTTCTCTATCTCTGGAACCCCTTCCTTTATCTTACAAATGGGGAAACAGAGGTTTTATTAGGTCCAGTGACTCCCCCAAGATCATGTAACTAGGATCATAGAATCACAGTCTTAGAGCCAGAAGGTTCATAGAGATCGCCTAATTTCATGGTTCTCAAATTTTTTGGTCTCGAGGCCCCCTTTACACTCTTAAAAATTAGTTTAGGACCCCAGAGACCTATTGTTTATGTGGGTTACACAAACATAGCAATTATACCATAATTGTTTAGTCGTTTCAGTCATATCTGTCTCTCCGTGACCCCATTTGGCATTTTCTTGGCAAAGATACTGGAGTGGTTTGCCATTTCCTTCTCCAGCTCATTTTACAGATGAGGAAACTGGGGCAAACAGGGTGAAGTGACTTGGCCAGGGTCACAGAGCCAGTAAGCATCTGAGGCCAGACATCAGCTCGGGTCTTCCTGACTCCAGGTCCAGCACTCTTGACTACGGCACCACCTAGCTGTCCCAATCAGAAATCAAAACATCTTAGTATTATTATGAAAATAGTTTTAGCCTTACAGGTCCTCTGAAAGGGTCTCAGGGATGTCCAGGGACCCCCAGACCACACTCTGAGAATTGTTGATCTAATAAATCCCTTCATGTTACAAACTGCGCTCTGCAGGCCTTAGACTCCCACTCTATCAAATTGGGATAATAATACGTGGGGTACCCTTTCCTGCCGGCAAATCTCCTGGACCGCGTTGGACAAAGTCTATAGTCCCAAATCTCAGATAGACACTTTGCTCATGGTGGAATCAGATGATCTGATATATGAGATCACTTTGTAAACTTTAAACCACCACATGCACATCGACTATTACACGGGAGCTGAGCGAGTTGGCTGAATGACCTCTGAGGTCCCCTCCCTACTCTAAATCTTAGAGCAAGAACGGGTGACGGGATTCTTTATCAGCAAACTCCAAGTGAGGGGCAAGAGAGCAAGGATTCTCATTATTTTCATTATCAACAGCGATGCTGATACCTTTGAGTTCAAAGTAGCAGGCTAAGTCTTAATGCCGAACCTGGAACAAAGGACACCCGAAGTCTGAGACTCTGAAATAGCTCTCGCCGCCTCATCCCGGGGTCATCCCCATCTCCGATTTCTGCCAGTCAGGGCAATTGTTCTGCAAAACACAATTTGGTATTTTTTTTTAACTCAGGAGATAGTGACTTTTTTCAACGTAAGAGAAAGGCTCTAAATGGCACATTAAAAGGGGCTGCCAATGGACACGTGGTTATGAATGACTTGAGACTCAGTCATCATCTGTATCCCAGAGCCAGCTCTAACCAGCTCCTGAGAGCTGATTGTTAGATTTTCGGCACTAGCATTTACACCTCAGAAACCGGAAAATGATGAAAAACAAGGCTTGATTGAATGTTTTGTTGATTGACTTGACTTAAGAAAGTGATGGAGAAAATAGCTAAACTTAAAAGTGTGTCCTGTATACATTTTTCTTTTTTCCAGAAGGCCAGTTGTTCAACCTTTACAGCACACCTCTGCCTAGAACTGCCTTGAGCTGTTCCTTCCTAATCACTGAATCATCTTACTTCCCAAATTTTTCCTGGGTATTTCTACTCATCATAGAGGGGGTGTGTTGAAGGACACAGAGAGCTGCCCTTGGAAGCCAGAAGACCTGGGTCCAAACCCTACCTCAAACACATACTGACCATGCGTCCCTCTGAGTAATTTAACCTCTGAGTGCCCCAGGCAACTCTCAGGGAATCTAATGTGTAAATAAGACATTGATCTGTGTCAGAGAAGGGAATCTCCGCACCAGGATTCCAGGGATTCTTCCTACTGATAAAATCACAAACTGGGTTTTAAAAAAGAAAACTAGAAAAAACATTGACTGAAAATGTTGTTTCCAGGAACCATTACCTCCCTTTGAGAATTCATATAAATGGAAATAAATATACTAGAATGGCTGAGATTACAGTAGAGTCAGAGGACCTGGGTTCAAATCTTTGCTCTTACTACTACTACATGAGTTATATCTATTAATATTTGTTGTATTAGCCATGAAAACATCTTAGCATTATTAGGACAATAGTTTTGACCTTGTGGACTCCCCAAAAGGGTCTCAGGGTGCCCCACTGACCCCCAGGCCACTCTTTGAGGACCCCCTACTCTATAAACTAAGATTGTCCATTCTATAGGAGGTACCAAGCTCCATTGGTCAAGGGAGTTGTTTCATCCACTAGTCTCCTATCCCAATTAAATCAAAGGTCTTCCTCTATCCTTCAGGCATCAGAGATACTTACAGACAGTTAAATCCTAGGGAGTTGTCTGGAGCACCTAGAAATTGAGTGACTTGACTAGGGTCATCAGTTAACAGGTGTTAGTTGTGGGATTTGACTTGGGGTCTAGATTCCAAGACTCTATGATGCTGTTAGCTCTCATAAGGCAAACTCTCCTTCTTCTCTCTCTATCATGGTCACTGCTCTCTCCCCCCACCCCCTCAGATCATAAGCAGGCAAAAAGAATCGATAGAATCCAAGGTTTAGCAATCTAAGAGAAGAAATCCTCAGCTCTCAGGACCATAAGGGACCTTGGTTCTAGTCCAATCCTCCACTCTTATTTTTTGTAGATAAGGAAGACGGGGACCAGAGAGGGAAGGTGAATTCACAGAGCAGAGGTGGGACTGGAAACCAGGCAGCCTGGTTCTGTGGCTATTGTCTTTTCCTGGCACCACAGCACAGCAGACATGACCAGCTTGCTTTGCTCTCTGGAGAATAGCGCTCCAGGCTTCTAGGAAAAGGTGTGAGTCACCCAATAGAAACTCTGCTGCCAAGGCTGTCCATTCTGTCAAATCTGGGTTGCCAGAGCAACACGTTAACCCAGAGCAGAACCTTTATTCCTGTTCAGCGGGCAGAGAAGAGGCAATTGCTTAATGAGGACCAATCCTTTTGTGCCCTTGAGGAGAGCTAAGAGCCTTGTCTCGTTTGAGAAACCTGAAGGGGGATTTTTAGCAAGAGGCACTCACAGAGGGGTGTCTGCACCTCCCAATCCCTCCATATACTCTAGGCTGTATTAATTGTGCATTGAGGTTCTGGAATGGACTATGCTGGTGCTTAGAGACAGCATCCTGGGCTGGAGACAAAGAATTTGAGTGCTTCCCTCGGCTCTATACTGGCTAGCTGTATCTCCTTGGGTAAGTCACTTCCTTTCCTGATGTGTCAAATCATGGGCTTGGGCTACATATTCTCAAAAGAGCTTCCCAGTTCAGAGATTTCAAGCTGGAAAGGACATTAGAAGTCAGCAAGTCCAACCCTCTTATTTTACAGGTAGAGAAACTGAGGACCAGGGCAGAAAGTGACTTGGGATAATAGGATCATGGTAAAAATAAAAAGTCAAGGCAGGCCTCAAGATAAAGCAGGCCTGAATTCAGCCTAAGGAATGGGCTGGAAAGGCTAGAAAGGGTTCTTGCTGAAGATGTCTGGGCTGCCTTTCTAAGTTCCTCTCAGGACACAAGCCAGCTAGCATCCTGCTCGTATCAGAGGTGTAACTAGTGTGGAGTAGGTTGCCCCAGGAGACCAACATCCGCAGAAGGGGCCACTTCCTCCCTAGGGAGGCATCTCTCCTCTCTGAAGTGACTTCTAGCCCAACATTGGTCATCCAGGAACACAAGGTAAAATCATTCCACGTCTCATAGAAGCATCAGTCTGGATCTGAAAGGTACCTCAGAAGCCATCTAGTAGGAAGGAGGGAAATGAGCATTTATTAAGCACCTACTATATGCCAGGCATTGTGCTAGGTGCTTCACATTCTCTCGTTGGCTCTTCACAATACCCTGGGGGAGTAAGTGTTACAATTATCTGCATTTTACAGATGAGGAAAAAAGAGGTGAAGTGACTCACCCAGGATGATCCAGCTAGCAAGTGTCTAAGGCTGGATTTGAACTCGGGTCTTCCTGACTCCAGGCCAAGTGCTCTGTGCACTATGGTGCCTATAGTCATAAGCATCAGAAGTAAGACCATATTACCTTCACATTCAGAGTCTCGCTGCCATGACATCTCTTCCCCTCCCCTCAACCCCCAAGAGGATGAGGACCAGACTCCCTGCAGATAAGCCACCCACTCTTCCGAGATGACTCTGCTTATACTGAAATGTCTTCCGCCCCCACCCCCCAAATGAATTTGCACCAGGCATAATTACTGCTAATTACAGCTTTGAGTCACAGCCTCAAAGTTGTGAAAAGCGGAGATAAAGATCAAAAGAAGAAGTCAGAGGGTCAAATCTGTCCTCCAACACTATCAGTGTAACCTTGGGCAAGTGACTCGACCTTCCTAGGTCTCAGTTTCTCCATCTGTAAAATGAGAGGGTTGAACTCTGAGATCCATTCCAGATCTAAAACCTCGATCCTGTGATCCCACTAATCCTCCATGTCCTTCCCAGGTGCCATCTTTAAGGAGAAGAAGCTTCTGAAGAGGCTTGTCTTTGTTGTTTAGCTAGCAGAGGAAACCAGGAAATGAAGCCCATGCTGAGCACGGGAAGAGAAGCTCAAGAAAGCTGCTGAAAGGGAAGAATTAAGGAATGTCTCACCAACTGCCGCTCCCCCCATGGATAAGCTGGAAGGCATCTGGGGTTATTTTGGGTCACGTTTATTTTTGGTGGAATGAGCAACATGTGGTCCTTCCCTGGGCTAAGAAGCACATGCATGCCTCTCCTAAGGACCCTGGGTCTCTAATATCATGGAGAGCTCCGAACTGAGTCCTGCTCCATGGAAATTCAATTCATGTCTCCCCACGACCTCTACATCAGCATCAAGGTGAATGTCAAGATGAAAAAATATGCCATCTGTCCTCAGCTGGCTTATATTGGGCCTGTTGGGCCTGGCAGGGGCTGGGGGAAGGAAGACAGACTGCACGTGGGTAAATGCAGCACGATGTGGACTGTGACGGTATACACTTGGTACATACTGAGCTTGTAGTGACCTGATAGGATCACATGCCACCTGCATGACTTTGAGTAACTCCCTTCCTCTGCCTGGACCTCAGTTTCTTCTTTGGTACAATGAGGGGCTCGGACTATAGATTTATAGCTGGAAAGGATCTCCAAGACCACCAAGGTCACACAGGTTAAGTACTAAAGGCTGAATTCAAACCCAGCTTCTCTGACTCCAGAGCCAATGTGTACTGTATGTATTGTCTCCCCCAACAGAATGCAAACTCCTTGAGAGCAGGAATCTTTTCATTTTAGTCGGTCTGTCCCCAGCACCTAGCACAGTGCCTGGCATGTAGTGTTTTACGTTAAGACATTGAGTCGTGTCTGACTCTTCTTGGCAAAGATACTGGAATGGTTTGCTGTGTCCTTCTCCAGTGGGTTCCCATTTTACAGATGAGGACTGAGGCAAATAGGGGTTAAGTGACTTGCCCAGGGTCACATAGCTAGTTAGTGTCTGAGGCTGGATTTGAACTCAGATCTTCCTGACTCCAGGCCCAGGGCTCTATTTACTGAGCCACCTAGCTGCCCTCTGCCCTACTACTTAGTAGGTGTCTACTAAATACCTATTTATTGATTCATTGATTGACTGAAAGACACAGACAAAATAGGAAACTTTGAAGAGACAGGGGACAGATAGGGGAAAAAAACATGGATGAAGAAGCACCTGCACTCAGCCTTGAAGGAAGGGAAGGATTCTGAAAGATAATCATGAAGAGCGGCTGTGCTCTAGCCTTGGGAAATGCACAGGGTGGGAACGGCTGAATGGTCCTTTTTGTCTAGGATGTAGAGTCCATGAAGGGGACTGATAGAGATAAGACTGGACAGGAATCAGACTGCGGAGGGTCTTCAATTTCAAGCATCTGCATTTTATCCAAGGGGAAAATGGGAGCCAGTGAAGATTTTTGAGCAGAAGAGTAAGGATTGTTTCTCAGGAAGAAGATTCTGGCAACTGTGTGAGGGGGGATTAGAAATGAAAGACTGGAGGAAGAAAGATCTTAGTAGGCTATTACAATAGTCCAGGTAAAAGTCGATGGTGGTCTGGGTTAATGTCCTGGCTGTGGGAACAGAGAAGGGGTGGAGGTGAGGGGGATGTTGTAGGCAAGGGGAACCCAAGTGTGTGACATACCCAAGACCCAAGAAGGATCTACCTTAGGAGGCCATCGAATGATGGGGAGGACCCTGGACCACAAGCCAGAAGACTTGAGTCTTAATCTTGCTCTGTTATGAATGTGTAGGCTTAGACATGTTATCTAGCCACCACTTGGTACCGTATGTCACAGGGTTAGTGTGAGGGTTAAATTGTTCAAAGTCATCAGAGCCTCATACCTTAGAGCTGGAAGAGAAGATCGTAGGTAAGGACTTTAGAGGTCATCTAGTCATAGGATTGGGCAGCTAAGTGGCGCCATAGTGCATAGAGCACTGGTCCTGGAGTCAGGAAGACCTGAGTTCAAATCCAGCCTCAGACACTTACTAGCTGTGTGACCCTAAGCAAAGCACTTAAACCTGTTTGCTTCAGTTTCCCCATCTGTAAAATGAGCTAGAGAGGTTACAAAGAGTCATATGACTGAAAAATGACTATAGAATTATAGGCTTGACCTGGAAAGGACTTATGTTTCCATTTCACCAGCCCAGAGAAGTCAAGGAATTTGTCTAGGGTCACACAGCTCATTAGCACCCAGGCCTAGAACCTGAGAGGAACTTTAGAACCTAGGATTAGAATTCCTCAATTCTAGGACCTTTCCACTACACTTTTGCTTCTCTGAAACTGCATAGAAAACAATGTTGGGGATTTCAACCACCCCAAGAATTGTGTGTCCATAAACCTAGTCCCAAAGACAAGTAAAGCTTTCACTGGAGTATAGCAGCTCAGGACCATGGTCCCCAGACCCTACACTCTAGAAGTAAGTCCCTTTAGCAGCCAGGAGAGGAGAACAGGACCATGGCTGGGCTGCAGCATCCAAGATAAAAGCAGGAGTAGCCAGGAAAGACCCTCTTCCTTTTCTTATTGTTCCCTTGGGTTGCTTACTGCCCTCTGGGACATCTCCTCCCTCTGACACCCCCTCCCCCCATGACTACTCTTCCTAAGGTCTGAGCCATCAGTGCCCAGGGTTTAGAGCCAAAAGGGACCTCAAAGATCTTACACACAGTCAGGCAAATTGCCCTTGGTGTCTTCTGAGAGCAGATCTCACCCAATAAAAATCCAAAACAGCAGGCCAAATCTATGGGAATGAAACTGAAGAGAATAAATGCAAATAGTGAGATGAAATGGAACAGTAAATATGACAGAAATAGGGGCTGGACGTGTGATTTCATTCATATACAGAGTTTCCAGATCAGCTTTCTATCGAAGCAAGCCAGCTCCTTCTTTACAACTTATGGTTTTAGAGAGAGGCAACTTGGTATAGTATACTGGTTAGAGAAACAACCTTCATGCCAGGAGATGAAATATAGTTAAGGTGAATGTAAAGTTCTATACTTAGGTTCAAAAAATCAATTTCATAAGAACCAGATAGGAAGTACGGCTAGAGAACAGTTAATCTGAACCCATCCAGAGGTTAGAGTGCTCTGCCAGCTCAACAGGAATTAAAAATGCAAGATGGCAGCCAATTCAATCTTAGGCTCCATTAAGAGAAGGGTATTTTCCAAGAATGAGAATGAAAATCGGAGATTTAGAACTGGAGGGACCTCAGAGATCCCTTCATTTTCCCCATAAGGAGGCTAAGGTCCACAGAGATTAAATGACTTCCCAAGAACCCACACTAATAATCATCAAATGGTATTTGAACCCAACTCTTCTACTTCCAGAGCCAGTGTCCTTTCTGCCATCTTTTCCACCATCCCAGAGGTGATAGTTTCACTCCAGGCAAAATCCATCTGGAAGAAAGTGTTTGTTTCTGGGCCCCACTATTTAGAAAAAAATATCAACCAGGTAGAGAGCGCCCCTAGGAGAGGAATAAGGACCCCAGAATCACAGGATCTGAACATGAGAAGAGACCTCAGTGACCATCTAATCCAGCCCATACATGAAAGGGGTCCCTCTATAACATACCTGGCAAGTGGTCATCCAACCTCTGCCTGAAGCCCCCAAGGAAGGGGAGCTCCCTGCCTTCCAAGGCAGCTCATTCCTCTTTGAGACAGCTCGAATCATTAGGAAGTGCTTCCTGACATCCAGTCTTGAGTTGTCTCTCAGAAACTTCCCCCCATTGTTCCTGCTTCTGCCCTCCTGGGGCTAAGCAGAAAAAGACTAATCTTTCCTCCACACAGCATCTTGAAGACTGCTATTGTGATCCCTCCCATACATTCTCTTCTTCAGCTAAACATGGATGTTTAATGGACCTCAGGGTCAAGGCCAAACGGAGATGGATCGAAGGAACTGAGAATGTTTAGCCTAGAGAAGACTGGGGGAGGAGAGGGGTATGTGGCCCAGAGCGTGATGTTCTTATGTAATCATTTCAGCTGGGACTCCCTGTGATCCTGTTTTGGGGTTTTCTTGGCAGAGATACTGGAATGGTGCCATTTCCTTCTCAAGCTTATTTTACAGATGAAGAAACTGAGGTAAACAGGGTTAAGTGACTTACCTAGGGTCACACAACTAGTAAATGTTGGAGGTCAGATTTGAACTCAGGAAGATGAGTCTTGCCGACTCCATGCCCAAAACTCTATGCAATATGGTGCCCGCCTAGCTGCCCATAGGGCATGATAGCTGTCTTCATGTGTTTGAAAGGCTGTCCTACGGAAGAGGGATTCAACTTTTTATGATTAACCTCCAGGAAGATTCGGGCTGGATGTAAGAAACAAATTTTCCAACTACTAGGTTTATCCAAACCTGGAACTGGGTACCTCTGGAGAGAGTTTATTTGCCTTCCCTAGAGGTCTAGACGGGAAAGTCTAGATGGCCATTTGCTGGGCATGTTATGGAGAGGATTCCTAATTAGGAACAGGCTGGACTTGGTGGTATCTGAGATCCCTGCCTCAGATTGGGTCCCTTTCTAATATAGGACAATGTTCTGTGAAGTTTGGATTCAGTCAAAGGGGCGCACTTGAGGACCTAGAGGGCCACATATGGCCTAGAGGTCAGAGGTTACCCACCCCTGCCCTAGGCCACACCACTGACTAGCAGTAACACTAATAACAATAGGAAAGCAGAGGCCTAGCCAGGAACTTTGCCCTCCAGAAACAGTGATGGCATCCATAAAGTCAAGGAGAAGACCATAGTCTCTCACTTCCCATTAATGTTACTGGCTGACTTAGTTGTCACTCAGCACTAAGCCCACCCTGAGTGGAGAGAGCTGAGTATTCCTTATGCCATCGCTGGGTGCCAGGCCATGTTGACCAACAGCTGAGCCAGTCAATGACAGGGGAATCTGACAAGGCCAAAGGATGATGGGACTGTCCTCCTCCTCCTTGATTCTATACAAGAAGGCAGTCCCAGGCTGCTGGATGGAAAATCTGGGCCCCAGCTCTGGGTCCAGAACAACAGTAGACACTCCCCAATCCTCTGAATGTTCCTTTCATGACTTAAGTAACTGAACGAGGGAGTTTGAGAAAAAGGACTTCCGACTGGGAGGGGTACAAGCACAATGTCCTGAGGGGGCCATGGTCCTAATTAACCCACTTACAAGCCCAACCTGCCAGAAAGGATTTTGCCATAAAAGAAAAGCCTGTCAGATGCGTCACATCAAAGTCCCACAGCTGGCAGCTGTTTTCACTAACATGTACTGGCCACTGGCAGCCAGATAGATTTAGCTCGTCGGGTCCGGGAGAATGTTTTCTCTCTGCTCCCACACCCACTCTCATGGAAACTTACCCAGAACTGCTGGACAAGGGGCCAAAAAAGCTCTGGCTGCCTTGGAAAGTCACCACCTCCACCACCAACACCCTGGCCTCCACCCCAACTCTGCCTGGGTTTGCAGAGGGCCCAGGCCTAGCATGGTGTCTCCCCTGAAGAAAGCTTTTGATAAACAGTCTTTGAATTGTTGAGAGGTTGTATTGATCATTCGGCTCACCGGGGATCTGATGGGAAATCCTAGGTGGTCAGAAGACCGCAGTGCCTTAAGGAAGGACGGTGGCATGTACTCGGGGCCCAATCCCACAATCCCATCACTTCCCATTCCACCCCTCTTCATTCACTTTTGTGAGCCTTCTTTGGCCCATTTTAAATGACCTTGGGAAAGGTCACGCCATTATCTGTTAATATGAAGGCGCCATGAAAGGCATTATGGTCTAATGGAGGGAAAGCTGGCCTTGAAGTGAGGAAAACATGAGTTCAGATCCCACCTCCGACACATGTCAATCGGTAAAAGCTGACTGAGGATAACACTTTACTAAGGACTGTTGTTCAGACTCTTCAGTTGTGTACTACTCTTCATGACCCCGTTTGGGGTTTTCTTGGCAGAGACACTGGAGTGGTTTGCCATTTCCTTCTCCAGCTCATTTATAGACGAGGAAATTGAGGCAAACAGGGCAATCCAGCTTACAAGTGTCTGAGGCTGGACTTGAGCTCAGGTCTTCCACAGGACCAAGCTGCCTCTACACCTAAAATCAAGGGCTCATGCCCTGTTGCAGTCAAAGACTGATTCCTAGACCCAGACACAGGCTGAGCCCTGACCTTGGTCACAAGCTGGTCCCTAATCCTTTCCAGAGGTTGATCTCTATTTCATCCTGGTCACAGATGGAAGCCTGACCTGGTCATGCACTGAGGCCTGATTCGAAGCATAGACTGAGCCCTACTCTGCGGCACAGACTGACCTGCAAACCCCCATCTGGCTCCTCAAAAACACAAGCTGCCAGTCGTAAGAGGTTTTACTTAATCCACAAGAGAGTTTGCATCTACACAAATTATTCCCCACTCTGGGAGAAGTAAGTCAAAGTATATTGTCCAGGGGTCACTCACATCTTCCTTATCTTGTCTAAACATACTTCCATGCACTCATAAATCGAGCTTATATACGGAGAGAATAGTGTGTATTCAACAGATGTGCAACCCACACAGATACACAAATACTCCCCTGCAGCTGAGGATAATTTTAAACAATTCAGTTGATAAGGCTCCTCCACTACCACCACCCATTTACGTTTCTCTGGATTTTAAAGCAACGGTAATCTCCTTAACTAAGCTTTCAGCCTGCTAGTAATAATAAAAAAAGGCTACTGAGACTCAAAGTAGCCAAGTGTTTACACTCCTCGGGACTGTTTACTGAGAAGTGTGGGGCCTGGCACAGAGAATCACAGGATCTCCTTGGCCATCTAAGCCACACTGGACCTGAGCAGGAATTCTGACTACAATATCCCTGGCCAGTGGTTCCCCGGCTTCCAGAAAAGGGGAGTCCGCTCCCTTTCAAGGCAACCCATGCCACATGGGGCAGCTCTCATTGTTAGGAAATTCGGGTTGTGGTATTTTCTTTTTTTCCTGATAATGAACTTAAATCTCCATCTTTTCTATTAAATCAGCCCTTTCTCCCATTGATCCAGATTTGCCCTCTAAGGCCAACCTAAAATTGGACCCTCTAGTCTAATCTGGGCCCAAAGGAATCTCTGCACTGATTGACAACCAAGTGTCTTGACCTGAAGACCTCCAGGGCCTGGGAGGCCCTTACCTCCTAAAAGGCACACAGCCTGTGCAAAGGCTTGGAGGTGGGAAATGGGAATGTCATGTTTGAGGAACAGCAAAAAGGCCAGTTTGGCTGAAAATTACAGTGTGTGAAGACTCTATGGCTGGTAGGGAAGACTAGAACCAGGTTGTGAATGACTTTAAATACCAAATGGAAGAGTCTGTATAAATTACCCCGTTTCATTTTTATCTCTGCCCTGTGCGTGGCGCAAAATAGGCACATAACGAATGCTTATCGATCAATTTTACAGAGGAGTGAAACTGAGAATCAGAGAGGGAAGGTGATTTGCCCATGGTCACAGTATCAGAATGGGATTCGAACTCAGGTCCCCTGACCTGCTCCATGGCTTATTCCATTATGCCAGGATGTTTCAGTAAAATCACTGCATTTTAAGTCTGGAAGAAGCCTCAAGAGATCACCCGGCTCAGGCCTCCGCCTCCAGGAAGGTAAAACACTATTGACTCTGTGATATCATCAGAGTAACTCAGGCTAGAGAGGACAGCAAAGTATAACAGAAAGAATACAGAGGCTTTGGGGTGAGAGGACCTGGGTTTGAATTCCACTTCTGACACTTACCTAGGTGACCTTGGGCAAGTCACTTAACTTCCTGAGGCCTCAGTTTCCACATCTGTGAAGTAAAGGGTTTGAACTAGATGGGCTCTCAGGCCCCTTCCAGCTCTAATAATAGCGATAGCTAGAACTTATTATTTCACTGAATCCTTCTCATTAGATCCTGGAAGGTAGGCACTATGATGATCCCCATTTTACAGATAAGGAAACTGAGGCAGAGGTTGAGTGACTTGCTCAAGGTCACACAGCTAATAAAAGTCTAAGGCTGGATTTGAACTCAGGTCTTTTCTGACTCTGGTGCTCTCTCTACTACTCCGCCTAGCTGCCTCTAGATCTCCAGCCCTCTGAAAGAGCTACTAAGTGGTAGAAGTTGGAAGTCTCTCACTTTCCTGGACTTCTCAGGGCTCTCTTAATCCACCCAACAGAGAGTGTGAATTGACACACATCCTTCCTCACTCTGGGAGGAACACCTGAAAGCCTATGGTCCAGGCAGGGGTCCCTCCCGTGCCCTAAACTTACTTGTTACTGACTCAGGTTCTGGGCAGGGGAGAGGAGCAGGGATGAGATGTCTTGGTTCTTCCCCAGGTGGAAAGATTGGTTGTGTTTCTGGAAATCTGCTCGATTCATTGAGGCAAATCTTATCTGGACTGAGGAGACCCATAGAGGAGTTCTGGGTAGGCAGAGTTCCCACCTGGGAACAAGTCATCTTTCTCTGCCTCTTTTTTCAACTCTAATTCCCTTTATTCTGATAATTATTTGTTTTTATCCTGTATATGACTCTTTGTTGCTGTTTGGTTTTATCTGAATTCTTTGTGAGCCCATTTGAGGTTTCCTTGACAGAGATACTAGAAAGGTTTGCCATTGCTTTTTCTAGCTCATTTTATAGGTGAGGAAACTGAGGCAAATAGGGTTAAATGACTTGCCCAGGGTTACACAGCTAGGAAGTGTCTGAGCCTGGGATTCGAACCGTCTTTGTATATGACTAGCTTTGTACATATTTCTTTGATGTTGCCTCCCCCATTAGATTGCCAGCTTCTTGAGGGCAGGGACTCTCTTTTGCCTCTTTTTATATCCCCAGCACATAGTGTGGTGCCTGGCACATAGTAGGTACTTAATAAATGTTTACTGGTTGAGTAATTGGTTTCAGGATGCAGTCTCCCAGGAGCTCAAGTGGAGAAATAGAGGTGTGGCTTCTTCCCACTCCATTGGATCCCTGCTCCGCGCCTCCATTACTGCCCACACTCACAAAGTGCTCCTGGGTCAAACTGTGCTGAAGCATTTCTTCAGAACTAACTCGTTCCCTACGGAGGCATCAGGGATCTGTGTGCGATGTAAGAAAATGATGAACGAGTATTTTCAGACTTGGTTGCCTCATCTGTAAAATGAAGGGATTTGATTAAAAGATCTCTAGTCAAACCCCCTCAAACCCCTTTCCAACTCAAGATATATGACTCTATGGTCTATTTCTTGCCTCTCTAGCATCTGGGCGCCATAGCGTGTAGAGTGCTGGGCTTGTAGTCAGGAAGACTCATCTTCAAGAGTTCAAATCCAGCCTCAGACACTTACTAGCTGTGTGAACCTGGGCAAGTCACTTCACCCTGCTTGCCTCAGTTTCCTCATCTATAGAATGAGCCGGAGAAGGAAATGGCAAACCACTCTACTATCTCTGACAAGAAAACCCCAAGTGGGATCAGGAAGAGTCAGACATGACTGAAACAACTGAACAACAAACAAACAACATCTGGGCTAAGTGGAGTCGCAGGGAGGGAAAGGAGGAGAAAGCAAGAGAGTTTCCAGGGGTGTGTGGCAGTGTGGAACAATGGAAAGGGAGATAGGCAGAGGTCCTGGGTTCAAATCCCATCTCTGGCTACCTAGGTGACTTTGAGTAAGTCTCGTGACCTCCCTAGACCTCAGTTTGTCTATCTGAAAAATGAGGGACTTAAACTAGATGATTTCTGAAGTCCCTCCCAGCTCAAAAATCCTCGTCTTACAAAGAAGAGAACTATTTCAGAGAATGGAAGTGATTTACCCAAGATCACAAGTAGATTTGGACTCAGAAGACCTGGGTTCAAATCCCAGCTTTGCCACTTATTACTGGGGAAATCACATAGCCTGCCTTGGACAAATCACTTAATCTTGCTGGGTTTTGGTTTCCCTACCTGTAAATCTGACAATCTGGATTGTCTCCCAGCTCTAGAAGTTGGATCGTATAGAGTTTTCTAAGCCTCAGTTTCTCCTTTCTGTAAAATAAAGGGTTGGACTTGATGACCTCTCTGGTCCCTTCTAGCTCTAGATCTCTGTTCTTAACCTTTGAAGACCAGCTCTTCCCTTCAACAAAGACTGGGAAAGAATGTGAAACCCAGAAAACTTGCTTACGCAAGTCACCCCTGTCCGTGCTGGACTTAACACATCTTGGAAGCACGAATCAGCCAAGCGGAACTTGGCATTGGACAGTCCGACTCTGGAACTCATCGGAAACGTGGACAGATGTCTTGGAACATTTGGTCAGTTGGAGGATGCCTGGAGATGGCACCTCCAGCCATTTCAGCCCCTGTTCATTTCTCTCCTGGTCTTTTTCCTTCTATTTTAGAAAACTCATAAAAGCCCATCGAGGTCCTGTGAGTCCTCTTCCCCTCAAAGATATCCAGAGCTCTGGGGCTTTAAAGATGGCTCTGGGCATACAACAGAATTCATTCTCCCCAAGGTCATCTTATTCCTGGAGACTTCCTGCCAAGGAGTCCTGGATGATCTCGCTAATGTAATTAAGAATGAAGAACAGAATAGAAACTTGCTCAACATTTGGCTGAAAGGATTTTGGTTTGGCATCTCCCCTTCCAAAGGATTAGAAAAACCAAGGCGTTGGCGGGAAAGACGGGGCTGGGTTAAGCCTTTCTTCCAGGGGAGATGACTCAAGCCTTGGGAGGGTCAGAGGTGATATCCTTTCACGGTGGATATAACCCTGATGCTGAGGTAATAGATGGTCTCCAGAGACCCTAAGAAGCCACGGTTATCCAGGACCGCTAGTTTGCCACCCATCTCTCCATTTGCAATTGTCTGACTCTTACAGATCATCCTTGGCACCTCAGAAGCTCCTCAGTTCTCCTTTCTTCCTGGAGGGAGGAGAACTCACTAGAGAACATAGTTCAGAAATGGGACAGCAGCATCACCAGCAAGGAATCTTGTCTAGGAAGTTCAGACTCTAAGAGCTTGAATGAGCCTCTCAGTCTTTGTACCTTGACACACATTTGCTGTTGTTCTTTTAAAAAGAAAATCCTGGTTTCCAAGGCAACCACAGACTCTTTAAGGAAAATCGTGGAGGCTGGAGTGAGGCCTGGGTTTAGGGGATGCTTGGGTGGGACCCCAAATCCTCTTCTCCCTGGCCCCATGGGAAAGGAAATGGCTTATTCCTTGAGGTAACTCTGGGCATCTCTAGGGGTCTCAGTTCTTGGAAGAGACCAGGCACCCAGGGGCTCAAACCCCTTGTCAGAGTTGGGGCAGCCCAGCTAATCAGCACATTCATGACTTCCATTCCCTGGCTGGGAGCTGGTCCCCATGGCAACCACCTTCTTCAGATTGGGCAGAAGAAGGCAGGAGGTACTGTGGTACATGCATCGGGAGGGTGACAGGATGATTGGCCACGTGGTGGCCAAGGTCAGCAAAGGATGGAGCCTCCATTCATCAAGACTCTAGACATAATATCATAGGGACATAGATGTCAAGACTTCAGGGGTCATGTTGTACAGCCCCTTCATTTTACAGATGAGGAGCCCAGGAAGACAGCTAGGTAGAGTCAGCAAAGAACTGAATTGAAATCTAACCTAAGACACTTAACTAGCTGTATGACCCTGGGCGAGTCATTTAACCACTTTCTGCCTTCATTTTCTCATCTGTAAAGTGGAGATGATAAGAGAAGCTGCTTCCCAGGATTACTGTGAGGATAAATGAAATAAGATTACTAAATCTTTCGAAATGTTAAAGCACTTGTATAAATGCTAGTGGTTATGATGATGATGACGGTGGTGGGTCTCGCCCAATGTCATACATGTTGTACACGAGATTTTATCCCAGGTCATCTGACTCCAGAGACAGCCTATTCAGAAGAAATGACATTTAAAGTGGAAGAGACCTTGAGAGAGAAACTGGTCTAACCTCCTCACTTTTCATTTTAAAGAAACCAAGACCCAGTAAGCGGCAAAGATTCAAACTCATCTCTCCTATCTCCAAATCTAAGACTCATTTCCTTCATTCAATTACTCAGATCCTTTCCAGTTCTTAGTCTATGAACTTGTACCCCCTTACTTATACCACATTTATAGCTCTTACCACATTCCCCCTTGTATCCAGCACCTAGCACTGTGCCTGGCACATTTTTGTCATTGTCCAGTCATTTTTCAATTGTGTCTGATTCTTGGTGACCCCAGTGGAGTTTTCTTGGCAGAGATACTGGAGTGGTTTGCCATTTCCTTCTCCAGCTCATTTTACAAATGAGGAAACTGAGGTAAACAGTAGGTGCTTAATAAATGCTGGTTGACTGACTGACAGCATCCTAGTTATACCCATGGCTACCATCCCCTACAAGGCGCTAAACTTTATGGAAGCAACAATCAGATGCTTCTTTATAAAAGGGAAAGAATAGTGAATTTCAAATCAGAGGGCTTTCTGCTAGTGTCTTCCCCTTTAAAGTGACTACCTTCCCTGTATTCTGCATCTTCTATTATATTCCTGTGTTGCCTCCCTTAGTAAGATATCAGCTCCTTGAGGTCAGGGATCTTTTTTATTCTCCCTTTATGTCCTTAGCCCTTAGCACAGTGCCTGGCACATAGTAAGCATTTAATTGACTGATCAAAATCCTGTCTCTGTCACTTGCTACCTGGGTGACCTAAGGCCAGACACAAGCTCTTGGGACTCAGTTTCCTCCTCAGTTAAATGGGACTGGGGCAAAACAAAATTATCTGTAAAGTTCCTTCAAGTTCAAAACCTAGCCTCCTATAACTCCTTTATTCTTTGTTGGTGGATGTTACTGTATTCTTCCTCAAAAGCTCCCTAAATATTCATGACTGATGCCCCTTGCTGGAATATAAGCTGCCTGAAGGCAGGAACCAAAAGTTTCATATTCGCCCTTGTATCCCCGACATCTCCAGGATGCAGAGCTTTCCACCTAGAGGCTTCTCAAAGAATGTTTGCTAAATGAATAAAAACAATCCTTCCAAACATCTCTTTTCCCTGCCCTGTTAACCAAATAAGCATTTATGAAGGATCTTTTATGTACCAGATATTGTACTTAGCCCCTCCATTAGCATGGCTGAGACTTCAGACACCATCAAATCCAAACCTTTCCTTTTATCAATGGGGAACCTGAGAGCCTAGAGTGGTTACGTTGTTTGCTCAAAGTCATCCAGCTAGTAAGTAACGGAGGTAAGACTTCAATCAACCAATCAACAAGAATTTATTAAGCTTACTTGTTATGCTTATTTATTATTTATTAGATACTTGCTGTGTGTCAGGCAAGCAACTAGGTGGAGCAGCGGATAGAGTACTGGGTTTGGAATCAGCAAGACTCATCTTCATGAGTTCAAATCCAGCCTCAGACCTTACTAGCTGTGTGACCCTGGGCTAGTCCTTAACCTTGTTTGCCTCAGTTTCCTTATCTGTAAAATAAGCTAAAGAAAGAAATGGCAAACCGCTCCAGTATCTTTGCCAAGAAAACAGTTTCATGAAGAGTCAGACACAACTTAAACAACTCAACAACAACAAAAATGTGTCAGGTTCTGTACCAAGAACAATCTAGAGATACAAAGAGAAAGCCCAAAAGGTCCCTGGACTCAAGGAGTTGAAACTCAGGTCCCTGGGTGATCTTTCCACACTACTAAGATGAAGTAATGCCCAGTCAAACCATTAATTCACAGAATCTGAGACTTGGAAAAGATCTCTGATCTAGGCCAACCCATACCCAAGCAAGCATGTCTTCTACAATGTGCAGAGGAATGGTCATGAGGAGCCACCACTTCCCAAGGCAGCCCATTAGCTCCACTTGAAGACCGATCTCATGGTTAGGAAGTTCTTCCTGACTTCCAGCCTAAATAAGCCTCTCTATACCTTCCACTTTTTGCTCCTGGTTCTCCCCTTAGGAGCCCTGCAAAGGAAAGCTAAGCCCTCCTCTCAATATAACATTCCTTTACATAACGAAAACTATCTCATCTGCCCAAGGTTGCTCTTCTCCACAATGAAGATCCCCAGTCCCTTGAATCAATCCCCGGAGGACGCATTCCCAGCCCTCTCCCCATTGGCTCACGGTCATCTGTAGGCTGAGCACATATTTCAGATGTGGTCAGATCAAGTCTGAGAAGACACGTCATGTGTCTTCCCCACCCTCTCTACGCAGATATCTACATACACACACTTCCCCTTCACAATGCATATCTGCAAATCAGCGCTTCTCCCTGACGGAGAATTGCTCTTGAGAGTTGAGAAATTCAGTTGCTCACTTATGGTTCATGCAGCCAGTAGGTGTAAAAGCCAGGACTTAATCCCAGATTTAAACCGGCCCTGTTTTTCAGTACACTTGGATGGAATATAGTAGATACTTTTAATTGAATTAAATTAAATTGGTCATGGGGTCATTGGTTAAAAAGCATTTATTAAATGCTTACTATGTGTCAGGCATTATGCTAAAAGCTAAGGATACAAAGAAAGGATCTGCTTTCAAAGAGGGGAAGGGAACAAGCATTTATTAAGTGCCTACTATGTGCCAAGCTTCCTAAAAGCTTTACAAATATTATCACATTGTAATGGATAATAATTATTTACTAAGCACTTACTATGTGCCAGGGACTGTTCTAAGGACTAGAGATTCAAACAAAGGCAAAAGATAGGCTCTGCTTTCAAAGAAGGCAGCTGGGTGGTGCAGTGGGCAGAGTGAAGAGCCTGAAGTCAAGAAGACTCCTCTTCCTGAGTTCAAATCCAGCCTCGGACACTTACTAGCTGTATGACCCCGGGCAAGTCACTAAACCCTGTTTGCCTCAGTTTCCTCATCTATAACATGGTCTGGAGAAGGAAATGACAAGTCATTCCAGTATCTCTGCCAAGAAAACTCAAATGGGGTCACAAAGAGTCAGGTATGACTGAATAGCAGCAAGAGCTTTCAAAGACAGGAAGAGAACAAGCATTTATTAAGTGCCTACTATATTCCAGGCATTATGCTAAAGAAATATTAGAAATATTAGATAAAGAAATATTATCACATTGTAATGGATAGGATAAGTCAAGTCAACAAGTACTTATTAAGCACCTACTGTGTGCCAAGCACTGTTCTAAAGGTTTGGGATTTGGAAAAAGAGCAAAGAGCAGTTTTTGCTCTCATGGAGCTCCCCGTGTAGTAGGGGAGACAACATGCAAACAGTTAGGTGCAGGCAAGCCATGGACAGGATAAACTGGAGAAAACCAGCAGAGGGAAGGCACTGGCTTACAAGTTTTATGGTTTGAGCCGAAAGGAAAAAAATCATCTGGTTTAATACCTGAAACGAAATTGAGGCACAAGAAATCAGGTGACTTGGCCATGTTCTCATGGATAATAAGCAGCAGAATTGAGATCTTTTCCTGCTCTTAGGCTCCAGGAATCCTAGAAGGGCTTAGATAAAAGCTCCAGCCAAAAGCCAGCTCTTTCCTCAAGGCCAGAGCAGTCATAAAAGAGATCTTAGGAGTTGTCACCTTGCCTGCCTTCACCATGAACACAGCTCAGCTATCTCCCTTGTGGGTTCTCTGCTTCCCTAGCCGTGGTCCTCCTCTCTCTCACTCCCACCCTCCACCCCCCATCCCCTGCCCAAGCATTCTTTCTGATGCTCCCCACATGTCTGGCAGAGGCCCTGACAGCAGTGGGACAGGGTGCACTCACCCACCCCCGCAAACATCAAGGCCATCCCATCTGGAGACAGATGGATGTTCTGGAACAGCTCTGCTCCAGAAAAAGGCTGGAAGCCAGGGTCTGCTTATCCCAGGAGTGGCCCCAGGGTCCTACCCCAGCTGTCCTGGATGGAGAGAAAGCCCAAAAGGCTAGAGATCAACATAGAACTGGCGCCTCCTCCCCATGGGATGGGAAAGACTCTCATGACCCTAAAAGAAAAGCATTACAAAAGATGGCTGGATTCCTAAGCTTGGAGGACTCCCCCACCCCTTGGTGATTCAACCAATAAGCAAGAATGTATGTAACAGCTAAGGGACACAGTGGATAGAACACTGGACCTGGAGTCAGGAAGACCTGAGTTCAAATTTGACCTCAGACACTTACTAGCTGTATGACCTTGGGCAAGACACTCAAATCTCTGTTTGCCTCAGTTTCCTTCTCTGTAAAATGGGGATAATGACAGCACTTACCTCACAGGGTGGTTGTGAGGATCAAAAAATATTTGTAAATTGTGCATTTAAAATTGAAAATGTGTAAAATATTTGCAAAATGCTTTCAAAACAGTAAAATACTACATGAATGCTAGTTATTATTGCTTATTATTATCATTAATTATCATCCACAATGTGCTGGGCACTGGGCTAGGCTCCAGGATACAAGACCAAGAAGAAACAGTCCCTGCCCTTAAGGAGTTTACATTATCTCAGGAGAAACCAGTACATGCCCATAAAAGTCAATACAAAGGGATTTCAGGGCAGGGGAGGCCCTAGCAGCTGGGGGTTGGGAGGGGAGAGATCAGGAAAGTCCTCACGTAGGACAGAGACTTTGAGATGAGTTTGAAGGAAAACCAGGGATGTTGCTGTTTGTCTTTTATTTTCAAAGAGGACCAAAGACATTGTGGATGACATCTTGCGTCATGGTGGCATCAGATCTAAGTGAGACAGAGTTGCACAAAGTCGTTGTTCTCACTCTCCCTCTCTTCCAAAGTCATTGAAGTTCAGCGTCAGAACAAAAGTCAGGACAACCAGCCATGGCCCGGGATGAGGCAGATGAGCTTGGCATCTTTGGCGTCTGACCAAACTCTAAGCACTCCATAGCACCTGCTTCAGCTACCTTCATGGCTGTTGGAATAAATTGTTCTCATCCACCCATTCCACTGGGGGAGGTCTTCACCATGCATGGCGTAGACATCCCCCTAACTCACCAAGTAGGTTTGAGGCCCACTGGTTGCCCTCAGCCTGGTTTAGCCCAGTCTGCCGAGACTTTTACCGGGGGTGTGGCCCCTGTGCATGCTACAGCTTCTTGGAGCCACAGGTGAGAGCTGAGTGCCGGGTGAGCAGCCCTGAAAAGGGCTTGGGGGCCCTCCTACCAGAGGTGCTAGGCCTCCTGAACACCCCGTACAGCAGGGAGGACTCAGGGACAGAGATGAGAAGAGAGTGCATGCCAGGCATAGGGAGCGACCTGTCCAGAGGTAGAGATGGGACGTAGGATGTTGGACTGGAGGTACTGCTATTTTGGCCCTTTGGGATAGAATGAAGAACATGTAAGCGGAGTATTATGATATGTCTGGGAAGCCGGCTAGAGCCAGGTTGTAAAGGTTTTTGATGCCCACCAGAGTTTCGTTTTACCCTAAAGGCAATGGGGGAATCCTGGAACAAGGGAATGACCTACTCAGATCTGAGTTAGAGGAAATGTCTTTTGGCAGTCATGCAGAGGATGGATTAGAGAGAGCATCTCAGCCTCCTAGAGCTGGAAGGGACATTAGAGGCCATCAAATCCAACCTTCTCACTTATAAAATGAGGAGACTGAGGCCCAGAGAACCCACAGTTAAACAATTAGTGAGTGTCTGGGGTGGAATTTGAACCCAGGTCATCCTGCCTCCAGGGTCAGAGCCCTTACTCCACAAGAAGGTGCCTTTCAATGAGGCAGTGAAGACATCTGGGATGGCATTATAATAGTCCTGGGGAGAGGAGGTAAAGACCTAAGCAGCTATATCATAGGGAGGTGTCTAAGGCACAGAGGGTTTAGGTGACTTGCCCAGGATGACACAGCTAAATAAGGCAAAATTTGAACTAGGTCTTCCTGACTCCCCAAGCTCAACTCTCTGAAAACTGTGCCATGTTGTTTCCTTCCTTATCACTGGAGAGTATCAAAGTCATTGGCCTCTCAAACCCAATTTACACACAAGTTTAAGACATCATCCTCATGATATCATTGGTCCTCTTGGAGAACGAAGGATAAACAACAATAACAGATCGCTATATAGCACAGTTGATACTACATAGCAGCATGGATTTAGAGGCCATGGAGTCCAACTCTCCCATTTTACAGGTCAGGAAACTGAGGCTGAGAAATGTTAAATGACTCAGGGTCTCACCATCGATGTGTCAGAGGATGAGACAATGGAGATAGATTAGATAGATAAATAACATTAGCTATGATAATAACTAGCCTTTATATATCATGTTAAACATTTTGTAAATATTACTTTTACAATATTACATTTTACAAAGCATTCTATAAACATTATCTCATTTTATCCTTACAACAGCCCCAGGAGAGAGAGGCTATCATCAGCTCTGTTTTACAAATGAGGAAACTGAGGTGAAGCTATCATTATTGTTGTTATATGTAAAGTGCTTTGCAAACCTCCAAACGGTATATAAATACCAACTGTTTGTTGTTTCTGCTGTTATCAGCAATTGAGAAAGTGCCTGCCCTCAGAGAGCTTATATTCTAATGAGGCAAGAAGCAGAAAGGGAGGGTGGAAGATGAAATGGTGATTGGGGCCGAGGACTCGCCTGGGATTTGAACCCGGGTCCAGCCTGCTGTCCGCTGGTCTGTACAACATGATTATATAGCCTACAGTCAATGACCCAGTCTAATAGGATGGCTTTTGAATTTACATATCCAGCACAGCCTTTGATCCAAGGCAGAAATTACTATTCCCATTTCCTAGAGGTTAACTGTCTTGCCCAAGGTCACACAACTAGTAAGAACCATCAGGTCTCCTGAGCCCAAGTTCATAGACTCTACCATCTTGTTGGGAAAAATCTGGCCACCCCATTGCCTTCACTGGAATCATGGAACCGAGGGAATCCTCCTGTCCATCCTTCTCTCCTCTCCAGGCAGGGTTATACCCATGCATTCCAGAGAAGTGGCTTCCTGGCCCTTTTGGAAGAAACTCAAGGAAAACAATCCCCCAGCCTCTCTTTGCGATCCACATGATAGTTTGGAGGCCCTTATCTTCCTGAGGGACAGGTACTTGCTTGCTGGAGACCTCTGAGGGGTTTAGAGAGATCAATCTCCCCTCTGTCTCAGACCAAAGAAGAAACAACGCCCATTCACAGAGCTAGCTTTTCCTTTCAAATCTCCAGGAAGAGAGACTCCAAAGCCTTCCTGAGTGAGTGCTCCAGCCAACCTACTATCAGCCCACTAGGGAACCTTGAACGGATCATTTGGCCTCAGCTTCCCCACCTATGAAAAGAGTTGGATTCCACGGTATCAATCAATCAAAAAGCATTTCTTTAGGCATGCATAGAACATAGGAAGACGTGTATGAAATAGCCCCTACCCTCAGGAACTAACATCGTATCAGGGAAAACAACACACGCACACAATATCTGTAAAGCACTTGGCACGCCGCCTGGCATGTAATATATAATATTCTAATCATAATCCTATATAGTAATGTATTATAATCATACATAATAATATGATATGATATATTATGCTATAACTAACCTTTATATGTCGTGTTAATAACTAACCCTTGTACATCATATGTATCATTTATACATAACTAGAATAACTTGCTTTTATATATCATGTTTAAGAGACTCTTTGTAAATATTAACTCATTTTATCAACACAACAACCCTAAAAGGAAGATTCGATTATTGTCCTCATTTTACAGATAAGGAAACTGAGGCAAACAGAGATGAACAGAGTGACTTACCCAGGGTTATACAACTACTAAATGTCTGAGGCTGGATTTGAACTCAGGTCTTCCTGGATCCAGGGCCAGCACTCTATCTGCTGGGCTACCTAGGATGACCCCAAGTTTGTGAAGCTGGGTGACTGGTTGGATGGTGGGGCCCTCAACAGAAATAGGGAAGCCGGGAAGAGGGTTGGGTTTGGAGGGAAAGACAACGAGTTTTCTTTGGGACCAGGCAAGTTGCCGATGGCTGTGGAACATCCAGTCTTAGACACCCACTAGGCAGTTGCTGACATGGGACTGGAGCTCTGGAGTAAGACCTGAACTATATCACTGGATCTGGGAGGCATCTGCAGAGAGACTAGAACTGGAGTCAGAAAGGGTGGGGAAGGAAGAAGGGCCCAGGAGCAAGATGGCGCTCCCAGGTCCCCTCCTGCTCCAACATCATAGGATCCTACAACATTGGCAGGGACTTGGCAGGGGGAGGCTCTTGGCCCGGGTCAGAAGGAACCCGAATGGAGATGAAGAGGCGGAGGGAAAGGGAAGGCCCAGGAGCCCCCAGGCCTCGTTTTGGACAATTGACGCTTTTGGTCTGGGGCCAGCCTCAGTTCCATCCCAGCCTTTCAAAGACTCTTTGGTGTCATCTGCCAGCCAGCAGCGGAAGTGGTCACTTCCTCCACAGTAAATACTGGAGGGGCCTCTCATTAGCTAATTAAACCACTACCGCCCTTAGTGCACGGGCCCAGCCTGGCCCTGGCTCCTGGCTCCTCGAGGCTCTGCTGTCTCCGACTCTGTGGGCGTGTGAGCTGAATGCCAAGGAGATGGATGGGAAGAGGAAGGTTGGAGCAGCAGACAGCTCAGCCTCAGGGAAGAGAGGGAAGGGGCCGGCAGGGGGACAAAAATGGGATCGGAACCAGGCTGCAGAGGCAGGTTGTTGACTTTGGACCGGCCTCGTGCCCTGTGGGTACCTGAGCGTTGGGGCATATCATAAAGGCCTTATTCGGTCCGATGACTCGATTCTGGCAAAGACTGCTTGCTGTCTGTCCTCTGCCTCTCTGTCACTTTCTACAACCCACACGTCTAGAGACAGCTCGGCTGAGTTCTGGGAACCCGGCTTTGCAAGCAAAGTTCAAGTCAATCTGAGGAAAGAGGAGGTGGGAGGGAGGAAAGTCTGAGCTTTCTAGGCACTAGGGTATGGCAGGGGTACAACTTTGGAGGGGCCCAAGGGCCTAGAGGAAAGAAACGGAGGGAGAGAGAAAGATGAAAGGGAGATGGAGGGGTAAAAGTGGAAAAGAGAGGAAAGGAAAGACAAAGAAAAAGAGAGAGAAAGGGGGGGCAGGAGAGAGGGAGAGAGATAGACAGAGACATAGAGAAAGAGACACAGAGACAGACAGACAAAGAAAAGGAAAAACCAGGGAGGAAGGGCAGAAAAGAGAGAGACAGAGACATAGAGAAAGAGAC
The DNA here is from genome assembly GCF_011100635.1 of Trichosurus vulpecula. Taxonomy (NCBI): domain Eukaryota; kingdom Metazoa; phylum Chordata; class Mammalia; order Diprotodontia; family Phalangeridae; genus Trichosurus; species Trichosurus vulpecula. Next base: position 22,740,613 of record NC_050573.1, on the reverse strand, counting down.
ACAAAGACAGTGACAAGGGAGAAAAAGATACATGGAGACAGAGAAATTAAAAACAGAGGGGGTAGGAGGGAGAGAGACAGAGATATAAACAGACAAAGAGACAGAGACACAGAAAGGGGAAAGAGACACACAGAGACAGTCAGAAAAAAAACAGAGAGGAGGGGCAGAAGGAAGGGAGATAGAGACATAGAGAAAAAGACACAGAGATAGGGAGACAGAGGGGAAAGAGACACACATGGAGAGAGACAGACAGAAAAAGAAAAAACAAAGAAAGAGAGGGGAGTGAGAGAAGAAAAAGAGAGGAGAGAGAGAGGAAAGAGAGAGGAGAGGCAGAGACAGATATAGGGGGAGAGAGAGACAGAGACAGAAAGACAGAGACAGAGAGAGAGCCAGAGAGAGACAGAAACAGAGAGACAGGGGGAGAGACAGACAGAGAGAGAGAGAGGGAGAGAGAGAGAGAGAGAGAGAGAGAGAGAGAGAGAGAGAGAGAGAGAGAGAGAGAGAATCTGGCTGTTATGCCCCATATAGGGCAGAGGGTCAGGATATTTAGGCAGCGCTGGACTTTGCCCCACTGCTAGATAAAGCCTGCCCACCCACCCATCTCCTTGTCCAGGCTGGGTAGAATGGCCCTTGCCTATACATTTTAGAAGCATATGTCAAATTATCTTGTCATAAGGGCTCCCGTAACCCGGGCAGGGGTCAGACAGAGCACACCCAGCCAGGAAGCTGAGAGCAGGGAGGGGCAGCCTCCTTGAGCCAAGAAAGACCTGAAGGCAAGACTGACCCAAGAACCCCAAGAACAGCCAACACAAACACACCAGTCCTTTTCCGTCTTTTTTGGGTCTGAGTCACAGAATGTCTCAGCTAGAAAGGACCTTAAGAGAAATTCTACTTCAATCCCTTCACTTTAGAGACAAGAAAATTGAAGGGGTGAGAAGGAAATCACTTACCCAAGGTCAGAATGGCGATTAATAAAATCCATGCCAGCCCGGATTGCCGGACCCCAAGGTGGGTGATCTTGCCTTGGACTCTCTGAATGGAAGAGTACTAACCTCAAGTCTTCAGTCAGCCACAGAAGTCTTTGTCACTCCCCTCTGCTTTTCCCTCCCACTACCCACAGTCCACCTTAGACTTTGGGGACCCTTGAAAAACCAGGACAAGAGGAAGAGAATTGTCCTCAGCTCACAAACCCTAACTCTGGCCTCCCTTTACCTTTCCTTGGTCCTAGCCCCTACTCCCCTGCTTCATCTCCCCTCCTCATCCTCTCTAACCACACCTTGACTTGAAACACTTGCTCTCCGGCCACCCAGCCCAATGGGTGTGCAGTAGCTACAGTGCTGGGCTTGGATTCAGGAAGAACGGAATTCAAATCATCTCTTGGGTACACACTAGCTGTGTGACCCTGTACAAGTCACTTAACCTCAATTTCCTCACCTGGAAAAGAAGGTCATTCCACTGATTCTTTGGTTCTGTTTGACTTCCTGACTCTAGGACAGCTAAGCTCCCCCAGTCCCTTCTCTCACTGGTAGCAGCCCTTCATTTCCTCTTCCCTACCTGATGACTTTTTTTTTATTATCACTAATCTCTTATACACTGACTATAGATGCAAAAAAGTGAAATATCACTGTGGCCTTGGGAGGGAGTAAACATGTATTTTTCTAATAGACAAAGTCATGATAGTTTAGCTTCAGATCAGGCTTCTCCTTGAATGACAACAGCTGGTATTGTTAGAGGCTTTAAGGTTTTGGCACTGCTTTGCAGACATCGTCACCTTTGATCCTCATGACAGGCCTGCGGGGTCACTATCTCCATTTTATAGATGAGAAAACTGAGACTCAGAGAATGTAAATAAATAACTTGGTGGTGGTCAGTACAGCGGGTAGGTATCAAAGGTGGAATTGGGACCCTGATCCCAGAACTATCCTGGTCACCCTCCTCTAGACTCTATCCAGCTGCTGGAGAAGTTTGGGGGCACCATAGTGCATAAAGAGCTGGGTTTGGAGTCAAGAAGACTCATCTTTCAGAGTTCAAATCTGGCCTCAGACTCTTACTAGCTGTGTGACCCTAGTCAAGTCACTTCACCCTGTTTGTCTCAGTTTCCTCATCTGCAAAATGAGCTGGAGAAGGAAATAGAAAATCACTCCAGTATCTTTGCCGAGGAAACCCCAAACGGGGTCACAAAGAGTCAGACAAAACTGAACAATCACCACAACCTGGCGCTTAAATCACTACCCCACCATCCTCCTGTTTCAAATCTAGTCCTTCAAGTGTACCCTCATACATCCCTTCCCAGCAGACCTTTATATAAACACAACAGAGACAAGCATGCCCATCGAATAGACATGGAAACCGAGACCCAGAGAGAATCTTGGCATCAGAGGGACCTTACAGGTGAGCGGGTCCAACTTTCCATCCAATGCAGGCATCTCTCCAGCGACAGGAAGGTCACTCCCTTGTGAGATCATCAATTCCGAAAATCACAGCTCACCAACGTCACAAGTCCTTCCCTGACACTGACACTGTCCAGCCTCTATTGGAATACTCTAGCGACAATATTCTCACATGAGTCCGTCTATACTGGACAGCTCTGATTATTAAGGTGTCCCTTTTTTTCATATTTAGAGATCTCCCTCCCTGCAGTTTTTCCCTACACTGCTCCTCTGGAGCCAAGCAGACCAAATCCAATCCCTCTTCCATGTGGCAGCTATTCAGGTGATAGCAGTAACAGTAATTATAACTCGCATTTATGTAGAGTTTTCAGCACTTTGCTCACAGCACTTCAAGAGGTAGGCCACTTGACCCATCTCCTGACAGAGCGGTGGGCTCAGGGTACAGAACGAGACATACATTTTGGGGATATGGCCACTTGCAGGAATTTGTTGTGTTGGCTTTGCTTGACTATGCCTATTTATTATAAGGGATTTTGTTTTTCTCTTTTTTTCCAGTGGTGACAGGGAGAGGAAGTGGTAGAGAGAGAGAAAGTCTATTTTTGTTCACTGAAAAAAATTAAATTTAAAAAATATTGACACAAAAGTAGGTGCTTTAGTATTATTTACCCCCATTTTGCAGATGAAAAACTGAGGCCCTGGGAAGTTAAGTGAAGTCCAGGGCTTCACAGTACTAAGCCTCAGAGCAGGGAGTCCAACTCAAGCTTTCTAACTGTTAAGAGCAGTGCTTGTCCACCACCCTCCCCCCCTTGCCCCCCCCCCCGCCCCCCTGACCCCTCACACACACACACACACACACACACACACACCCCAGAGGAGACAGCAAGCATCCTTTCAACCAGAACATTCTAAAACAGAGTTTGTAGACTCCTCCCCTTCATCGTCCTGATCATCCACCTCTGAACTCCAGCCCGTAGAGAAGTTCACTGTCAGTGACACATTCAAAGCTGGAACCCAGGTACCATTCCTACTATTTCTAATTAGCATAAAGCATAGCACTTGACATCTAACCAGGCGAGTTTCCTTTCCCCATCCTGACCCTTCACGGTATCAGCAGGTGAGCAGCCCGCATCAGCAACTTCTGTCCCCTGGCTAGAGCAGCCTAGATAGAAGAGGCTCCCATGGCACCAGCAAAGGAGACCCACTCACCTCCAGCTCCAGTCAGAACCAAACGTCCTCTGAAAAGTTCTAGTCTAGACCTCCACCTCTGGGAGAGACCACCTTCTCTGAGAGGGGAGTGCAGCAAGCCTACCCGGCACTGCTGTGCCTTGGGAGAGAACTGAGCCCTGGCTGCCCCCAGCTGCTAGCTGGAGAGATGGAGGACTGGGCATGAGCCCCATTGGTTCCCTTGCCTCTGGAATTCCCTGGCCGGGAACCAGGCAGCTGATGCACAGGGGCTGACCTGCTGCCAGCTCCCCAGACAGTGAAAAATCCCACTCTGTTTCCAAATGGGAGTCTGAGAGGAAAGACCCAAATTGATCCTTACCACCACACACAGACACCACCAGCATCCCCAGGCTACACAGTGAGGGCTGACCAATTCCTTCATCTGGGACAGTCCCCACCCCCACTCCTAATTCCAGCTACAAGTATGAACGAGGTCACTCTAGGAGCTGAGAGAGAGAGAGAAGCCTATGCAGGGGGACTGGGAGAGGGGAACACATTGAGCCTGCATTATTAGAAGTGGGAGGCATTAATGCACTGTTGGTGGAGCTGTGAATTGAACCAGCCATTCTGGAGAGCAATTTGGAACTATGCCCCCAAAATGATTAAACCATGAACACCTTTGACCCTCATACCAGTTCTATACCAGTCCTATTCCACAAAGAGATCAAAGAAAGAGGAAAAGGACTCCCCTGCACAAAACTATTTGCAGCAGTTCTTTTGGTGGGAGGAACAAAGTAGAAACTGAGGGGGGACCCACTGATTGAGAGATAGGTGAACAAGGTAGATGAATGTGTTAAAATATTGCAAGAAGTGAAGAGACAGTTTTGGAGAAGCCTGAGAAGACTCGCATGAACTGATGCAGGTGAAGTGAACAGACCAGAAGAACAATTTCTATAATTACTATGATATTATAAAAACAATCAACTTTGAAACAACTCCAATCAACTTTATGACCTTCCATGATTCCATGCTTTGTGACAAAACATGCTGCCTACCTCTGACAGAAAGGTGAGGGACTTGGGGTATGGACTGAAGCTTTTTATTTTTAACTTGGCTGATATGTGGATTAATTTTGCTTGTCTATACATATTTATTAGAAAGATCTTGGTTTTTTTTCTTTTGTCTTTTCCCCAACATAGAGGGAAATGAGAAGAAAATAAAATAGATTGTTATTCATTGAAAAAAATTAAATTAAAAACATTTTTAAAGGGAGGAATATTGACACATAGAACACAGAACATTGGAAGGACCTTAGAACTACAGTATGTTGGAGCTGTTGCCAACTTAGACCACACAGGAGGAGCAACATGATAGAGTTTTTAAAAGGGAGGGCCATATTTGGAGTCAGAGAACCTGGCTCCAAATCCCGGATTTGCCACTGATGTGATCTTTGGCAGCAAGGTGGCACAATGGACGTCCTGTCAGAAATACCTGAGTGTGAATCCTTCCTCAGATACTTACTAGCTGTGTGACCCTTCCCCCAACAAGTCACCTAACTTCTTTGTGCCTCAGCTTCCTTATCTGCAAAATGGGGATCATAATAACAGCCCCTGCCTCCCAAGGTTGTTGTCAAGATCGAATGACATAATAATTGTAAAGCTCCTTACAAACCTTCAAGTACTATAGAAATACGTCGATTCATCCCTCCGAGTCTCAGCTTCCTCCTCTTGTAAAATTAGGGATTTAAATTAAATCTGAGGTCCCTTCGACTTTAAAGTCTATGATTCTCAGAATGTCGGAGCAGGGAGAGGCCTTAGAACAGAGGATGTCAGAGCTGGGAGAGAGCTTAGAACAGGGAATGTCAGAGCTGGGACGGCCCTTAGAACAGGGAATGTCAGAGCTAGGAGGGGGCTTAGAACAGGGGATGTCAGAGATGGGAGAGGCCTTAGAACAGGGGATGTCAGGGCTAGGAGGGGCCTAAGAACAGGCAACGTCAGAGCTAGGAAGGACCTTAGAATATGGAATGTCAGAGCTGGGAGGGGCCTTAGGACAGATAATGTCAGAGCTGCGAGGGGCCTTAGAACAGGGAGTATTAGAACCAAAAGGGACTTTAGAACATAGATTTAGAACATGGATTTAAAGCTAGGAGGGACCTCAGAGCCATATAGTCTAATCCCTTCATTTTACAGAAAGGGAAACTGAGGCCCCAGGAGGTGAGATGACTTTGTTCCCACAGGTGTTTTTTTCACATGAGAAGTGAGATTCGAGCTCAGGTCCTCTGACTCTGAAACTACTGCTCTTGCCACTGAATTTCCTGTGAATGTCAGAGCTAGGACATCCAAGCCTTTCTAGTCCATCCTCCCTCCTCTTGCCCCTTCCGTTTAGAGACTGTGAAACCAAAGCCCAGAGAGAGGTGAACAGGAAAAACCGACCCCCCAACTCCCACATGCTACCTCCTGCCACTTCCCAGGGAGGGGACCCCAGAACAAGGAAGGGGCTGCTATTGGGAGGAAGCCACCTTTGCTTCCTGTGTGGGGCACTGGCCTGATTTATGCCATTTCCAGGAAGCAGAGCCACAATGGGTGCGGAGGGCCGGGCGATGAACTGGGTGGCCTTTGGTCTCCTAGGCCAGAGTCACAAGTGTCTGCCCTCCCCGCCCCGCCGTGAACACACACACACACACACACACACACACATACACACACACACACACACACACACACACACACACACACACACAGTGGCTTCCGACCTCCAGGACTTCCTGGAGTAGGGACAGGGGCAGTGGCTTTGAGGTTTCATGCTGAGATGATAGAAAGGATAACCCCCCCCCCTCCTAAACACTGTCCGGGTGGCACTCACATCTGTTACATCATGTTTCCCCACACGATTAACTTTTCTCACTGTGTTTAGCCTCAAAGAACATTGAAAGATTAAGAGATGCCCACATCTGCCAGCTATCCAATAGATGTTGAGGAGACCTGGGCAGTGGGAGAGATGCTCTGGGTCTCTGATCATAGATGAACTTCCTTGGGATATCTTTCAACCCTCCCCAGTTTGAAGTGCGGTGACAACTCTGAAGCTATGGAGGGGATTGATATCCAGGTAGAGATTCGACTGTCAATCATTCAATCAATGAGCATTTATTGAGCACCGACTGTGTGCCAGGCATTGTGTTAAGTTCTGGGGATACAAAAGACAGACAGTTCTGCCTTCCAAAGGCTGACATTCTATGGGAGGTCAGGGGGGGAGGCAGGATGTTCAACCTTGAGACAGATGGATACATGCCTACATACATAAACACAGATAACATGCAGGCACCGACACAGATATAGACATAGATATAGATGGAGATGATATAGGTACAGATGTAGATCTAGGTATAGGTATATGTATAGGTTAGGGGTGAATATCAGTCAGCTAGGTGGCTGAGTGCTGGACTCGGAAGGAAGTCTTGGGTTCAGATCTCATTTCAGACACTCAATAGTTGTTTGACCCTAGGCAAGTCACTTCACTGATCTCTGTGCCTCCCTTTTCTCATCTGTAACATGGGAAGCATAACAATGATGATACTAGCTGCACCTCTCTCCCAGGGCTGTTGTGAGGAGCAGACAAGATAACTTATGTAAAGCCTCTGGCAAACCAGAAAGCCCCGTATAAATGTATTAGGTATGAGGGGAGATTATAGGGAGAGGCATGAGATTAGAGACAGAGATCACAACTTTTTAACCTGGGACCAGGAAATCCCAAAGGGCCCTTGGAGAGAGTTGGGAAAGGTGGGGTCTATGACCTTGGATCGGGAAAAAGAAAATTATATTCTTAATTTCATTAACCTCTGACTGAAATTTAGTGTCTCCTTCAATTATGATACAGGCAATAAACATTATCCTGAGAAGGGATCCCTGGGATTCCTCAGCCTGCCAAAGGGGCCGATGGCACAAAAAAGCAATACTGTTCTGTGTGGCATATTTTCTATGTAGATCATAGTTCGCATATCGATATATATTACATTTATTTGGTATATGCGTCCATAACAAAGGAGATACAAGTATGAATATAAAGACCCAACACAAGGGAATTTGGGAAGAGGAGGTGGGCTGCTGGGTTCTCTCCAAGCTCTGAGGCGCTTTGGTTGTCTTCTGTTACGTACAAGTGTATTAGGGTAGGTGAGGACGGTGATGGAGGGTGCCAGAGTCAGCTTGGGGGTACAGTGAATAGAATTCTGGGTCTGGAGTCAGGAAGATCCCAGTTTGAATCCAACCTCAGACACTTAACAGCCGAGTGACCTTGGGCAAGTCACTTAATGTCAGTTTGCCTCAGTTTCCTCATCTGTAAAATGGGGCAATCATAGCACTTAGCTCCCAGGGTTGTGGGGCAGATAAAATGAGGTAACAGTCGTAAAGCACTGAGTGCCTGGCACATAGTAGGCGCTGTTTAAATTAGCCATTATTATTACGGGTCGATGGAGATTTTTTAGAATAGTGGAATCCAAAGGTCTTGGAATTCTATCTTAGTATTCCAGAATCTAGAATATTACTACTTTTGTGATGAAACACAAACTCCTCAGCTGGGCGCTGCAGTAGATCCAGTAACATTTTCCGTGGGATCAACACCCCTAAGGGTGGGAAATATGGTCAGCAGCTTAAAAGACAGTGAGTCATAGGATCCTAGAGCTGGAAGGGACCCCAGAGCTCATCTTGTCCAACGTCTTCATTTTACAGGTGTGGAAACTGAGGCCCAGGGAGTTTAAGCCCAAGGTCACCTAGGTAGTAGGCATCAGAGATTAGATTCGAGCCCAGGTCCTCTGATTGAAAAGTCAGTGCTTAACCCATTGAAAGATGCCGTAGGAGAAGGTCATCTAATGCACAACCACATAAAATGTGGAGGGAAGGAAGAGGAGAGATTGGAAGGGTCATGGGGGAGGGAGAGGGTTATGCTGGGAATGCAGCTGGGACTGAGCCTCAGGCAGGATGCCTGTCAAGAAGCCCTCCAGGGAGGAGCGCCACAACCTCCCAAGATGGTCCCTTCTTTGTCTTTATGGACAGCCCTGACTGTGAGGAAGTTTTCCTGATGTTGGGTTTCAATGTATACCTTTGCTGGAGAGAATGTTACAGCATCAGAGCCAGTTGGAAATGTAAACTCATAGAATGTCGGGGCTGGGAGCGACATTAGAACAGGGAATGTCAGGGCTGGGAGGGGCTTTGGAACAGGGAATGTCAGGGCTGGGAGGGACCTTAGAACAGGAGATGTCAGGGCCAGGAAAGTAGTCCAACTGATACAAAAGAGAAAACTGAGGTCCAGTAAAGGAAAATTCCATGTCCAAGGTCACACAGGACTAGAACTTAGAGTTCCTGAATTCCAAGTCAAACCTCTCCCTCCATTGTACCACAAATCGACACTTTCACTGTCTAGCTCCATTTAACCAGAAGTTCACATTGCAGTAATGATTCCTTTCCCTTCCCAGGATGCTAGAGCCAGGCTCCCAACTCCTCCCAGCCACAGTCTCCTAGAAAGCAGGAGCCCTCTGGGAATAGTCTCAGCCCCTTCACCCAGAGCAGTGCACGTGCCAGATGGTAGGAGCCACCCGGAAGAACCAAGGCTGAGCTCACCCAAGCCTCCCCTTCCCATTGACTTCTGCTTAACAGGAAAGGCCAACAGCCAAGGAGGCCAAGAGGATGCAAGGAGGAAGGAGGAGACAGAAGAGAGAGAGGAGGAGGAAGAGGAGGAGGAAGAAGAGGAGGAGGAGGAGATGGAGGAAGAGGAGAAGGAGGAGGAGGAGAAGGAGGAGGAGGGAAGAGACAGAGAGACAGAGAGAGTGTGAGAGAGAGAGAGAGAGAGAGAGAGAGAAGAGACAGGAGAGAGAGACACAAAGGAGAGAGAGGGAGAGGGAGAGAGAGAAGGGAGGGAAAGAGACAGGGACACAGACAGGGACACAGACAGAGAGAGAGAGAAAGAGAAAGAGAGATGAGAGAGAGAAGAGACAGAGAGAAGACAGTGAGAGAGAGTGAGAGAGAGAGAGAGAGAGAGAGAGAGAGAGAGAGAGAGAGAGAGAAAGAGCAGGGAAAGAGACAATAAAAAACAAGGTCTTCTCTATCCTCTTGGATCCCTTGGAGAAGGACAAGGGAGCCTAGGACAGCACCAAAATAATACCTTGTACTGGGGATGAGTTCAAATCAGTTCAACAGACATTAATTAATCACTTAGCAACAATTAGCAACAAAGGTGTAATGGAGCTAGCCCTGAGTTTGGAGTCCAAGGACCTGAGTTCAAATCTTAGCACTGCAGCTTCCTGGCTGTTTGACTATGGGAAACTTACTTCCCTTCTCAGGGCCTCAGTTTCCCCCTCTGCAAAATAGGACATTGGACTAATTTATCTTTACTGTCCTTTTCAGTTCCAAATCTAATTCCCGACACCCACTCCCTCTAGTTGCCAGTGGGTGGGGAAGAGGAGTATTACTTTGTCTACCTCATCTCCCACTATTCCAGTAGAATTTCTGTTCTTCTGTTAATCAAGTTAACACTATATAAATATTATAATTAATAATAATGATAACTATTCTTCTATTAGCCAATCCAAACAGGAGCCTTGAGGACAGGGACTGTCTCATTTTTGTCCCCAGCGCAGAGCACAGTGGCTGGACCATAATTGGTATAATCCCATGTTTGTTGTATGGAATGAACAGAGCCCACCTCATATGGGAAACAGATGCTGAATGCAAAGGGGAGGGAAGCAGGGTGGTTTGCCAGAGTGAAGCCCAGACTCAGCCTCTTTGGACTAGGGTTCAAATCCTGCCTCTGACATTTGCTGACTATGTAATAAAAGTTTTTCTACCCCCATTCCCTAGTGGCACAGTGGATAGATCATTGGGCTTGGAATCAGGAAGACTCATCTTCATGAGTTCAAATCCAGCCTCAGACACTGACAAGCTGTGTGACCCTGGGCAAGTCACTTCACCCTGTTTGCCTCAGTTTCTTCATTTGTACAATGAGTTGGAGAAGGAAATGGCAAACCACGCCAGTATCTTTGCCACAAAAACCCCACATGGGATCAGAGTCAGACACGACTGAACACCAACACTCTCTCAGAGGGTGGGAACCGTCATAAACTTTAAAGCATTCTAGAAATGGGAACTGATGTTATTCCCATAGAAACACAGACCATTTTGTCCCTATCAATACATCAATCTCAGTAGATGACCTTGAATTAAGGGAGAGGATGGGAACAGAGCTTCATTGGGAAGGGGAAACGTTTTAAAAGAGAAGTCAATAGAAAATTCCTCCCGGAACCCAGGCCTCCAAAGCTAGGCTGGCCGGGCACAGATTGGAATTTTCCCAACCCCTGGGGTGGTACCATTCAATTTAAACACACACACCTAGTAGCTGAGTAACGGCCGGGTTCCCCCAGGGGCTGATGTCATTGTGGTCTGTTGCTAAGCAATCCAAACAGGTTGCCCCCCAAACACACACACACACACACGCACGCACGCACGCACGCACGCACACACACACACACACCCCTTTCTCCAGCCTCTCAGAGAGCATTCGAGGCAGCCTGTCCCTTCCAGTGGAAGAGTTCATAATCTTTGTTGAGTAAGTTAGCCCTCTGGCAGTTTTTTTTAAATAATTGGAGGAAATGCTGTACTTCAGATAGAGGTTAGTGAAAACAAAGAGGTAAATTTCTTTCCCCAAAAGTTCATGGACACTTGGGGTAAATAGAGCTCAGGGTGGTAGAGATAGCGAGGTAACTAGAATGGAGCAACTATGTTCAGGGCACCAGAAATTCAGAGGTAGAGTAGTGTTTCTACTAATGACCTTTCAGGGAGGTTAAGAGGAAAGCACTTTGTAAACTTTGCTTCTCTGTATGAGCTGTATGTATGTACGAGCTGTCAGGATCATGGGGTTCAGAGCTGGAAGGTATCTTGGAACAGACAGAGCTGGGAGGGGCCTTAGAGCAGGGGATGTCAGGGCTGGGAGGGGCCTTAGAACAGGGGATGTCAGGGCTGGGAGGGGCTTTAGAACAGGGGATGTCAGGGCTGGAGGGGCCTCAGAACAGGGAATGTCAGAGCTGGGAGGGGCCTTAGAACAGGGAATGTCAGGGCTGGGAGGGGCCTTAGAACAGGGGATGTCAGAGCTGGGAGGGGCCTTAGAGCAGGGGATGTCAGAGCTGGAGGGGCCTTAGAACAGGGAATGTCAGGGCTGGGAGGGGCCTTAGAACAGGGGATGTCAGGGCTGGAGGGGCCTTAGAGCAGGGGATGTCAGGGCTGGGAGGGGCTTTAGAACAGGGGATGTCAGGGCTGGAGGGGCCTCAGAACAGGGGATGTCAGGGCTGGAGGGGCCTTAGAGCAGGGGATGTCAGGGCTGGGAGGGGCTTTAGAACAGGGAATGTCAGGGCTGGAGGGGCCTCAGAACAGGGGATGTCAGGGCTGGGAGGGGCTTTAGAACAGGGGATGTCAGGGCTGGAGGGGCCTTAGAGCAGGGGATGTCAGGGCTGGAGGGGCCTTAGAACAGGGAATGTCAGGGCTGGAGGGGCCTTAGAGCAGGGGATGTCAGGGCTGGGAGGGGCTTTAGAACAGGGGATGTCAGGGCTGGAGGGGCCTTAGAACAGGGAATGTCAGAGCTGGGAGGGGCCTTAGAGCAGGGGATGTCAGAGCTGGAGGGGCCTTAGAACAGGGGATGTCAGGGCTGGAGGGGCCTTAGAGCAGGGGATGTCAGGGCTGGAGGGGCCTTAGAGCAGGGGATGTCAGGGCTGGAGGGGCCTTAGAGCAGGGAATGTCAGAGCTGGGAGAGGCCTTAGAGCAGGGAATGTCAGAGCTGGGAGGGGCCTTAGAGCAGGGGATGTCAGGGCTGGAGGGGCCTTAGAGCAGGGAATGTCAGGGCTGGAGGGGCCTTAGAGCAGGGGATGTCAGGGCTGGGAGGGGCCTTAGAGCAGGGGATGTCAGGGCTGGAGGGGCCTTAGAGCAGGGGATGTCAGGGCTGGAGGGGCCTTAGAGCAGGGGATGTCAGAGCTGGGAGAGGCCTTAGAGCAGGGAATGTCAGAGCTGGGAGGGGCCTTAGAGCAGGGGATGTCAGGGCTGGAGGGGCCTTAGAGCAGGGGATGTCAGAGCTGGGAGAGGCCTTAGAGCAGGGGATGTCAGAGCTGGGAGGGGCCTTAAAGTTTCATTTCAATTTAACCAACATTTATTAAGTACCTACTAGGTGCAAAACAAATACAAAGTTTATGTGAGTTTTAACTTCCCCACAAGGCAATGCTGGCCCCGGTTGTTAGAGTGCCAGCCCTGCAATCAGGAAGACCTGAGTTCAAATCTAGCCTTAGACACCTCTGTGTAGCTCTGGGCGAGTCATTTACCCACTATCTGCCTCAGTTTCCCCATCTGTAAAATGAGGATAATAACAGCATCTACCTCCCAGATTTGTTGTGAGATAAAATAGAATAATATTTATAAAACTCTTTGTAAACCTTAAAGCCCTATATAATTGCTAGCTATTAGTAAGATGATGAAAAAACTCCCCCTCATCCTCTCCTACTTAATTATAGACCTAGAAAGAAGTTGGGGGTCATTTAGTTTAAGCCTCTCATTGACAGATTAGGAAACAGAAGCCCAAAGAGGTTCAATAGTTTGCCTCATGTCTCAGCTTGGAAGAAGCAGGTGTCTGGGGTCCCTTCCAACTTTAAATCATATGGTATAGTCAGTGTAAGAGAAAGAGGGAAGAAGGCAGAACAAGGGGGCACACAGAATCCTCGAGCTAGAGCTGCAAGGGGAGTTGGAGGCTGTCTAGTCCAATCCATTCATTTTACAGGAAGGGGATAAAGGAGAGAAGTGAGGTGACTTGACCAGAGGCACAGAGTTAGTGAGAGAGGGAAGCAGGCTTCCGATCCCTCCATTCCTCACTGAGAGTTCAGCATTCCCTGCCCTACAGAACACAGTCTAGAGAAATCCCTGGGTTTTCCCCATGGGGACTCCTGTCCCCACTCAGGACATATTCCCTGAAAGAAGCCATTGGAAAAGTCCTTTATAGCCATTCTCCCTTGGAGTCTGCCCAGCTGGAAACAGAAGCTATTCAAAGAAAGAAGGGATTCTCCCCCCAGGGAAGTGAACCAGGTTTTAGTCACACATCCAATCAAAAAATATCAGTCACAGATAAGGGGGCAGCCTCCAGCCCCAGTGAGGAAGAGAGTGCCCTATTCTCAGTAATGCCGTACATCACGATGGATTCAGCCTCAGTGAACTAGCCCTGCCTCCCTGCCCTTTACCTGCGGCTGGATCAAAGTGTTCCATCTAAGGCTTCTGCCACTAATTTCCCTCTTGCTGAGTAAGTCTACAGGTTCCTGGGCACCCTGGGCATGGACCAAAAGGTCTAGTGCTGCCAGGAAGGGAAGGGAAGACAGAGCTGACTTTGGAGCATCTCTGCACCTCTGTGTGGTCAGGCTTCTTTAAATGCTCTCAAACTTTCTAGGGCAACAGCCAGGGGCAAGAGAGAATCCTGGATGAGGATTCACAGAGCAATGAAAATCAGGAGACACCTAAGAACATAGAATGCCACCTCTGGGAGAGTCCTTAGAACATGGAATGTCAGACATGTGAGGGACATTAGCAAAGAGAAGGTATATCAGAGACTGAGTATCCTTAAGAATGTGTGAGACCCTGGAACATAGAATGTCAGAGGTGGGGGACCTTAGAACAGAAAATGTCAGAGGTGGGAGGGACCTCAGCAAAGAGAATGTCAGAGATTGAGAATCCTTAAGAACAGAGAATGTCAGAGGTGCAGGACCCTAGAAAAGAGAATGTCAGAAGTGGGAGGAACCTCAACAAAGAGAATGTCAGAGGTGGAGCACCCTAGAACAGAGAATATCAGAGGTGGGAGGGACCTTAGCAAAGAGAATGTCAAAGATTGAGAATTCTTAAGAACAGAGAATGTCAGGGGTGGGGGACCCTAGAACAGAGAATGGCATGTCTGGGGGGGCCTTAGAAAGGAGAATGTCATCAGTAAAAGAGATAATATAGAAATGTCAGAGCTAGAGGAACCTGAGAATATGGAATGTGACAGCTGAAAGGAACCTAAGAACACGGAATATCAGATCTGGAGGGACTTAGAAGGAAGGTGAAAAGAACCTGAGAACAATGCCAGAGCGGTAAGGGATCTTAGAATACTCAAGTTCCAGAGTTGGAAAGAAACTTAGAACATAAAATGTCAGCACTGGGAGGGACCTTATAACAAAACATCAAAGTTATTTTCAGACAGGTAAACTGAGACCCAGAGAGGGGGATTGTCTTACCCAAAATGACACAGTGAATCTGTGGCAGACCCAGGACTACAACTCCAAGTCTTCAGGATCAGAGCCCAAAATTCCTTCCACTGCCCCAGTGACGACCCAACTATAAAAATTCCAGCAGGGACCAGGTTGGTGAGTCCAAGCCTCTGTGCCGTTGAGAAATCTCTAGGCACAGCTTGTCCTGATCACAGCCACCTTCTCGCATGGCTTTTCCACCCCCAAACAGCTCAGAACGATCAGGTCCTCTCCTCAGCCGATAACAGTGGAATGTAGTCCCCACCAGCTGAGGAAGGTTTGCTAACACCAAGGAGCCAGAGACTTAGATTCACCCAATGCCTGCAAGCCTGGGGTCCCTGCCTTCTTCATCCTCTCCTCCTCAGCCACAGGATGCAGCTGCTAACACCACTTCTCTATCCCTGACTCCCTCCAGTCAAAAATGACAGGCAGATGGCTTTCACAATTGCCACACACACACACACACACACACACACTCAGAGACCCATTACTTCCTCCCACTCTGGGAGCTCATGGGAGTAAGCCAGAGAGCCTCAGTGCCTGGCACACGGTAAAAGTTTGTTGACTGATTGACAGTCCACAGCCAGATTTTTACAGAAAAGGAAACTGAGGCCAGGAATAGTGAAGTGAAAGGTCATATAGCTGTGGCAGACCCCCTGACCCTCCTCTGAATGGAGTCTTTACCTTTTAATCAAAAAGATAAAAGCATTAGCCTCAAGTGCTCAGTTGTGGGGAGTGACTGAGATATAAGTGGGGTACAGGGTCTGGGACAAGGAGGCAAGTGAGGGGGAAGAATGAATGAATGGATGGATGGATGGATGGATGATGGATGGATGGGTGGATGGATGAATGAATGGATAAATGGATGGATGGATGGATGGATAAATGAATGGATGAATGAATGAATGGATGTAGGATGAATGAATGAACGAATGAATGGATGGATGGATGGATGGATGGATGAATGAATGGATAAATGAATGAATGGATAGATGGATGGATGAATGAATGGATGGATGGATAAATGAATGAATGGATAGATGGATGGATGAATGAATGAATGGATGGATGAATGTATGGATGGACAGATAAATGAATGAATGAATGGATGAATAAATGCATAAATGAATGAATCATTTATTAAGCACTTACTACATGCAAAGTACTATATTAAACACTAGAAATACAAATAGAAAAGTCAGACTGTCCCTATTCTCAATGACTTGACCTTCTAGTGGGGAGACAATGTACACAGAAGATTTCAACCACAAATCAGGTGGAAAAAAGTCCCATGATCCTTAGGGTACATGAGGAAGAGAATGCACATTTATTAAACACCTACTATGTGCCAGGCCCTTGCTAAGAGCTTTATGAAGATGATCTCATTTGACCCTTACAACAACCCTGTGAGGTAGGTACTGTTATTATCCCCATTTTTCAGTTGAAGAAACTGAGGCAGATAAGGGGTTAAATGGCTTGCCCAGGGTCACATGGCTAGGAAGTATCTGAGGCTGGAGTTGAACTCAGGTCTTTCTGATTCCTGACCCAACACTCTGTCCACTGAACCACCAGCTGCCAAGCACATGGTAATGCCTCTTCTTTAAGGATATGATCATGGTGAGAAATCAGCCTAAAATTTGTCACTTTTTTATGAGAGGGGAGGTCTAGACCTATGACGTTCACTGTTTGGAACTCCTAGTGTGGAAATTCTATCCACTAATACAGAACAGCAACTCCTCTATAACTTACAGTCTTGGAGACTTGTCTGAGGGGGAAACAGCACAGTTAGTACTTTTTGCTAGCCCTGTCCACAAACCTCAGTGGGGACAAGACACCGATGAAGTAAGAAATGGACGCCTTGGTGTGAACCACAGTTTTCTCGTCTTTCCAATTAGGATAATGTTCCTGGCCCTTTCTAGCTCCCTGGACCCCTTAGGGGCTTAAATGAGACAATAGCAACAAGACGCATGTGAGTGTGGCTCATGAGTCACTGAGGAAGGCCTGAGTCTGAGAGCGCCAGGGATGGAAGCCCGAGACAGGGCTCCGAGCCCAGCCAGGGCTGCAGCTTGGATGCTGTTGCGAAACCTACCTGTCCCTCAGGGGGAGAGAAACAAAGGGGGAGGCTCTGCTGCTGGCCTCCCCAGCTCCTTCCAAAATGGGAAACAGGCCGGCCTTGGCAGGAGCCAAAGACACAGAGGCCCCGGCTGGACCTCGTTAATCTCGGCATGTTCTTCCTGAGGGACCTCGAGAGGAAGAGGATTCAGGAAGGGGCCGTGCTGTCTCTAGGCTGTTCTGACCTGAAGTCTCCCCTTCCCCCAGCCCCATTTTCTTACTGCTTGTGACCTTGGACGGATCAGAGTCCTCATCTGGGCCAAACTGTTCCTTCTACAGGGAAGAAAACTGAGACCCAATGGGATTGGGACTTTTCCAAAGCTTCTTTAGGTGTAAAATGGTATTGGAACTTCTTCCTAGCTCTGACAACTCATGCTCTAAGGCCCCTCCCAGCCCTGACATTCCCTGTTCTGAGGCCACCCCAGTTCTCACTTTCTAAAGCCCCAACCCGTTCTGACATTGGGGAATCTCAGACTCCTTCCTAGGCTCTAGGTGCCCCAGCCCCTCTGCTGCCTGCCCTGTGCTACATTCCCATCACATCCCATCTGCTCTTCCATCAGCCTCCTTGACCTGCAAGCTTTTCTAGTCCTGAGTTTTTCATTTGTTCTCAATTCTTCTTTGAAATTTGGCCATGATTGGGGGTAGGATTGTAGGGAGACAGTTGAAAGATGTAGTGGAAGGTGCGGGGGAAGGCAGAGGCCAGGAGGGACACCTGAAGCAGAGTCCCTGAGGACAGCTCACCCTCTCCACATACACACACCCAACCTGGAGACTGAGAAGCACCGTCAGCCCAAGCTGGGTGAAAGGGAATGGGGAAGCCAGGCCCAGTCCTCGGTCAAACTGGGAAACCAGCAAGGTTGTGATCTGGAGCATCCCATTCTGAAACTGAAACCTCACAGTGTGCTGAGGGCAGGGCTGAGGGAGATAGGAAATCCGGGGTTCTGTGTGTTAGCTCTGTGACACTGGGCAGGACATTTCCTCTGACTGTTCCTCATTCTCTGGCGTAAAATGAGGAGAAGGGACAGAATCATGTCAGAAGTCAGAGGATCACAGAATTAGAGCTGGATGGAACCTTAGAATTCATCTTATACAACCCCCTTCCCTTCATCTGGGGTCCAGCCACAAGGCCAGGAGATGTGTGCAAAGCTAGGAAGCTGTTGAGTCAGAATTTGAATCCAAGTTCTGAGCCACTAAATCCAGCACTTTGTCCATTACACCACAAAAGCTGACAATCTGGGGACTATATTCTATGTACTAAGTTCCCTCCCTGCTTCCAGCTATGCTCTAAGTTCCCTCCTAGCTCTGTCCTTCTGTGTTCTAACTCTCCCAGCCCTGACATTCCCTGTTCTAAGGCCCCTCCCAGCCCTGACATTCCCTATTCTAAGATCCCTCCCAGCTCTGACATTCCCTGTTCTAAGGCCCCTCCCAGCCCTGACATCCCCTGTTCTAAGGCCCCTCCCAGCCCTGACATTCCCTGTTCTAAGGCCCCTCCCAGCCCTGACATTCCCTGTTCTCAGGCCCCTCCCAGCCCTGACATTCCCTGTTCTAAGGCCCCTCCCAGCTCTGACATTCCCTATTCTAAGGCCCCTCCCAGCTCTGACATTCCCTGTTCTAAGGCCCCTCCCAGCTCTGACACTCCCTGTTCTAAGCTCCCTCCCAATTCTGACATTCTCTGCTTTTGTTCTAAGCATATCTAAGAGCCCCTAGATGGGCCATAGTCTTTGCTGTATGATTCTATGTTCTCTGCTTACCACGTAGTGAGTATGACCTATTGTCACAACCATTTTGCAGCTAGGAAAACAGAAGTGGAGAACAGAGAGAGGGCATGCCTGAGGGAGCCCTCTGTGTGCAGATTCTCAGAACACCCTCTACCCACGGTGCTTCCACCCCCTCCTCCACTCTCTTCTCCCCTCTCCAGCTCCTCCAATTACTCCTTTCTTAATTCAGCTGAAGCTTTTGCCTGATTGACCCAGATCCTTGGCCAGTGAGGCAGACCCTTGCCACAACAAGACACAAAAACACATTTCCATGAAGGAATCTGGCCATTACCCAGACTCCCTGAAGACCCCTTCTTGACGTCAGTAAGCCTCTGGCAAGGAGAGAAATAATGAATTCTGGTCTCCTGGACCTTTCCCCACATGCCGATGACTAGGACTTGGCTGGGGGGCCTTGAGGTAGGTGACTTGGGGGGGGGGGGATGGCTGGTGGCTCTACCCGGAAAGGACGTGACCTTCAGAAGGTCCCAGCAGCCAAAGCTGTTGGCCATACTATACCTTTAACCACACAGGCAGCAGGTGAGATGCTAAGTTTCACACCAAGAGCAGTCAGCCAGGGACTAGAGGCTCCTGAGTGTTACCCTTCCAGCTGGTAGAAAGGTAACTAACTGAGTTAGAGGACCACCTCTGATATTTACCACCTGTGTGGCCTTGGGCAAGTATTGACCTCTGTTTCTTGATCTACAAAATGGGAATAACCATTTCTGTAATCCCTCACAGGGTTCCCGTGAGGCTCAAGTGAAACAGAATAACATAGTGGTACAATGCATTGTAAATCTTAAAATGCCTTTAAATGTCAGGGCTTATGTTGACTATAAAGGTCAACTCTGGAATGGCTGAAAAAAGCAGGGCAGTCTGGGTGTGCAGCCCATCTGTCGAGAGATGCAGGATGGTTGGTCCAGTGCTCATTTCCGTGTCTCATCAGGGGTTTCCTGAACTATCCCAAAATATCACTGGGATGTTCCCTCCTGACCAGACGGAAGCTGGTGGCTGGCCCGAAGCCCAGAGAAATGTGTGGCAGGTAGATCTCCATTCTGAGTGGACAGTCTTCAGGACAGATTGCCAGGGTGGGTGGGCTGGGAAGAAGGGTAGATAAGTAGGTCTCTCGGGTTGGGGGAAGAAAATGCCCTGCTGCTTGAAGATTTCTGCAAATATGCAGGGAATTCAGCAAGAACACTGAGGCCTCGGATGTTCTCCACTGTTGTTTATTATTTTTTCAGTCATGTCTGACTCTTGATGACCCCATTTGGGGTTTTCTTGTCAAAGATACTGTAGTGGTTTGCCATTTCCTTCTCCAGCTCATTTTACAGAGGAGGAAACTGAGGCAAACAGAGCTAAGTGACTTGCCCAGGGTCACACAGCTGGTAAGTGTCTGAGGCCGGATTTAAACTCAGTTCTTCCTGACTCTAGGCTGAGTGCTCCAGCCACTGTGCCACCCATATTCTCCCTAGGGGCCAGAAATTCTGGGTATGTGCCAGCTCTGCCTTGACTGACCTGCTTTAAGCAAACTGCTGGGAATGAAGAAACCAGCCGCAATCACATAGCGATGTGATTTTGCGAATGAATACTTTTCCCCATTATGGTCTCATTCCCCTCAAATCTGAATTGAGGGAACAGAATATATACCCCCTAAGGCCTCTCCCAGCTCTGATCTTCTCTACCTAAAAGCTCTCCACTAGCTCTTGGCACCCTAACATGGCTGGTGTTTTGAGGGGGTGGGGGGGGGAAGGATAGGGACTCTTTTGCCTCTTTCTGTATCCCAAGCACTTAGCACAGTGCCTGGCACATAGTAGGTGCTTAATAAATGTTTATTGACTGACCAACATTGATCTGAAACCTGACCCTCTACCACTTCCACCACCACCACCACCCCCTCCATTGCTCTGTCCTCTGGGGCCAAGCAGAACAAAGCTAATCCCTTGTCCACGTGATAGCACTTCAGATACTGGAAGATAACTCTCAAGTGCCCCTACCCTCCAGTCTTCTCTTCTCCTGGAAAAACATTCAGTCCATCAATAAGTCCTTCAAAGTGCCCTTACATGGGATGATGTCCAGGTATTTGTCCATCTTGGTCACTGTCTTCTGAATATCCTCCAGTTTGTCAATGTTGTCACTAAAATTTAGAGGCCAGGATGTAGTCTGAGCAGGGCAAAGAACCTCTGGACTCTGAACATCCCTGTACTATATGCTCTGCGTCTCAGATGCAGCCCAAGCTTAGACCATTCTGTGATCTGGGGCAAGGCACCAAAAGACCAAAGCTCCATGGTAGGAGTGCCCTCCGAGGCCAGCTGGCCCAACTAAGACCTGAACAAGAATCCTCCCTCCACCATAGCCAACCAGGGCTCATCCACCCTGTCCTTGAAGACCTCTGAGGAGGTGACACTTCCTTCCTCCATGGTGGTTCTACTTCTGGAAAGTTCTAATTGTTAGAAAGTCCCTCCTAGCATGGAGCCAGAATCTGCCTTTCTGCAATTTCCACCGATTCTTCCTGGTTCTGTTCTCTAGAGTTGAGCAGAATCAAAATCTAATGCTTCTTCCAAGTGACAGCCTAGAACTCTAGAAGCCAGAAACCATGGACCCACTAAGTTTGCTTTTTCTTTTCTCCAAAATAAACATCCCCAATTTTTTAAAGCAATTCTTATCTGGCATTATTACCAGCCTGGTTACCCACCCAATCAATTAACATTTGTTAGGCACCCACTATGTGGCAAGCACTGTGCTAAATGCCAAGGATACAAAAATTAAAGACTCATCAATGTCCTTAACCACTCTGGGTCTCAGTTGCTTCATCTATAGAATGGACAGAAGATCATAGCTTTTGAGCCAGAAGGTCAATCCAACCTTATCACTGAACAAATGAGGAAACTGAGGTAGACAGGTCAAGTGACTTGTCTAGAAGTCACACAGTGAGGAAGTATCTGAGATAGAATCTGAACCCAGGTCTCCAGGTCCAGCACCCTATCCACTGCATCATGCTGCCTTACTCAACTCCCAGAGCTATTGTGAAAAAATAAGAACAATGATAATAATAAAAACAGGAGAAATGAAAGCAAGTCACAAAGAGGCAGGTGTGGGCTTGATGGCAGGAAAAATGCCCTAACAAAGAGAGCTACCTCAAAGTGAAATGGGCTGCCTCAGAGAGAGATGGACTGCCTTCATTAGATGCCCACTACTGGTGCTGGAAGACCATAAGCATGGAATGTTGTAGATAGGCATGGGTAGGACCTGGTTGGCCTCTGAGCATCCTTCCAACTCTGAGATTCTTTGATCCTGTGACAAAAATCCCTCACAGGTACATACGTAATAATAACATCTGGCACTTTTATATCTTTGAAGAGAAGCAAAGCCATCGACATATGTTATCTTCATTTGAGCCAGTGGCAGAGGTGGAATGGGGACCCAGGTCTTCCTTTTTCCAAGATCTATCCAACATGCCATGGAACAGCAGAAAGAAAGCCAACTGTGGAGTCAGAAGACTGAGGTTCAAATCACACTTCTGATGCTTGCAACCTGGATAACTGTGAACCATCTTTATCCTCTGGGTCTTGGTTTTCTGTTATGCAAAATGGGATGGTTGGACCAGAGGGCTGCTGGGGTCCCTTCAGCTCTCCATCTATGGTTTTGTAATTTGATAGAAATGGTGGCATACAGGCTCTGGGAACCCCCTTGAACTCTCCTTGAATCTTCCCACTTGATTTGGCATTCCCTTGAGGCTATAAGCCTTTCGTTATTGCTATGCCCAATTCTGTTACCCTTAACCTAGCCCAGCCCTCCATTGTCTGTTATCTTCAGATTCCTTCTGCTACTTCCCGCTCTTGATCCTATCTAAAACCCCATTCTCTTGGTTTCTGGTTTCCGACCTCTAGTCACCCAGACTATTTGGCCACCCCTAGATCCCTCCCACAGTCTTTCTGTATATACGATCCATCTTGCCTCCATGAAGGTGCTCAGATTCAATCCAGCCACTTACGTTAGTGTTTCTAATGTTCGGATTCCTTACGAGCCTACTCAGTATGGCAGATCTCTAATAAACTTTGTTTCTCTCTGGCTGAAAGAAGGCTTGAGTCGAATTCATTCAGGCAGGACCCACATGTTGCTATTTCGGGGTCCCAGCACCCTTAAACCTTGACGGAAGCATGGTCCCTTATGTGTCACTTGTGGAGCAGTGTTGTGTAGTGGACTGACCACCTGACCTGTAGTCTGGAATTCAAATCCCTGAGGTCAGATCCCACTTCACAGTGCCCATCATTTAGCAAGTGGTTAATAAGTATTTATTGATTAGAGCTGTGGACCTGGAGTCTGGAAGACCTTGTTCATATCCTGCCTTAGATCCTCACTTGTGTGTGTGACCTTGAAATTTGGGTTAGTTAAATGTGAAAGTTACTTAACCGTTGTCTGCCTCAGCTTCTTCATCTGCAAAACAGGGATAATAATGGTACCTACCTCCCAGGGTTGTTATAAGAATAAAATGGCATAACATTGATAAAAGGCTATACGAACATTGAAGCAATATCTATCTAAGTGTCAGCCATTACTGCCCGGCTGACCAACCTCAGACAGCTTGCTAGCTCTATGACCTTGGGCAAGTCATTCAAACTGTCTAGACCAGAGGTTCCGCATTGGATGCTCACTGTCCTCTTCCACCTAATCCAACGAGCCCCTTTCCATCTCTTGCCTCTTTCTGCGTTGAAGAAGCCAGGAGTAAGAAGGGCCATTTGGCAGATGGGAAAACTGAGACTCGGAGTGACCATCACACAACATCAGAGTCAGGGCTAGAACCCAAGGCTCTAGGCTCCTATAAACACAGCCTAACTGTAAAGTTGCCGTAATGGATGTCGTTTTACAAAATATGCCTTGCATAATTGCCTGGGGAATCTGGTCATTTTGTAAAGTAGGGTTTGCCCCTAAGGTTTAGACCTTTCTCATTGCCCCAAAGGGCCCCTGGGCATGAGTCCTGAAGCCCAGAAGCAGGAATTGAGGAAGCTCCTCACGCCAACCTGTTACACAACAGGCCCAGTGGGTGGCCCATGAAGGCTCCTCAGGAAGGCCAGGCACTTGTCAGGACAGCGGTATCCATCACCCTTGAGGACCTAGAGGGCCACATGTGGCCTCTGGGTTGCAGGTTACTCACCCTTGTCCTTGGGTGATAGATATAGTTGATTTGGATTTAGTCAAAGAGCTGCACTTGAGGACCTAGAGTGGCCTCAGGTCCCCCACCCCTGCCCTAGGGGAAAGGGCACTGGGGGTGGGAAGAAGAACTGAATCTAACCTTCAGAAACCTCAAAAAGCAGCTGACTCCACACTGCTGACTCAGCTGCTGGTATTTCCAATTCCTGCCATGGAAAGGGTAGAGGGAGGGGTAGAGGAGAAGGGGCAAACTGCTTATGGCCCGGCCTTGTGCTTAGGCACCCATAGGGAGGTGGGAACACAATCCACTGCTCTCCATCTCACTCAAGGTGCCTATAGCTTAGAGTTATAGAGTGCTTTTCTTCCAAAAAGACCAGAGGGAGGAAGTACAAGGGTGGATGTTTCTCATTCCATAGATGAAGCAGCTGATGCCCCAAGAGGGCGTGTGACTTGCCTCAGGTCTGTCTACTGGACATCTGGAACTGAACATCCCATAGACATCTTAAGCTCAATATGGCCTAAAATGAACCCGTAATCTTTCACCAAAAATCTCCCATCTTCCTGACTTCCCTATTATTGTCAAGGGTACTACCATCCTCCCAACCCCCCAGGCTTGCAACTTGAGGGTCATCTTCAACTCCTCACTTCCTCTCAATCAATTGTCAAGTGTTGTTTCTAGAACATACCCTCTTCTCTCCTTTGACCCAGTCACCATCTTGGTACAGGTGCACATTGCTCCATGCCTGGACTACGGCAATAGCTGTTGGGGGGGGGGGGATCTGCCTGCCTCAAGTCTCTCCCCACTCCAGTCTATCTTCTAGTCTTTCTAGAGCATCATGTCCCTCCACTTCCCCCTCGTCATTCCATAAATTCCAGTGGCTCCCTATAACCTTCAAGATCAAATACAGACATACCTCGGAGATATTTCCAGTTCAGTTCCAGACCACTGTAATAAAGTAAATATCGCAATCAAGCGAGTCACACTAATTTTTTGGTTTCCCGGTGCTTGTAAAACTTAGGTTTACACTATACTGTAGTCTTTTAAGTGTGTAGTAGTGTTATATCTAAGAGAACAATATATGTACTTTAATTAAAAATATTTTATTGCTAAAAAAAAATGTTACCATCTGAGCCTTCAGCAAGTTGTAATCCTTTTTGCTGGTGGAGGATCTTGCCTCAATGTTTATGGCTGCTGACTGATCAGGGTGGTGGTCACTGAAGGGTGGGGTGGCTGTGGCAATTTCTTGAGACAACAATGAAGTTTGCCATTGATCCACTCTTCCTGATACTTGCACACTTAGAGGCGATTATAGGGTTATTCATTAACCTAATTTCAGTATTTTGTGTCTCAAGGAATAGGGAGGCCCAAGGACAGGAAGAGAGATGGGGGAATGGCTGGTCAGTAGAGCAGTGAGAACACATACCACATTTATCGATTAAATCTGCAATCTTCTCCGGGTGTGGTTCATGGTGCTTCAAAACAATTCCAGTAGTAACATCAAAGACCACTGACCACAGATCACCATGACAGATATTAAAATAATTAAAAGCTTGAAATATGGTGAGAATCACCAAAATGTGACACAGAGACACAATGTGAACACATAGGTGCTATTTGGAAAATGGCACTAGTAGACAAGCTCAATACAAGGTTGACACAAACCTTCATTTTGTAAAAAAAAAAAAAAAAAAAAACACAATATCTGTGAAGTACGATAAAGCAAAATGCAGTAAGACAAGGTATGCCTGTACAAGATTCTCTACTTGGTGTTCAAAGCCCTTCGTATACTGGTGCCCTCCTCCTGTCCAGTCTTCTTACACCTTACTCCCCACCATATACTCTTTGATCCATCAGTACTTAGTAGAGTGCCTGGCATATAGTGGGTGCCTAATAAATGCTGGTTGACTGACTGATAATCACAGAATCATAAGGTCCTGAATCCAGAGCTGGAGGTGACCTCAGAAGCCCTCTCATTATGGGTTGGATTATAGGGTAGTTCAGTGACTTTCCCAAGGTCACATAGGTAGTAAGCATCAGAGGGAAGAGCAGTGCTCTTGCTAAGTTATTCCTCAGCAATTAGAGCTGTCCAGGAGTAGGATGGACTAGCTAAGAATGTAGTGGGGTTCCTATCACTGCGAGTCTTGAGGCAAAAGCTAAAGAACGCTTGTTGGAGATGTTGTGAGGGAGAATTTTGTTCAGGATTTCACTGGACTAGGTGTCCACTGAGGTCACTGCCAATTCTGAGATTCTGTGAGGTGTCAGAGTTGGGATTCGAACTCAGGTTTTCTGATTCCTAAATCTTATGCTTTTCCCCACTAACCCAAATCCCTCCCTCCATCAAGGATCTTGTCCCTTCCTCCTTGGATATTTAGCAAGTCCAGCCAATAGCCACAAATTTTAGGTGCTTTTAATATTAGTGGGACCAAACAGGGCAGTATGGCAGAATAGAGAAGATGCTAGATTTGGGGGTCAAGGAAAATGACATCAAAAGTCAGCCTGATGACTCAGTGACTGTAGGCAATTCACTTCTCCAGGTCCTTCCTCTGAAGAATAAGGGTATTGGACTCAGTAGCCTCTGAGATCCCTCCCACCTCCAAATCTATGATCCTATGATCGTTCTATGTGAGCTGATGATGGAAATAAAGTTTTACCTGTGGGTTCCCTGATCTCCCAATCTGCCTGGAATCATCTGAATGATGCACAGCAAACACCAAGGAAAAATTGTTATTCTTTGGTGAACCAGTCTGCTGTTTCACATTTCTGTACTAATAATCTTCCCTTGGAAAAAGAGAGAAAGAAAAGAAGGAAGGAAGGAAAGAAGGAAGGAAGGAAAGAAGGAAGGAAGGAAGGAAGGAGGGAAGGAAAAAGAAAGGAAAAAAGGAAGGAAGGAAGGAAAAAAGGAAGGAAAAAGGAAGGAAAAAAGGAGAAAGGAGAAAATGAGAAAGAAAGAATGAAAAAGACAAATCCAGAGTTCAATCCTTTGTGGTCAAAGCTACAATGGGATCTGGGTCATCTTTGAACCTCCAAAATTCATTCTTGGTTTATGAAAACATTCTTAGAAAGTGAGGGTAAACAAATGAACAAACGAATGAAGGAATGAATAAACTCGACTGTGCAGCAGGATGTAGAGGTCTGGGCATAAGGAGATTAATGATCCTTACCTATTTCTGCCACCAACTCACAGCCTTAATTCCTTTCAAACCATAACATTCTGTATTCTAAAATTCTGTGTTCTATGTTCCAAGACCCCTCTAAGCTCTGACATTACACATTCTAAGAGCTCTTCCAGCCGACTACACTCTGCGTCATTGCTAATTGAAACCTAGGGCGTTCTCTGGTCCCACTTAACCATTTATGCCACAATTTCTTCTCCTTTCTGGGCCAGAGGACTTTGGTGGGTTCAATGGCCTGTCACCCTGAGATTCCCCAGGCAGGCAGCGGCTGGTGAGTTGCCTCAGCTATTTCCCAAAAAGACCTCAGGGATCATCCAATCCAGAGCTTCCCTGAATTGCCGTATAATCTCCTAGCCAAGTTCCTTAAGGGTAGAGACTATTTAGTTATTGTCTTTGAATCCCCAGTGTCTAGCACAGTGCCTTAGCAGTAGTCCCTTAATAAATGTTTGTTTAGTGAATGGAGACCTCCAGGTGTTATCTCAAGGTACAGTGGAAGGAGGGAACCACACACACACACACACATACTCGCGCGCACTCGCACACACGCGCGCACGCGCGCACACACACACACACACACACACACACACACACACACACTGCAGAGGGCATGGGACCCTGTCTGGGAGAAGGGAGGTTGGGCAATAGCAGTAAGCCCTGCCAATCAGCAGAAATTCCTGACCATTTACCCGACCTCTTGGGGATCAGGGGAAGAAAGGTTATCCAGGACACTCTAAGGTATATTTGGATTGAATGCCAGAATTTTTCAGATAACATTCAGATTAGTCATCTTGAGTTTGGACCCAAAATCAGAGAACATAGTATATAAAAGATTAAAGAATGTGGAATGCCAAGCTGGAACTGATCTTTGAGTCCAATGGTGTCATTTACACGGAGGGACAGTCGCTCAGAAAGGCAGGTGACTTGTCCAAGGTCACACAGGTAGCAGTAACAGAGTCAGAGTTCCTGTCTCCCATCAAAGGACACTTCCCCTTCTATCACTACGATTGCATATCTACATTCAAGAAAATCACTACCAGCAGCCCCCAGCCCATCTCACCTAACCTACTATGTCTAGGGGATTCCAGACCATGATTCACATGCCAGTCGATTATCCATCAGGACAATTGTAATATGTACCACTTTCTGAAGTGTAGATGCTCACCCTGAAATTTTAACAATGAGCTCTCCTGAGCCGGAGAGCTGGCCCCAGGACATCCCCACCCCACATCGGGCTTCCATCCAACCATCCACCAGGACACTGGAGTCTGGTATGGCACATGGACCACAGCACATTCACCCCAAACCCAACCCTCCCCCACCCCCCACTTCCCGCTGCTTGTTCTTGATCAGAGGACAATAGTCAGATCAGTCCATTGGTGCCAGAAAGCGCGTGGCAGTGGGCTGCCTTATGACTCCACTCACCATCTCTGGGCTAACCGAAACTCCCCCCACCCCTCCATGCCCACCCCTATGCGTGTTGTCTCCTTCTGTTAGGATAGGTAGACTCCTTGAGGGCAGGGACCGGCTTCACTTTGATTTCTCTTCCTCAGTGCCTGGCACAGTGCCTGGCACACACTGGGCATTTCATAACTTCTTCATTCAGTCAAAGCCCCTCTTCCCCAATAGGCAAAGTCTTGTGGGCATCCCTGAGAATGAATCTTTCCTGGAAATAAGTTTCACTTCTCTCTGTACCTTGTCATCTGGAACTGCTGACAAAGCCTGGGGACTGCTTAGAGAAGCAAAACCCAGAAAGCCTCTGTCCACAGCACAGGCCACAGATGGAGGGGCAAAAGGTCACTCATCATAGATGCTCCAGCCCTACATCCTTATGCCAATGGCCAAAGGAGAGGTTGGGCAGGGTTAGTCCATCCAGTGAGGGATCGTGGGAAAAGGACTCAGCCAGGAGGCAAGAGACTCAGACTCCAGTCTCGGGTCTTCACTGAGTGACCACATGATCTATTCTAGTCATTTACATCTCCAGGACTCAGTGTCCTCACCTACAAAATGAAAAGTGTGAAGCGCATGATCTGTGCATTTCTTTCTTAACTTGATATTTTGTGTTCTCTGTTTCAAGGGCTGTCCTAGCTTTGACATCCTCTTTTCTAAGGCCCCTCCCAGTTCTGACATTCTCTGTTCTAAGACCTCTCCCAGCTCTGACATTCTATGTCCTAAGACCTTTTATCAATCCAGTATTCATTAGTGTAAGAATTCAAAATATAAACCCACATAAATCATCAGCATTTCTATATATCACCAACAAAGCTCTGCAAGAAGAGATAGTAAGACATAGTTCATTTAAAATATCCATTGGCAATATAAAATACCTAGGAGTATACCTGCAAGGACAAACTCTGGAACTATATGAATATAATCACAAAACACTTTATACAAATAAAATCATATTTAAATAATTGGAGAAATATTCATAGTTCATGGGTGGGCTGAGCCAGTATAGTAAAAACAACAATCCTACCTAAACTAATCTGCTTATTCACTGCCATCCCAATTAAATTACCAAAAAAAATTATTTCATTAAGCTAGAAAAAATAAGAACAAAATCCAAAATATAATGGAATCAGCTTCTGGGTACCATTATCTTGGCATAATTAATCCAAAACAACACCTCCCCCCCCTCCCCCAGTTCTACTTGATTCAAGAATTCCACAAGACTTATCCTAAGCAACAACCCTGGGCTCTCCAAGCCCACGACCAGCAGAACAGAAGCTCCACCAGGTCGTAGTAAGCAGAATGGGTTCTGAGTAAAGGCTGACTACACATTGTGTGTCTTTGCTGCCTCCAAAGCAGCCTAATCAAAGACAGATCTTCATACCATTAGAGATCCAGCTCCAGAGAGGGGATTTATTTGGAGTCTCAGCTACTTCCGACTTCTATGACCTTGACCAAGTCACTTCCCTTTCAGACTTCAGTTTTCCCCATCTATAAAATGAAGGAGCAGAACTAAATGATTCGTAAATTTCCTTCCATCACTAAATTCTACAATCCTAGATAATTTAGATTATTTTATGCTTTATATTATTATGTATATCAAGACATTTTATATATTCAGATTTATGACAGATAGATATTTTTATTTGCCTTTATGACAGATTTACCTGTATGATTGAAGCTGATGTTTATTTGTATTTATTTGTATTCTGGTAATTAGCCGACCCCAGGGAAATTGGTTCATAGGCTCATAGAATTTGAGCAGGAGATCTCAGAGAACTTCTAAACCCTAAGCCTTATTTTCCTTATCTTGAGAATAATTGGGTTGGACTAGAGGGCCTCCCATATCCCTTGTAGCTTTAGTTTCTATGCCCTTCATTTTACAGATGAAAAAGCTGGAAACTATAGAAGTTGTGACTTACCCAAGGTCACACTGCTAGTAAGTAGCTGACCAAGGACTGGATGAAACCTACATCTCTTCATTGCAAATCCTGCCCCCCTCCCCACCCTCATTTCCCACTGCACCACACTGCCCAGGACTGGGCCTCACATTCTCTCCCCCCTCCCAGCCCTTATCAAGAAAATTGATTAAAAAAAAACTCAGTACCTTCCACACTGTGCTGCTCTACTGAACAGCTGTCTGTGAAACCCAGCACCTGCCCCCCGGCAGAAGGAGGGTGCCAATTGTCAAGCTTTGAGTTCAGTCCTGTGCTCCAACTCTACCTTTTCCATCCAGCTTTCCAGCCTCCTGTGGCCATTCATGCAGACCTCCATCCATCCATTCATCCAGGAGTAGGGGGTGGCTCCAGTCTAAGACAAAAGCAGGGTAAGTAAGCCAGACCCCCTCATCTCTTCTCCCAGAGCTAGCTCTGCCTGCCCTACAATCCCAGACCCACTGAATGCCTGCTGCCTTTTTTTAAAAGACAGCAGAGTTCCCAGGGTGGGATTTGGGCGGGCCGTCCTTCTGCAGGAAAAACATCTGGAAAGGGGTGAGCCCGGAAACTTGGCTGGCTTCCCCCTCCTGACCCAATGCCGGAGCGGCCCAGCCGGGTGGGCTGAGGGCTGGGGGGTGGTAAGAGGCGGGGGACAGCCCCTGTTTGCCAGGTGGCTGGGCAGGGCAGGGCAAAGCAGAGCCCTGCACAAGTGGGGCTGGGGCGGGGGTTGCACAGGGAAGGGGGAAGGATGAGGCCAGAGTTTACTGCCATATGGCTGGGAGCTGTTCCCACAGCAGGCTAGGGACCCCCTTGGTGGGGAAAGGGGGGCTGATTAGATGACAGAGAACTGGGCTTGTGGGCTCTGAGGAGTGGGGGAGGAATCTGCAGGCTCTTACAAGGAACTCAGTCACTTCCTCCTCTGTAGGGGGGCCTCTCATTCCTGCAGGTGGGCCTCAGTGTAAGCACATCCCATACAGCCAGAGGAGTGAAGTCAGCAAAACTACACCCTCCATCCCTATTGTTCTCCTGCTCTCCCCTGTCCCAGCAAAACTTGTTCTCAGCTAGGTTAGGGGAAAAGGCTGAGAACTTAAGGGAGCATAGGTTTTAACTTAAAAAGGACAGAACTTTGAGGCCATCAAGATCAACCTCCTCATCTTATAGAGAAGGAAACTGAGTCCCTGAGAGGAGAGTGACTTGCCCAGGGTCACACAGCCAGGAAGTATCAGAGGCTAGACCTGAACCCAAGTTGTCCAGACTCCCAGATCATCTCTGTGCCCTCTATCCTGTTGTCTCAGTCAATGGCTCAACCAAAGTACCCCTGGGGAAGTATCTTCCTGACCTTTTCCCTTATCTGAATGGACCTGGCTTGTTCCCCTCTTGACTACAAGGCTTGTCATCTCAAGCAGGAGAATCTCAGTCCCAGACAAGAAGCTCTTTAGAACAAAGGTCAGAGACACACTTCCAGCTAAGCAGCTGCTGCCAACAGGCCAAGTCTGTCATCTCTGGGACGTTCTAATGTAACTTACGGTGAGATTTCCCTGTCCACAGAGAGGCAGTGCTGGATTTGGTCTCTACAAGACCTGAGTTCCATTCCTCCTCAGACACGTAAAAGCTGTGTGACCCTGGGCAAGTCACTTAGCCTCAGTCTGACTCAGTGTCCTCACCTATAAGTGGGAGCAATGATAGCATCTACCTCCCAGGGTTGCTGTGAGAAACACATGAGATAATACTTGGAAAGCACTTAGCACAGGGCCTGGCACATAGCAGGCATTTACTAAATGCTTACTTTCATCTTTGTGCCTCCTGATTTTTTAAAAATCATTATTTATTTATTTAGTATTTTAGTTTCAAGCATAGATTTTCAAAAGAGTTTGAATCACGAATTTTCTCCCCATTTCTACCCTCCCCCCCACTCCAAGATGGCATATATTCTGATTGCCCTGTTCCCCAGTCAGCCCTCCCTTCTGTCACCCCACTCCCCCCATCCCTTTTTCCCTTACTTTCTTGAAGGGCAAGATAGATTTCTATGCCCCATTGCCTGTATATCTTATTTCCTACTTTTTTTTAGCATCTGCTTTTAAAACTTTGCGTTCCAAATTCTCTCCCCTCTTCCCTTCCCACCCACCCTCCCTAAGAAGACAAGCAATTCAACATAGACCACATGTGTATCATTATGCAAAACGCTTCCACAACACTCATGTTGTGAAAGATTAACTATATTTTGCTCCTTCCTATCCTATCCCCCTCTATTCAATTTTCTCCCTTGACCCTGCCCCTTTTCAAAAGTATTTGCTTTTGATTACCTCCTCCCCCTGTCTGCCCTCCCTTCTATCATCCCCCCTTTTTCATCTCCTTCCTCCTTCTTTCCTGTGGGGTAAGACACCCAATTGTGTGTGTATGTTATTCCCTCCTCAGGTCAAATCCAATAAGATTAAGATTCACTCATTCCCCCTTACCTGCCCCCTCTTCCCTTCCTACAGAACTGCTTTTTCTTGCCACTTTTATGTGAAATAATTTACCCCATTCTATCTCTCTGTTTCTCCCTCTCTCAATATATTTCTCTCTCATCCCTTAATTTTATTTTTTTTAGATATCATCCCTTCATATTCAACTCACCCTGTGCCGCCCTCCTCTCTCTCTCTCTCTCTCTCTCTCTCTCTCTCTCTCTCTCTAAATATATATATATATATGTGTGTGTGTGTGTGTGTGTGTGTGTGTGTGTGTATAATATGTATATGTATGTATGTATGTATGTATGTATGTATATTCCCTTCAGCTACCCTAATACTGAGGTATCATAAATTATACACAGCATCTTTCCATGTAGGAATGTAAACAAAACAGTTAAACTTTAGTAAGTCCCTAATGATTTCTTTCTTGTTTATGCTTCTCTTGATTCTTGTGTTTGAAAGTCAAATTTTCTATTCAGCTCTAGTCTTTTCACTGAGAAAGCTTGAAAGTCCTCTATTTTATTGAAAAATCTATATTTTGCCTTGGAGCATGATACTCAGTTTTGCTGGATAGGTGATTCTTGGTTTTAATCCTATATTAGGAAGGCAGAATTTATGATTTCAAAGAGAATCTCATATGTGCCTAAAAGGTCCGGAACCGCAGGATATAAGGAATTCTCTAGGCAGAAGGCAGGAGAACTAAAGCATGTATTTACACTCCACAATAACAAGCCCACAAACCAGCGTCCCCATTTTAATATTTTCATCAAAAGCTTCCAGGCCCAATAAGTCCGCCTTATAAGGGTAACCAGGAGGCCACAGAGAAGCGAGATGGTATAAGGCAAAATCGTATACATGCTTCCCCTCTATGGTAAGAAGATTACCCACTAGCCTCTAGTCAGCTCTGCTACCGGCAGCTCAGCTTCGGCTGTAGGCGTCTCTGGCTCCAACCGGAAAAGGAAAGGAGGATCTTCAAGCTGTCCTCTCCCCTCTTATAGAGTTTTTGACATCATCAAGCGCCGCCTGAACGACCAGGGCCGATTGGTTCTTGACTTGGCCCTTCCCCCTAGCGTAGACCATGTTAACACACTTCCCCTCAGCTAGGAAGGAAGCTCTGGTCCTGCCCCGGAAGAGCAAGCCCCAGCGTCCAGGGAAGCTCAACGAGGCAAGCTGAGTCATTCAAAGAAAACAAAGTCCATTCTGGCTACAATCCTAGCTCCATTGACCTCCGGAATGTCATATTCCAAGCCCTTCGATCCCTTAATGTAGAATCTGCTAGATCTTGTATTATCCTGATTATGTTTCCACAATACTTAAATTGTTTCTTTCTGGCTGCTTGCAGTATTTTCTCCTTCATCTGGGAGCTCTGGAGTTTGGCAACAATATTCCTAGGAGTTTTCTTTTGGGATCTTTTTCAAGAGGTGATCGGTGGATTCTTTCAATTTCTATTTTACCCTCTGGCTCTAGAATATCAGAGCAATTTTCCTTGATAACTTCTTGAAAGATGATGCCTAGGCTCTTTTTTTGATCATGGCTTTTGGGTAGTCCAATAATTTTTAAATTATCTCTCCTGGATATATTTTCCAGGTCGATGGTTTTTCCAATGAATATTTGACATTGTCTTCCATTTTTTCATTCCTTTGGTTCTGTTTATAATATCTTGATTTCTCATAAAGTCACTAGCTTCCACTTGCTCCAATCTAATTATTAAGGTAGTATTTTCTTCAGTGGTCTTTTGGACCTCCTTTTCCATTTGGCTAATTCTGCCTTTCAAGGCATTCTTCTCCTCATTGGCTTTTTGGAGCTCTTTTGCCATTTGAGTTAGCCTATTTTTTAAGGTGTTATTTTCTTCAGTATTTTTTTTGGGTCTCCTTTAGCAAGTCATTGACTTGTTTTTCATGATTTTCTTGCATCACTCTCATTTCTCTTCCCAATTTTTCTTCTACTTCTCTTACTTGCTTTTCCAGATCCTTTTTGAGCTCTTCCATGGCCTGAGACCAGTTCATGTTTTCCTTGGACCCTTTTGATGTAGGCTCTTTGACTTTGTTGACTTCTTCTGGCTGTATGTTTTGGTCTTCTTTGTCACCAAAAAAAAGATTCCAAAGTCTGAGTCTGAATCTGAGTCCATTCTTGCTGCCTGGCCATGTTCCCAGCCAACTACTTGACCCTTGAGTTTTTCGTCAGGGTATGACTGCTTGTAGAGTATAGAGTCCTTTGTCCCAAGCTTGAGGGGCTGTGCTGTTGTTTTCAGAGCTCTTTCTACACAGCAAGTTCTGTCACACCAGCACTCCTCCTCCCCCAAGAATCGCCAGCCTAGACCAGACTCAGATCTAAGCAGGCTCTGCACTCCTGCTCTGATCCACCACTTAATTCCTCCCATCAGGTGGGCCTGGGGCCCGAAGCAACTGCAGCTGTAGTTCTGTCCTCAGAGCTGCACCACCTCCGCTGCCCCTGGGGCGGTGGTCAAACCGCAAACTCCTTTCACTCTGTCCCCCACAGTTTTTCCCATTAACCTTCTCTGTTGTCTTTGGTGTTTATGGGTTGAGAAGTCTGGTAACTGCCACAGCTCACTGATTCAGGGCGCTAGGGCTTGTTCTGCCCAGCTCCTGGTCTGATTGGTCCCGGCGTGGCTCACGCTGGGCTCTGCTCTACTCTACTCCCAGGTCCCTGCGAAAGACCTTGCCCAGTGACCATCCAGGCTGTCCTGGGCTGGAGCCCTGCTTCCTTCTGCTATTTCGTGGGTTCTGCAGTTCTAGAATTTGTTCACAGCCATTTTTTTATTGGTGTTTGGAAGGTCCTGGGGGAAAGCCCTAGGCAAGTCCCTGCTTTCCAGCCGCCATCTTGGCTCCCCAATTTGATGACTTTTCCCATGCCTTCTGATTTTAATCTCTAAAGATTATACTATAATAATAATAGCTAACATTTGTAAAGAACCTACTATGTGCCAGGTACTGTGCTAAGAACTTTACAATTATTATCTCAGTTGTTCCTCCCAGAAACTCTGGGAGGTAGGTACTATTATTATCCCCATTTTACAGATGAGGAAACTGAGGCAAACAGAGGTAAGTGACTTGTCCAGGGTCACACAGCTAGTAAGTGTCTGAGGCTGGATTTGAACTCAGGTCTTCCTGACTCCAAGCCCAGCACTCTATCCACTGTGCCATCTAGTTGCCAATCATCATCTGTATAGGGGCCACTTACTCAATAACTTGCTTAAATATTTGCAGAGCTGTCATTTGAAAAAGAGACTGTTCTCAGCAGAAAGAGCATGAACCAGAAGGCGAGAGTTACAGGGAAGTCAATTTTCCTATAGTAAGAGAAAGTACTTTCTAGCAATTAAGTCTGTCCAACAACAGAATGGGCTGCCGGGTGAGGTGTGTGAACTGTCCATTCTTGAAGTAACTATCAAAGATGTTATGGAGAAGATATCTATAATGAGTGGGAGACTGCACCAGACGACCTCTGGGTCCCATTCACCTCTAAGTTTGGGATTCTAAGAGCCTTCGATTCTGTGATTCTTAAATTCTCTTGGGTAAAGTCGCTTCTCTCCAGACCTTGTCTTCACCTCTCAAATGAGGGGACTGGACAAGAGTTCCTCTTAGCTCCCTTCTAGCTTTAAATCTCTGGTTCTACCTGTCTCATCTACATAGTCAGTTTCACTACTGATTCTTTCCTGTGCTACGCCTGGCATGTACTCACTCATCCCCTCTTGGAACCCTGAAATCCCTTCCAAGCCAGCTCAGGGGCCACCCCCTACAGGAAGCCTTCCCTGACTCCCCTGGACTGTTTACTCTCCCTACAACTTAAGATGACCGTGTTATTTTGTGTATACATCTATATTTCTTTATCTATTTATCTGTGTACACATTGTATCCACAGTAACCATAGGCTCCTGATAGCAGATATCATTTCCTTTTCTTTCCTCTGCATCTCTACTTGACACGTTGTTTGAAAAGGAACCGACGACAACATGATTAGATGAAACACCTGATGAGGAAGCACCTTCCACCTTTGCAATTAGATCAACACCAACTCTACAATTCGCAGTTTTACTTGCAGCAACTAAGAGTATGTAGGTGACTTGTCCAGGGTCACACAGCTAGTGTGTGTTAGAGACAGAATTTGAACCCAGGTTTGGGGGTTTGTTTTTACTCTAAAGATGACGCTCTATCCACTAGGCTCCACTGCCCTGTCCCTGGCACTTACTGGGTGCTGAATAGGTGATCATTACATAGAATGGAATCAGCGTGCTTACTTTATAATTCTGCAGACAGGACTGAGAAGGTGCTGAGTCCCATTCTGACTCTGCTAAAGCAGCCCAGGATCCTCAAACATTGTGTGTTTGGCTACAAGCCCAGAACAGGAATTCTTGGAAACCTGATGTTAAAAGTAGGCTTATATTGAAGTATTCAGGGCATGGGGTGGGAGGAGTAGAGGAGGCAGAAGAATGTTCCCAAATGATTCCACCCACAAGGAGTTTGTCTTGGGAGAGACCATAGAGCTCACAAGTTTCCACTGTAGACAGGAGAGCTAGAGGTAGGACTCCCAGTATGTGAAAGTCTTCCCAAGTCTCTGGAGGCCTTCCCCTCCTGCCCAGCTTCCTGTTTGCCAAACCTGCACAATCCAAAAATAGCAGAGGGTGATGTTACTGCCTAGTAATTCCTTCAGAGCTGGGGAAGAGGAGGAAGCCCAAGGCCAAAGGGCACACAAGGAGGCTGTTTCTAGGCTTCTCGGGAGAGGGAGGTGTGTCGGAGAAGAGGTGGGCACTTTACTCTCCTTTTTAAAAAATTAATTACAAATTTATTAATTAATTAAATTAATTAAATTAATTCATACCAATCTCTTTTGTACTGCTGAAATTAATTTGTACCTATTTTTTGTTCATTATCTACATTTCCCTCCCTCTCTTCCCCCAACCCTTATAACAAAATACAGGGGAAAAGACAGATCAGCAAAGCTAACCAACTCATCAAAAAATAAGGTGGCATTGTATGCCGTGTTCCTCACGCATGGTTCCCCACTTTGGCAAACAAGTCCGGGGAGTGTTTTCTCATATTTCTCCTTTGGGGCCAGTCTTGGTCACTATAGTTCGATAGTATTCAGTTTCTGGCATTCAGTATTGTTGCTCTTTCCGTGTTATTGTGATAGTCATTGTATGATTTTTTTTTCTTGGCTCTGCTTAATAATAACATTAATAAATAACATTTACGTAGTACTTACTATGTGCTAGGTACTTTACAATTATTATCTCTTTTGATCCTACAACCACCCAGGGAGAGAGGGGCTATTATTATTTTCATTTTACAGATAAAGAAACTGAGGCAAACAGAGGTTAAGTGACTTGCCTAGGCTCGCATAACTAGTAAGTGTTGGAGGCTGAATTTGAACTCAGGTCTTCCTGACTCTAAGCCTGGCTCTCTATCCACTGCACCGCCCAGCTTCCCCATCAGTTCCTATAAGTCTTCCTATGATTCTCTGTATTCATTATATTGCCATTTCTAAATCCATTACATTCATGTATCATAATTTGTTTAGCTATTCCCCAACTGGTGAGCAACCAACTTTGCACAGAGCCTGGAACACAGTAGGTGCTTAATAAATGCTTGTTCACTTGATTTGACTATGAATATTTTTGGTGTATATGGAGCCTCTCTTTGTATCAGGGGCTTCCTCAGGGTATATGCCCAGCAGTGGGATCTAAGGGGCAAAAAGCTAGGACAGTCTACACAATTTTTTGACATGACTCCAAAGTGCTTTCCTGAATGGTTGGACCTACTCACAGTTCTACCAACTCTCCCTCCACAACCCTGACAACACTGATTAACCAGTTCTTATACACAATCACTTATATACACAACTATATATAGATCTATAATTTCATCAGCTTGGGTATTCCATCCCATAATGCCTACCTGAGTCCATGTTGCAACAATTCGGCTAGCAGCTGCTGTAAGGGTGTAAGAGCTGCCAACAACCAGCACACAGAAAGCTGCCAGCACAGGTTCTTTTGATCTGCTTTACTAAGGAAAGCAACATTAAGGGGTTAACAATCTCAGCTTAATCAAACATACAAATATCATTCACTTAGTTCAGGGGAAAAAGCCAGCACCCTGAACTTCAGAGCAAACACAAATGAATTACAAACATCAACAGACAGACCTTGTCTGATTCAAATCTCAATGCATAGTTACCTGGGTTTAACAAAGTCCCAACATCCGGGTTTACAGGCTGGAGGGCTCTTAACTACAGCTGTCCAGAGTCTCCACATCAGCAAGGCCAAGAGTGAGAGCCCTCTGCAAATAGCTCTGTTCTCTCTTTTTATACACTCTTTAGCCATCATCAAACGTCATCTGAGCGACCAGAACTCAGGCTCCTATGACTGGCTCTGGTCTTAGCAGCTCCTCTTAGGACCTTGAGGGCTTCATTCCCACACAGGCTTAGCACCTAGTAGATAGGACTTTGGGCCTTGGTGTTTAGCACCTAGTAAGACTCAATCAAAGACACTCAACCTAATTGATATTACAGTCCATCCCTGCCCACCCAACCTCTTCCATGTCCTCTCAAAAATCTGCCACAAACTAGTCCAGAATTATTATTGATATTATGATTGTTGCTAATTGATTTAGCAAATCAAGTCGAGTCACATTGTCTACTGTGTGCCAAGTGCTGTGTTGAATACTGAGAATACAAAGGAAGGCAATAGACTGGCCTGTGTAACTTTAGGGACTTTATTTGAGTTATGAGTTTAATCACAGTTGCTCCGAGCCCCCAGTTAGGAGATTTATGAAAAATACCTGAGGGCATTACTGAAATTGATCAGCCCATGGATAATCTGGTGATGAAACTCTATACACTTAGTAGTCTTAGTAGCCAGTCCTACCATAAGGCAGCACTTCCCACTACCACAAAACCCTTCATCCTTGTCATATGATCAATGCATAGCAGGGCCCCCAGTGCTACAAGGGAGCTTAGAGTAGCTAAGGTCTAGCCCCAGCTCTGCTGTCAACCCTGTGGGGCCTTGAGTAAGTCACTAGAGATCTCTGGGACTTGGTTTTCTCTTCTGAAAATGAGCATACTAATCCTACTCATTTACCCACTAGCTTCCACTTTGTCTGAGGATCAAATGAGATCACAGATGGGAAAGTCTGATCCTAGGATCCTCTATCTAGAGCCACAAGGGTCCTTCGAAGTTAGCCAGGTCAGCTCCATTTTCACAGAGGAGGAAAATGAAACGCAGAAAGGTTGTGACTTGCCTAAGGTCATAAGGGTAGTAGAAGCAGAGCCAGGATATGAACCCACGTTCTCTGACTCTGAATACAGCCTCCTTTTCAAGCTGAAAATCCCATAGCACCGTGATTGGTCGTAGTTTATAAGACACCGGTTGGGCTAAGGGACGGGAGGGCGAATTGTGTGTCCGTGGAATGAGCCAACAAAACAATACAGATGTGGGACCCAGGGCCTCGGTGGAAAAAAGCCACATCAGGTGCCTGAGACAAGGGTGAGATGGGGGGGAGGCTGGCTGGTCCAGGAGAGCCGGCAAACCTATGGGACTTTCCATACATTATCTCATTGGTGTCTCACAACAACCCCAGGAGGCAAGTGATACAGGGAGACCACCTCTACTATCTGCTACCCGGGAGACCTTAGGACCTCAATGGCCCCCAAGCCCCTCCAGCTCTGGTTTTACAATTCTATGACTTCATTACTGTGTGGCCTTGGCCAGGTAGCTTCCTGTCTCTGGACTTCAGTTTCCCCATCACTAAAATGAGAGCAGATAGTGTCTGAGGCCTCTTCCAGCTCTAGGCTTATGATCCAATCATCCCACATTTCCTTCACAGTCACAGGGCCTGCGTGGGGCCTTTGCTGATCACCCAGTTACTAGCACCCGCTGTCTCTCAGCGTTGTCTTGTATTACCATATATGCATTTTGTATTTAGCTGTGTCGTCCCAATCCAAAGCCCATTGGTAGGAGGCTCTCTCCTAACTGGTGGGAGGGGTGGGCAGAGCGGGCACAGAGGAGAGCTTTTGGCCGCGTCTGACTTCCAGCTTTGAGAGGGAAGATGGACGAGGCAAGCCCCACTTCAGGCTGCTGAAGGAAAAGACTCTGGGAGGACAAGGGAGGAGCTGCTGGCCTCCATCGCATCCCTATCAGCTTGTTATAGTTAGATGTAGATGTTATATATCCCACACGTGCACACAACACAGACACATACACAAATATATACACACACAAACTCACCCACACCCACACACATATACAAACATGAGCACACGTAAACACAATACATATATACAAACACATACACATATGTTCATAATACACCCACACATATATAGACATACACACATATGCACACAAACACATAAACATATACACACATGACATAGATATATACACACAGAACACACATATACACATGCATATACACATACACACAAATATATACATGCATACATTCACACACACACACACACACACCAGAATGTGAGCTCATTGAGGACAGAAGGCAATTTGATGTGATAAAAATCATGCCGGCTTTGGAGTCAGGAGACCTGGGTTTACATTCTCCCTTTTCTACTCCCTTGTTACACGATCTTAGAAAAGGCCCTTAACCTCTAGGGACTTGCTCATTCCCTCCTTTGTGAAATGAGGGCTTGGGGCAGCTGACCTCTGGGATTCCTTCTGGCTCCACCCCAACGACCCCGGGACCTGGCTCTGTATCCTCAGCGTGCCTCATATAACGAGCGCCTCATAAATATGTGTGCGTACACACGTATTTATTCACTTCTATTTATAGGAGGCTGTGTGGCACAGTGGATGGAGCTCCTGGCCCGGAGTCTGGAAGACCTGAAATCAAATCCGGCCTCAGACGCTTACCAGCTGTGTGATCCTAGGCAAGTCACTTACCTCCTGCCTGCCTCAGTTTCCTTATCTGTAAACCGGAAATAATAATAGCAGCTAGACCCCCGAGGTTGTTGTGATGATCATATGAGATAATTAACGTATTTGGCAATTACAGTATTTGGCTATTATTAACATTATTATTGTCGCTGCCGTTTTATCTGCCTTCTATCACTTCATGGAAGCGCTTCCTAGGTACGGATTGTTCCATTCTTTATCCTTGGATCCTTAGTGCCTAGTCCAACGTCAGGCACACTTAGACAATTAACAAATATCTGATCGATTGATAAATTCTGATTGAATTAATATTCCCATTTTGCAGATAATAAAACTGAGGCCCAGAGAAGGAAAGTATTATCCAAAGTTCCATGGCTAGGCAACAGGAGAAACAAGATGAGAAGCAGCTTCTCCAGATGCCCAGCCCCAGGACCCACACTGCCCTCAAGCCTGCCCCCTGCCCCCACCCCTCCTTGAGTAGGATGGTCCTCAATGCACACCCTTCCCTCTCTCTAGAAAAGGCCGTTTTAACCATTCTGCTGTCTTTTTCCTCCCTCATAGCTCACTCTTTTGCCTCCTGCCCAACTCCCCTCTCTAGGTCGGAAGCCTAACTGCTCTGTCTCTGTGGACCAGGGTCTCATCCATCAGCCCTCCACTTCTCCAGGGCTGGAGGGTGGGTGGGCAGTTGGATCACCAGAGGCTGATGGGAGAATTCCCGTTGCTGGACTCCTGCTAGCTGCTGCCAAAGGCCCTCCCAGCCTTGAGCTCCGAGGGAGATAAAGCAGCCTCCAGGAATCTTGGATGGGGTACAAAGCTCAGGAAGGATTTATGGAAATCGTCTCTTCCTCCCAGTCCTTTGAGGCAGGATGGGTCACTACCGGCTCCCTTCGCATCGAGCTATCTCCATAGAGCCAAATCAACTCCATTAAATGAGGCTCTGGTTTTATCAGAT
This sequence comes from Trichosurus vulpecula, assembly GCF_011100635.1. Lineage (NCBI taxonomy): Eukaryota > Metazoa > Chordata > Mammalia > Diprotodontia > Phalangeridae > Trichosurus > Trichosurus vulpecula. The sequence goes on along the minus strand of NC_050573.1, from coordinate 22,697,903 downwards.
GGAAACTGCATCTGGCAGAGAAGATGAAGCTGGGCTCCGGGCCAGCCTAAGCCTCCATCCACCCAGTGTCAAGTTCAGAACCCAGGGAGGTAGTTCTAGCTGAAGGGGCCTGATGCAGAGCTCTATTAGACACCCCATGGTCAGGCTGAACAGCCTGAAAAAGGAGAAAGAAATGGGGAAAGAGCAGAAGAGAGAGCAAGTCAGGATGGCAACAGACAGGTACCATTTCCATGCAATGATTCCACCTAGTAATCAGAACCCATCTGGGATGCTATCTTGGGAGGTAGTAAGTCTCCTGTCACTGAAAGTATTCCAGCAGAGGCTAGATGACTACTTGGCAAATGTGGAAAGAAGAGTTTTATCTGCATTACTAATACAGGGTTAGTAGCAGTGTTGGGCAGCTAGGTGGTGTACAGAGCACTGGGCCTGGAGTCAGGAAAACTCATCTTCCTGAGTTCAAATCCAGCCTCAGACACTTATTAGTTGTGTGACCCGGAGCAAGTCACTTAACCCTATTTGCCTGTGTTTCCTCATCTGTAAAATGAACTGGAGAAGGTAATGGCAAATCACACTGGTATCTCTGCCAAGAACACCCCAAATGGGGTCATGGAGAGTCAGACACAACTAAACAACACAGTGGCAGTGGTGCACAATGGACAGAGCCAGCCTCAAAGTAAGGAAGAGCTGGGTTCAAATCCTGCCTCTAACATATACTGCTTGTGTGATTCTGGGCAGATCACATCACATCTCAGAGCTGCAGAAGGAGCCAGTCCTCACTGGTAGAGGGAGTTCCCAAACCATTGGAATCACAGGTTCAGTCCTCAAACATTTGACTATATATGTGAGAGGCAACATGACCTATTGCATAGAGAGCTGGCTTTGGGGTCAAGAAAACCTGGGTCCGTGTCCCACCTCTGACACATACAGGCTGTGTGACCCTAGGCGAGTCACTTAACTTCTCTGTGACCCTGGTCCATTCTCTGACTCTAAGTTACAGAGAAGATGTTGATCTGAATAGATGGAGGGAGTTTCTGCTTAAGGAGTTCCCCATAGTGATGGAATTACAAGTCCAGAGAAGAAGGAGGAGAAGATGGAGAAAAAAGGGGAGAAGAAAAAAGAAGGAAGAAAAGGAAAGAGGAAGAAGACAGAAGAAAGAGGAACAGAAAAGAAGAGGAGGAAGAAAAAAATATGGTTAGACTGTTTTGTTGTTCAGTCATTTTCCTATTTTGTCTCACTCTCTCTTAGCAAAGATACAGGAGTGATTTGCCATTTCCTTCTCCAGCTCATTTTACAGATGAGGAAACTGAGGCAAACAGGGTGAAGTGACTTCCCCAGGGTCACCCAGCTAGTAAGGTTCTGAGGCCGGATTTGAACTCAGGAACGTGAGTCTCCTAAGGCCAGTGCTTTATGCACTGTGGCGCCACCTAGTGGCCCCAGCGGTTAGATTAGAGATCCTCTAAGGACACATCCAACTCCGCAATGCTGTGATTGAATATTGTCTCAACCTCCTCCATAACTTTGAAAAGCACACTACGTCCAAGGAATCCAGCAGAGTCTCAGAGAGGGAAACTGACTTGCTCGCAGTCACACGGTAAACCCAGGCCTCTGACTCTCGGTCCAGGGAGAGAAGAGGATTACAGAAATTAGAAGCAGAGAAGTTAAAGGAAACTGAGAACAGAAAGAGGAAGTCATATGGTGAGGAAGCAGCTTTTCCTGTCTGGTCCATGATGAGTCAGAGCCCCAAAGTTCCGTGATTTCCAAACAAGAAAATAATCATTAAAGTTTCTATTTCTATGTCATTCGCTGCTCTCCTTACGTGAAGCTCCATCTCCTACCACCATGCTTTTGCCCAGGCCATATCCTATGCCTACAAAGCACTTCTTCCTTGCCTCCTCTTAGAAAGCTTTGTTTTCTCTTTAAGGCTTAACTCATCACTGCTTCTCAAAGGAAGCATTTCCTCATCCCCTTATTTGTTCTTGCTGTCATCTCCAAATTTCCTGTACTTGCTAATTGGTGTATTTAGATTCTGTCTCTCATAGAATATAAACTCTTTGAGGGCAAGAACTGGTTGGTTATCTTTGTATCCCTATCATTTCCTGCAATGCCTCGAACGTATTTCTTAATGTATATTAGTAAATGCTTATTGAACTGATTTGAATTGAATATCCTCAGAATCAGGAGCCATCATGGTAGAGAGGAATACAGTGGGGTCAAACTCGAGTAGAAACTGAGGCCACTCATCCATACATAAGGATCCCTGTGGGTCACATATCAGTTTAGTTTGCAATGTTATCTATGTTTGATGTATTTTGCTTTGTTAAATATTTCCCAATTCCATTTTAATCTGATTTGGAGAGCGCTGGGAATGCAGTGGGTCACATATGGCCAAGAGCTCTGTGTTTGACCACTCTGGTGGAATGGACATAGATCTGTCCTTGGAGCCAGGAAAACCCGAGTTCAGGTCCCACTGTGTGAACCTGGGCAGTAATCTAGGTAATTCCTGTAACTCTATGACCGCCAGCCAGGAAAAGCGTCAGCTTGCATTGGTGAAGGGGATTTCCTCACCTGGGAGTAGCCTATACCAATGAAACGACAGGCACTGCTCCTTCCCTGTTACCTCCTCAGAATGAGCTTGTGAGGCAGGTAGCACAGACACGATCACCCCCATCTTGAAGCTTCAGCTCATTAAACATTTATTAAACTCCACACTAAGCACTGAGCTAGGCAACTGGGGAAAATGCAACATTTGGATAAGACAGATGGGGAAACTGAGTCTCAGAAGGGCCAAGTTCAAGTGACTTGCTCAAGGTTCCACAACCAAGGAGCTACAGAGCCAGGACTCACACTCAGGTCCAGGATCTTTCTGCTAGGACACTCACTGGGAGACCATGGGCCAATCACGTCACCTTTCTCAGACTCACTTTCCTTATCATAGTAATTAACCCGCAGTAACTTCCCCCACAGAGTGGTCATGAGGGTCAAATGAGATCATGTGTGTAAATTAATCCCTGTTATTATTTTGGCCTGGATCTGAGCTTTCATTGGCAGCTAGGTGAGGTAGTATGCACACTGTGCTGAACTAGGTACTGGGAAGACCTGAGTTCAAATCCTCCCTCAGACAATTACTAGCTGTGTGATCGTGGGTGAGTTGCATCACCTATCTGAGCCTCAGTTGCACCGTCTGCAACATGGGAGTGATAACGGCACCTACTTCACAGTATCATCGTGAGACTCATCAAAAAGCATTGAACTGGCATTTACCAGGTGCTGAGGACACAAAGACAACGGAACAGTGCCTGCCCTCAAGGAAATGACGTTCTAATGGTGGCAAATAAGGGGTATCCAGGTGGTGCAGTGAGTAAAGCACCCACCCTGGAGTCAGGAGGACCTGAGTTCAAATCCATCCTCAGACACTTGACACATGCACTAGCTGTGTGACCTTGGACAAGTCACTTAACCCCAATTGCCTTCTCCCTCCAAAAAAGAAAAAAAAAACAAATAAATATACGAATAGATAACGTAAGGGAGTTTGGGAGGAGATCCTAGCAGGAAGGGAGGGGATGAGACCCCTGAGCTTAGCTTTGACAGAAGTGAGGGCTTCCCAGAGGCAGAGGTAAGAAGGAAATATATTCTAGGCAAGAGGGACAGCCAGTGCCAAAGTGTGGAAAAGATGGCAGTCTGACGGGGAAGAAAAGAGAGAAGACCAGTTTGGCTGTACTCCAGAGTATGGAAGGAAGAATAATGTAGGATAAGTCTGGAATGATAGGCAGGGGCTCAGGTGTGAAAGGCTTTAAAAGCTAAATAGAGGAGATTATATTTTCTCCTCACGGTGCTAGGGAACCATTCAAGTTTATTGAGTAGGAGAGTAACAGAGTCAGATCTGCCCTGAAGGAAAATCACTTTGGAAGCTATGGGAAAGATGGAGAAAACTAATGAGGGAGACTGATAAACTAATGTGACTGTGAGCAGACTGTGAGGAGGGAAAAGAGACAAGAACTAATGTGGAAGTGGACTGGAGAGGTGGCATGAGAGAGCGGGCAGGTTTGAGGGCAAGGCTGAAGTTTTGAACCTTGGAGCCTGGAAGGTGCGTGGTGCCTTTGAGAGAAGTGGGGAAACTGACCAGAGCTGGGTTTTCATGGAAAGAGAACAAATGTCTAGGACATCCAGAATGAAATATCCAGTGGGTGGTTGGTGATATGGGACTGAAGGTCTGGGGAGAGCTAAGGTTAGATCTGGGAGTCATCTGCGTAATGATGATAAAACCCAAAGGAAATGATGAGGAAGCAGAGGAAGAAAGGAGAGGGAGGGGAAGGAGAAAGAAAACAGAGAGGGAGGGAGAGAAGGAGGGGAAGGAGGGGAAGGAAAGAGAAAGAAGACAGAGGGAGGGAGGGAGAGAAGGAAGAGAAGGAGAGAGAGAAAGAGAAGACAGAGAGAGAAGGAGGGAAGGAGAAAGGGGGAGAGGGAGGGGAAGAAAAGAGAAAGAGAAAAGACAGAGAGGGAGGGAAGGAGAGGAAGGAGAGAGAGAAGACAGAAAGGGAGGAAGGGAAGGAGAGAGGGGAGAGAGGAAAGAAAAGGAGAGGGAGGGAGGAATAGGAAGAGAGAAAGGAGAGAGAGAGAGAGAGAGGAGAGGAGAGAGAGAGAGGAGAGGAGAGAGAGAGGAGAGAGAGGAGGAGGAGGAGAGGAGAGGAGGGGAGAGGAGAGGAGAGGAGAGGAGAGGAGAGGAGAGGAGAGGAGAGGAGAGGAGAGGAGAGGAGAGGAGAGGAGAGGAGAGGAGAGGAGAGGAGAGGAGAGGAGAGGAGAGGAGAGGAGAGGAGAGGAGAGAGAAAAAAGCTCCAAAATAAAGCTTTGGGGAAGACTCAAAATTAGGGAGTCTATGCGGATGAAGAGACAACAAAGGAGGCTGAGAACAAGCAGTCAGAGATGCAAGAAGAGAGCCAGGAAGGAGTCACTAAAACCCAGGGAAAAAAGAATATTCAAGGGGAGAGGAAAACATCACTTCTTGTGTTACTTTGAGCAAATCACTTCTCTGAGCCTCAGCTTGCTCATCTGTAAAATGGGGATGAGAATAGTCCTATGTACTAGCTCCAAATAATTCAGGGGAGCATGGGCATCCAAGGCCATCTATCCCACCTTTCCCCTCCCCTGATTTTACAGAGGAAGACACTGAAGTCCAGAAATGTGAAGCAACTCCCCAGAAGTCTCCCAGGAAGTGGCAGGGGCAGGGTTTGGCTTCAGGTCCCCTGTCCTGTGGCATCGCTGACCTAACTCAGTCTTATACTTGAACCTCCCATCCCAGATCCTGGAGTAGGAGCGGTCCAACCTCCTCTTGGAACCTGAAGAGTTTATTGGGAATAAATACTCTGCAAACCTTAGATCTCCATAGAAACAAGGGCTATTATTATCATCCCAACTGCCTGAGCGACACCCAGCAGGACTTGGCCTCCATCCCCAAGAAATGAAGTAGAAACTCAGACTGGCTCTCCCTGAGCTTTGGGGGGAAGCGCCAGCCCGGGGGACAAGGAAGGGGCTCCTCTTCTGCTTTGTGAGCTTCGGAGCCAGCTCCCTCCCTCCCAGGAGGCATCATCCCACTTGCCCCCTCCTCTTGGAACATCGGCAGGCAGAGACCACCAGGAGAGCCCGGCAGGGATCAGAGCCTGGGGAGGTGAGGGGAGGGGGTGTCTGCGGTTGTGGAGGGCGGGCTGAGCCCAGAGACTTCATGGAAGCACAGCCTGCTCCAGTGGGAGCCCGGCTGCTCTGGCTGCCAGGTGATGTCTGCACGTACTTTGGCTCTGGAGGCTTCTCTCTGGAAGGGCTCTGCTCTTCCCTGGCAGACTGGGGAGGGGGAGAGCCACTGATAGCCCAAGCAGCTAAGATCCTCCAGGTAAAGGAACTGAGGCACAGAGGGCATGAATGGCTCATAGACAGACACACAGCAGTTGGGGCCTGGCAGGCTAAGAATAACAAAGATAGTTGTAATAGTAGCAAGAAAAGCAACTTGTGCCAAGGTCATTTCAATCTGAATCTTAGTAAGAAAAACATGGTGTCGTGGAAAATGGGCTAGATTTGTTTCTAGGCAAGGGAGCTGGGTTCAAATCCTGCCTCTGCCACTTGCCATGTGAACTTGGCTAAAACACGCAACTCCTTCAGACCTCAGTTCATCTGTAAAATTCAAAAAAAGGGGGGGATGAACTAATGGCTGCTGAGATCCTGCATCTATGACCCCATGGGCCTACAAAAAAGAGGAGGAGGAGGTTAAGTAATGATAACAGCGGCACATTTTCCTTGTGGTGCAGGAGAAGGTGTCCTGGATTTGGAGTCAAAAGATATGGATTCAAATTCCAGCTCTGTCAATTACTAGTAGTTATGTGACCTTGGGTAAGTCACTTAATTTTTCTCTATATGTTTGCATCAGAGAGACAGACAGACAGACAGACAGAGACAGAGAGAGAGGTGGGCCAAGCAGGGGGGCAGGCCTGAAGGCTGGAGCAAGCCAACATTCTGGAGAAAGGTGCATGTGGCAGACGGATACAGCTGCTGAAAGGTTCTCTAAGGGAAAGAAGACCAGGAGCCTGAGTCAGCTCGTAGACACTTGTCTGAAGCAAAGGGATCTGAAATCTCCCCTCTCCTCAAGGCTAAGTAAGGATAAAGAGAGCAGAGGGGAAGCCAGCCCGTGAGAACATCCCATGATGATCTGGTCTAAGGTCTGCGCACCGAATCATGGCTTTCCCCTAGTCTGCCCTGTCAACTTCTCTTTCCTCCATGTGGACAGAGAATCACAGAGTGTCAAAGTTGGAGTGACCTTAAAGTACAGGTCAGAGCTAGAAGGAACCTCAGGATGTAAAAAGATTCGAGCTTGGAGGGCCCTTACACCATGAAGTGTCAGAGCTGGGAGGGAGCTTAGAACAGAGAATGTTCAAGTTGGGAGGGGCCTATCCCTCCAATCTTATGATAATAAAGATGATGATGATGATGACGACGACGATGGTGGTGATGATGATGATGACGATGATGATGACGATGACGACAATGGTGGTGGTGGTGGTGGTGGTGGTGATGATGACAGGCTATCAAGCCTATCTAGTCCAATCTTTCTCATTTTCTAAATAAGGAAATATTGCCCGTGGTCACACAGGTAAGAAGCCTCTGACTCTATAGGTCTATCATGTCACTCTCTCCTACACCAAAAATGAAAAACCTCCTCAAAACTGAGGGAAGAGGGAGCAAAGAAATCCAAGAAAGAGAAGGAAGCTCTCTAGGCACAATAATATTTAGAGCAGCTCTCTCCATGGTAGCCCCAAAGTGGAAACCAAGGGGGTGGCCCCCCATTGGGGAATAGCTCAACAAAGAGCAGCATATCAACATAATGGAGCATGACCCTGCCACTAGAAATGGTGAAACAGGCAATTGCAGAAGAAACGGGGCGGCCCATTATGGGCTGAGGCTGAGCCAAATGAGCAGAACTGGGGGAACAGCTTCTACAGTGACTACCCCATTCTAGAGAAAAACAACTTTGAAAGATGTTAGAACGCTGATCAACACGATGATGAACCACAAGGCTAAAAGAAGGAACATAAAACATGCCGCTCACCTCCTGACAAAGAGATAATGACCTTAAAATGCAGACATAGACATTTTCAGATGAGGCTTAAGTGGGAATTTGTTTAGCTGGGCTGTGCAGCTATGTACTGAGAGTTTTGTTTTTTGGTGAGTTTTTTAAAAGCTTGTTTAATAAGGTAGAGGATAATGGGAGAGCTAGGTTAATCTTTTAATGTGTTACTTGGGAAATAAATCTATCTATATATCTATATCTATGTGTGTATGAATATATATATATATATATACACGTACGTGTGTATATGTGTGTGCGTATATGGAGAGACAGAGACAGAGAGAGAGAAGGAGAAAAAGAGAGAGGAAAAAGAAAGGGAGGGAGAGAAGGAGAGGGAGGGAGAAAGGGAGGGAAGGAGGGAGGAGGGAGAGAAACTAAAAATACAGAATATAGAATGTCAGAACTAGGAGGGTCCCAAGAACACAGGATATTAAAACTGAAAGGGACCTTAGAATGCATCTTGTCTAGCATCTTCTCTCCATTTTAAAGAGTGGTAAACTGAGGCCCAGACAGGAGAAGTATCACAGCTAGTAGAATAACCAAGACTAGAACCCAAGTCTCAATCCCAAAGGACTAATGAAACATACTACCTGCCTCCAGAGAAATGACCAATTTTGATTCAATACAGACTGAAGCAGGCAATTTTTCTTTTTCTTTTCTTTCTTTTATTCAAGTCTTCTTGTACAAAATGACTAATATGGAAATGTTTTCCATAACTGTACATGTATAACCTATATCTGATTGCTTACCATCTGGGGGGGGAGGGGAAGGATGGATGGATAGAATTTCAAACTCAAAACTTTAAATAAAAATGTCAAACAACTAAAACAAAATAAAAAAAAAGAACCCAAGTCTCCTGCTTCCCAGTCACTCCCTGCTACCAACCTACCCCCACCCTCCCCCTTGGGCTGCGCTCTTCCTCCCTGGTCCAGCCCCTTCCCCCTCCTGAACCTCAGCTTTCAAACCTGGCTCAGGATGAGACGTAGGGACCTTTCCATATATTTTTATAAAACAACTCTCTGTGTCATGTATTGGCCATGATTTAGGGTTTTATTTTTCTTTTTTTAATGGAGCAATACAAGGAATTAGCCATGGCAACGACTGTCCTTCCAGTTCCAAAAAGCAAGCTCTCCTCTCTACCCTGGACAGAAAAACTTGATTTTCCTGGCCAGCTCCTCTCCTCCGAGGCAACAAAGAGCCACCTGCTGCTCCTGTGGAGGGCCACAGGAAGGGAGGGGAGGGGAAGAGACGGATAATTAAAGCAGGGAAGAAAGTCTGGGAAGGGTGGCTTTCTGTACCAAGATCTAGCTCTCATGGAAGCACCCAAATCCCAACTAAGGCTTTCATGCATTTCCTTGTCTGGTATCTGCTCAGTCCCTCCACCTCACATCGGGCTCTGGGTCCCCTCTGGTGTTCTGAGTGCCATAGTCCTGTAGGATTTCCTTCCAATCCAACTTAAGACCGTGTTTTTGGCAGTCACACCTTTCCTCTGCACATCCAGTCACCTTCTGTGTCCTAGAATTTCTATAATGATTTAAGGTTTGCAAAGCCCTTTGTTGTTCAGTCATTTTTCAGTTGTGTCCAACTCATCGTGACCCCATTTGGGGTTTTTTTGGCACAAATACTGGAGTGGTCTGACATTTCCTTCTCTCCAGTTCATTTTACAAATGAGGAAACTGAGGCAAACAGGGTTAAATGACTTGCCCAGGGTCACACAGCTAGTAAGTGTCTGAGGCCAGATTTGAACTCACAAAGATGAGTCTTCCCAATTCCCAGCCCAGTACTCCATCCCCTGCAGCGCCCCCTAGCTACCCACAAAGCCCTTTCCATAGCCTATTTCATTCCATCTTTACAACAGCCTTCTATGGAAGATCCTCCTTATTCTCCTGGTTTCACAGATGAAGAAACTGACACAGAAAGGAGTTAAAAGCTTTGCCCAGGATTACACAGCTGGTAATTGTCTGAGGGAAAACTTGAACTCAGGTCTTCCTGACTCCACCTTTGATATTTTATTCTCTAAGCCAGAGATTTTCAAATTTTTTGGTCTCAGAACTCTTTTACATGCCTAAAAATCATTGAGAATTCCCCAAAGAGCATTGGTTTATATGAGTTATATCTATTTATATTTACTGTTAGCGATTAAAACATCTCACACTTATTATGAAAACAGTTATGACCTCACACACACCCCCAAAGGGTCTCAGGGACCCCCCAGGAGTTCTCACATCCTTTGAGGACTGCTACTGTAAACTACCAGCCCTCTCCTCCCACCTCCGAGATGGCATCCATAATAAAGAGACTGTAAGAAATGAGGAGTAGAAGAATTCAGATAACTCTAGAAAGATTTATAGGAACTTATGAGGAGTGAAATAAGCAAAATGAAAATGAATAGCCCCCATCCCCTTTGGGGATTCGTGATGATGGGCTTTTCCCTCCATCATCCATTCTGAATATCCTCTTCCTGTTGGCCAAGAGAACTTTCCATTGGCTGCAGAGCTGGGACTCATGGATGTGCTTCAAGGCTAATCCCTGGTCCTTAGGATCTCTCCTTATTGCTGGACTTGATGACTCTCTGCACTGTGGAAGGTCAGTAGGACAAGGACATCTCTCTCCTGACCCAGCACTAGACTTTAAGCCTGTGCCTGGGATGGGGCCAGTTCCCGGTGGTTTCTTTTCTTTGGTACAAGATGTTGTAAGGCCTAGAAAGGCAGTAATGGGTATCTTCTCCATCCAGGTGGACCTCCAAGGGGCGGGGTATCATCTGATAGCCCATAGTGTTCAGTGGTCATTCCATGGAATAAGTAAATCTGGGCCCTGACCACGTCAGGGGATACAGGCTCACCACTGATGAACTTGGTTCTTTGAGATAACAAGGCAAACTCTGGATTATCCCTTTATTCCCCAACCTTACACCCCCTCCTTCCATGATATTTGGGCAAGGGTACATCTAAGCTGCTTCAGAGAGGATTGGCCACTAAACCAAGAAGGGTCAACTGCTTAGTAGATTGTAAGGGAGTAAATCTACCCTCTGATTCTCTCTTCTCCAGAATGTACGGCATGTAGCATGTAATGTTCTCTCCTTCTCTGTCTCTGTCTCTCTCTCTCCTTCTCTCTGTCTCTGTCTCTCTCTCTGTCTCTCTCATTCTCTCTCTCCATCTCTCTCTCTCTCTCTCTCTCTCTCTGTCTGTCTCTTTCTCTGCCTCTATCTCTGTAAGTTTTGTCTTCATGGGAGGAAGAAATCCACCCTTTCCATCCCCCCCACCTCCAACAAATATGCCAACCTGAGACATATATGCTACCTAGGCAAGCTTGGGCTGTTTCTCCTGCTCAGCATTTCTCTCCCTGGGCTTAGGGACCTAAACAGCAATCCTGAGAGTTGGACTCTTGGGGAGTAGTTACCTTGGGTGTCTTCAGTTAGTGTTCACCATGCTATGGGAGGTGACTCCTGTAGCTCCTTTAGTGCTTCTTGGAGAAGAAAATTGTCATAGATAGAGGAACCCAAGTCCTAACCTGGCTTATCAGAAGCATGGATCTGGGGGGACACAGCAGGGCTGACTCAAAGGCAGAAAGTTGATTCATTCATCCTGCAAAGTGCTTCAGGTTTTGAGGTTTTAAGTATCAGACTCCCAGGAGAATATGATAGTAACATATGAAAATAAATTGGAAAACCACAAGGCTAGCTGTTATTATCTTAAGTCACCGCTTCATTTTTGTCTTGGTTATTGTTCACTTATGTGTCTTTTGTGTGCAAGAAATAAATAGCTGTCCTATACCTGATCTACATTGTGCACTGAGAACCTTTCTATTTGGCATTTGGAGGCAAACCTAAGCTTTAAGTCATTTTCCCCAGGGTTCCAAGGCATAAAGAGCCAGAGACAACGAAATAGACTATGGCTACTCTCTTTTATAAACTAGTTTCTCTCCTCCCCCACCCCCAGACTGAGCCCTACCCATAATGGTAGGTACAGACTTGGGGCTCCGTCTTTGGTGGGAGAGGGAGAAGGTGAGCACCCCCACCCCCTGATCCCAGCAGCAGTTCTGTGTTTTTTATGTTAGAAGTGTCTACATCAGGGGTGGGGACCCTTTGGTCTTGAGGCCACATGTGACCCTCTAAGTCCTCAGATGTGGCCCTTGGACTGAATCCAAACTTTGATTTGATGTGGCCTCGAGGCTGAAGGCCTAGAACATAATAGGTGCTGAATAAACACTTGCTGATTGGTTCATTACTCGCCACAGACTGGAAAATGCCTTTAAGAAACAAGAATCACAGAATCTTAGTATTGAAAGGAATTTTTTTCAGTTGCATGAAAGGAAATGATGACCCTGAAGAAGTTAATGAAACATATTTCCCTCCTCACAGAAGAGAGGTGGGGGACTATGAGGGCAGAATGTTATATGCATTGTCAGAACTGGTTCCTGCATAGGTGTCTTTGCTTAACTGTTTATTTTTGCTACCAGGCAGAGTTCAACTCAAGGGACCAGAGGGTGAATATATAGAAGTGTCTGTGATATAAAAATAAAAGGTGTCTTGACTAAGTCACTTGAACTCTCTGGGCCTCAATTTCCTTATCTGTAAAATGCAGGAATTGGCCTACATGACCTCTAAGGTCCCTTCCAGCTAGGGGTTGGAGTCAAGAAGACCCGAATTCAAATCATGCCTACTAGCTGTGTGACCCTGGGGAAGTTGCTTAATGTCTTTTAGCCTTGCCTGTGAAATGAGAAGCCTCTAAAATTTCTTCTAGCTTTAAATCTATGATTCTATGCCCTTTAAGAAAACAGTTTCAATAGAATGCATTTATAAACAATTTTATAGGCATCAATAAACTTAAGTTGTTTTTTAAAAAAAGACATATTAAGTGGTTGTGTTTCTTGTGAGGATCTGCACTTTGCTGATCTCACAATCTCTCCTCCGGTGCCTCTTGTTTAAAGACTTTTCCATATTGCCTTTTGTATTTGTGTGAGGGCCAGCCAGTCAGGAAGAAGGGGGGAGAAGGAGGGGGGTCGGCGCTGTCCAGGAGAGCCAAATGCTAATGAGGGATTCAGCGAAGGGAACCAAAGAGTGATTCAGGCCTTCAGGTCCCTTCCTATCTCGCTCCCCACAAGCCCATCAGGAAGGCGAGGGGGAAATTCTTTGCCCTCCTTGTTTGGTTTAATAAGATTTTGGTGGTGCTTCATAGAAGGCCCAAGGAGAAACAATCAAGGCCTTCCCATGCTTTTCCGGTGCCTTTCAGAAAAGCTCCCTGGCTTTGTTTTCAGAAATACAAATACCGAACCGGGTATAGGTTATTTTTAGTGGATTCTTTCTCTGTTATATTAAATGACTCCCAGTGGCATAACCCCGGAAACACAATTGCTTTGAGTCTCTCTGATCTTTGGGGCAGAAGTGGGAAGTGTTCACAGACAGAAAGATCCTTTTCAGAACCAAAGATAACAGGATCTAAACTGGAAAGAACCTTAGAGACCAGCTACCCATCCCCAAATATGACTCCCTTCTACATGAATGGATAGATGAATGAACAAATGGGTGGATGGATGGATGGATGGATGAGTGGATGGATGAATGAATTGGTGGATGGATGAATGGAAGGATGGATGAATGAACAAATGAATCAATAAATGGATGAGTAAATGAAAAGGAAGTTATTAAGTGCAATGGCAAAACCCTAAAAACCTGCTTGTTTTGAGTCTCTCAGAAGGTGGGTGAGGGAGGAGAGGTAAGGGGGAATGTTCACAGACTGACAAATCCCTTTCAGAACCAAAGATAACAAGATTTGAGCTAGAAGACCCCCTCAGCAGCTCTCTAGTATAATCCATATACAAATATAAATTCCTTTACCAGCACAAATGAATGAAAAGACACGTATTGAGCTCTTACTATCTGCCAAGTACTAAGGATAAAAGACAATAAAAAGACAATAAAGAGACAATCCCTGCCCTCATCTAAACTTTGTCACCCTCTGCTTGAAGACATCTGCTGAGCAGGAGCCCCTCCTTCCTATGGCAGCTCATTCACCTTGACCCCAATCATTAGGCATCATTTTTTTAGGTCAAGGCTAAACATTTCCTTTTACACCTCCCATACACCATTCTTTGTTTTGCCCTCTTGGGCCAAACAGAACAAGTGGCTTTTTTCTTCCACAGGACAGCCCTTCAAATACTTGAATATAGGGGCAGCTAGGTGGCACAGTGAGTAGAGCACCAGCCCTGGAATCAGGAGGACCTGAGTTCAAATCCGGCCTCAGACACTTGACACACTTACTAGCTGTGTGACCTTGGGCAAGTCACTTAACCCCAATTGCCCTGCCTTCCCCCCTCCAAAAAAAAAACAAAACTAATACTTGAATACGGCTCTCATGTTCTCTCCCAATCCCAAATCTTTTTTTTTTTCTGAACTATCCAGCCCCCATCTCCCATATAGACCCAAGGGCCTTCATTACCCAGGATGACCTCCTCTGGGAGTCCTCCTACCTGTGAATGTCCTTTTGGTGTACAGAATTGAACATAATACTAAAGATATGGAAGTATCCCCTCCAACTCCTGAACATTTTGCCTCTCTTAAAGCAACCCAAGATTGCATCGGTGGTTCTGGAGGCCATGTCACACCGCCCACTCAAATCCATAAAAATATTAAATAGCATTAGGTAAGGACAGATCCCTGGGGAACTCCACTAGAGACATTGAGTCATTTGGGTCCAGCCATTCAAGCAGCTCTGACTTCAGCAATCTATGTGATCATCTGCCCCACAAATCCCCATCTTGTCCCTTAAGAATAACATGAGGAACTTTGGGAGGAGCTCTGTTGAAGCCATTGGCGTTTTATCCAAAAGTTCCAAAAATGAAGTTAATCTGGCCTTCCCTGCTTCTTTGCAATTGGTGCTTCCCTTTCTAACTATTCCTTCATAAAATATTTTAGAATTTTACCAGGAATCAAATCCAAACTTACTGGCATAGAGTTTGTTCTGGTTTTGACTTCCCCACCTTTCCCTGACTGCCTTCTCATTCTGGAAATTCAGTCAGCACTTGTGGCCTCTACCCTGGAACATCCCTCCACCTGAGGCCTTCTCACTCTAGAACATGCCTCCCCCCCTACCCCACCCTCACTCCCCCCACCCACCACCCACCCCCCCACCCCGCGCCCAGGCCTTTTCACTCTACATCATCCCTCCTGACTTGAGGCCTTCTCACTCTAGAACATTCTCTACTCCTGAGGCTTTTTCAGTTTCTTATCTCAGAACAAGACCTCACAGCCCTCCCTCATTTAAATCCAATTCACTTGCAAGTCATGACATTGGCTTCCTGGTGTCATTGGTCCTCTTCTAAAATGAAGAATGGTGATCTGTGAATAGTAGTAGCTGCCCCATTGGCCAATTCCAGTTGGTCAATGCAGCTCCTCCCTTCCTTCCCTCCTTCCCTCTGTTCCTCCCTCCTTTCCTCCTTCCTTCCCTCCTTGCTTCCCTCCTTGCTTCCCTCTCTCTTCTACCTCCCTTTTCTCCCTCTGTCCATATAGAGAATCACACTCTTACTTGTGGGTACTCTGACCAAAGGAATATAAATTTTGATTGCTGAAACCTCACACAATATCTTATGGTTTATGGGCTAGATTTATTTTTTAAGGACTGTGCCTTAAACCCAAACCACTCTGGCTGTCATTGATTGGCCAACGATAGGTCCCAGCCCAAGCCTCACTTGGTCTCTGTTTGGGCTCAGAGGGAGTGTAAATAGTAATTGTGTCTATTTTGGCCAGAGACCCTGAAGATCTTTCCCTTCCAGGGTGATTTTGTTTTGTTTTGTTTTGTTTTTTGGGTTTTTTGATTAAGTAGAGAGGTGATTTTTTGCCTCATTTCTTACTTAGCCTTAATCACTGAATAGGCATTGCCTCAGCCAAACCAAAACCTAGGAAAGACTTTAACTTGAAAAGGCCAAGGTCCCTCAGTGCATCCAGGGCCATCTCCAGTCATCTTGATCCATCTTGTCCCTGGACCCAGATGGCTCAGGAGGAGAGAGTGAGGCTGGTGACTGCACAGCTCCCTCGCTTAAATCCAGTTCATTTGCATGTCATGGCATGATGTTCCTGATGTCATGGTTTTTTTTGAGAATGAAGGACAAACAGGAAGGAAGGAAAGATTTCTTATTTATCCTGTCTTTAGCTTGCCTGGTATGGATTTGTTTGCATGTTGTCTCCCCTGTTAGGGTGTGGGGTTCCTGAGGGCAGGGGCTATCTTTTGCCTCTTTTTGTATCCCCAGACCTTAGTACAATGCCCGCACATAGTCCTGCCTCAATGAATGTTTATTGTCTGACTGTTTGACTCACCAATGGGGGCTCTTTTTCATGTTTGAAGTGGATTAGATGATGTCTGAGATCCCTTCCAACTTTCCTTCAATTCGACAAGACTTAATGTGTACACAAGCCTTTGAGAAGCTTTAATTCAATTATGGGGAAACACCATGTTAGTAGAAAAGCAAATTCCAAATAAACACAAAGTAATTCCCAATGGCAGGACCCTAGCAAATGGGGAAAAGATTGAGCTGAGCTTTGAAGGAAGTCAGACATCCAAGGAGGAGACGGTGCCTCTAGGCATGGGGAAAGAACCTTGGCCAACTCTAAAATTCTGTGCTTTCCCCTAAGTTGGCCGAAGTTCCTAAATTCTTGAAGTATTGGGGAAGTAGTCTTCTTCCCCCTGTATGTCAATGCCTTTCTCACAGACAGTCTCCTTTCCAAAGTCTCTACCCACAAAGTCACATTTCAAAAACAAGCTGAAACACAATACTTGTGGTCCAGGCTAGAGAGGGAAGTAGTCCATTCTCCCCTGCAGGGATGCTGTGCCTCAGAGATGACAGCCTAAAGTCAGGAGTGGGAGGCCAGGGTACACAACTGAGCTCCAAGAATCCTTTGCTTTCTGCAGGTGCTGGCAATGAAACCTAGTTAACTACCATCTTAAGGAGGGAGAAGGAAAGTGGAGACATGGCCAGCAAGGCAAAAACGTTGTGAAACACCTGAAGCGAGAATAGAATTCGTTTCAGCCAGCATTTCATAAGTACCTACAATGTGCCTGAAGAGAAAAATACTAAAATACTGACTGCCATTTTCGTAAGTTCCTTGAGATAAGGGATTGTCTTCCTTGTGCCTTATATGTGTATCCGGCATATTTTTGTTGTTCAGTCATATCCGATTCTTCATGACTCCATTTGGGGTTTTCTTGGCAAAGATACGAGGGTGGTTTGCCATTTCCTTCTCCAGGTCATCTTACACATCAGGCAAATAGGGTAAAGTGACTTGCCCAGGGTCACACAGCTAGTAAGTATCAGAGGCCAAATTTGAATTCAGGTCTTCCTGACTCCAAGCCCAGCACTCTGTTCATTATGGTGTCCGCTAGCTGCATATTTATAAACACCTCCTGACAGGAGATTCAGGGTGGTATAGTAGAGGGCCAGTGTTAGAATAAGGAAGTCCTGGGTTCAAATTCTCCCTTTGACTCATACTGGCTATGCAGCTGTAGACAAGTTACTTCAACTGCGTCCTGGGATGCTAAGTCACAGAGAAGGCGCTAACCCGCATCCAGAGAGGGAGTTTCCTCACATGGGACGCGTTCCCTGTAACAATGAAATCACAGACAGAGTCCTAGCCCTCTCCCTAACCCTGAGGGTCCGTGTGGGATGCTGTTGGATAGGCTGCCTCAGCTCCAGGGCGGACCACACTCACTCAGACCGTCCTCACTGCTCCTGCCTCCCTACCACCCGGTAGCCAAGTGGTTCACTGGCTAGAGTATTGGGCTAGGAAGTCAGGAAGACCTAAGTTCAAATTCCGTCTCATTCGCTTAATAGCTATGTGACCCTGGGTAAGTCATTTCACCTCTATTTGCCTCCGTTTCCCCATCTAGAAAATGGGGATGATAATAATAGCACCTCCCTCCCAGGGCTGTTATGAGGATCAACTGAGATAATATTTATTTATAAACCATTTTGCAAACCTCAAAGTGATATATGTGTGTATGTGTATATATACTATCATTAATATTGTTAATTATTGAATTTGCTCCCAGGTACAAAAATTCCTAATTATAACTCTGGTTGGAATGTAGATTATTAGACCTGGGTGAGACCTAAGAACCTGGTGTGTCAGAACTTGGAGGGCCTGAGAATGCAGAATACAAAGGCCAGAAGGTGCGTTAGAACGTAGAATATCAGAGATGAGAGGGATCTTAGGACATTGAATGTAGGAGTCCAGAACGAGGGTGAGGAACCTGCAATCTCGAGGTCACATGTGGCCCTCTAGGTCCTCAAGTGCTGTCCTTTGACTGAATCCAAAGGATTTGTTCTATGAAGTTTGGATTCAGTCAAGAGGCAGCACTTGAGGACCTAGAGGGCCACATGTGGCCTCGAGGCTGCAAGTTCCCCATCCCTGCTCTAGAGGGTCTCAGGATGTAAAATGTCAGGTCTGGGAAGGACCTCAGAGACCATCTAATCCAATTTCCTCATCTGACAAATTAATAAACTGAGACTAAGCAAAGAGAAATGGATTGTCCAAGTTCATACAGTAAGTAGATGGAAAATCTCAAAGTAAAACCCAACCCTCCTGACTCCCAGACCTGAGGGAAAGGAGCTGGTAAATATTTTAACAACTGGCTCTCTTTTTCTAAGAAACATGTGCAACACACTTTAAAGTTTAATCTGTGTTATTAACATTTTCTCCATCACTTTTTTACACCCACATAATCAAGAAAACAATGAATCAAAGCCTGGTTTGTGGAATTTTCTGGTTTCTGAGGTGTGAATACAATGAAATTTTAACAATCAGCTCTCTAAAGCCAGTACAAGCTGGCTGCAACACATCCCTAGCAGCTTCAGGCATCAAAATGGCCCTTCACTAAAATCTGGGTGAGGATTTTACTTCAAATTAATCAGTGGCTCTGTGGAAATCCACTGTGTTCCTGAACCCCACCCCAGAGAACGTTGTCTCACCCAACTCCCCAAGGGGATTACTCTGGAAGGCTATGAGTCTGACCTTTCACTGAAGTGACTATCAAGAGGGAAGTCCATTTGGCAGAATGTCAAGGACAGTTGGACATGGGGCAGGAAGGGGGTGAATGAATCTACACAGCCACCAGGGAGGGGAAGCTTCAGTCACTGTCTGGAGAATCTGAGGACGGTGCGGACAACCAATCCCAATTCACAGATCCCAGAATCTGCCGTTTTTTTCCAAGAGTCGTTCAGCCTCTGATAATTAGCTGCAGGGGTTTTGTCTTTGCCAGCAGAAGGATTGGGAGATTTTACGCAATTAACCAGATAATTCAGGCCTTTGTAAAAAGCATTTATGGTTCTTGGATTTACACAGAAAATTCTTCCTGTTTTCCAAATTGTTTCCATTTCATCCAGTCAGCTTTCCTTCTCCTTTCCAAATCTATCAACCCTTCATGGTCTCACTCATGTCTTACCTTTCTCCATGAAGCCTTTCCTGACCAGGTTAGCCTTCACTGATTTCACTCCTCTCAATGGCTACAACACATATCCGATCCACAAGTCCATTGGATCATTAATCATATTACATCGTGAGCTCCTTGGGGGCAGAAACCATGTTTTTCTTCTTTTCAGATACTCAGTGCTTAGCACACAGTAAGTGCTTAATAATGTTTATTGACTATCTTAGAATTGGAAAGAATCTTAGAGACCACCAAGGGTACAAACCCTTCATTTGACTGAGAAGGAAACCCAAGCTGAGAAAGTTACAATGAATCGCTCAAGGTCATCCACATAAGAGGTATCCAAGCCAGGATTCAAATCTGGATCTCTTGACCTGTGTTTTCAATCAGTCAAACAACAAACATTTATTAAACGCCTACTGTGTGTCAGGAACCATGCTAAGCACTGGGGATATGAAAAGAGGCAAAACACAGTCCCTGCCCTCAAGGAGCTTATAATCTAATGGTTTTCATAGAACTGGGGAGAAGAATGAGCCATCAGTGTAACATGGAAATTGAAATTTTTAAAAAACCTAAAGATGTTCTGTCTTCATGTATTTTCTCTGACTGTCTCCATGCCGAGAATGATCTCCTTCCTCATCTCCACCTCCTGCCTTCCTTTAAGTCACGGCTAAAATCCCAGCTTCTGCACGAAGCTTTTCTCAGCCCCTCTTAATTAACGCCTTCTTTCTTTGATCACCTTCCATCTGTTCTGTGGATATCTTGAGCACACCTAATTACTTCCCTGTGGTCTCCTGCATTCTATGTGAGCTCCATGAGGGCAGGGACAGGTGCCTTTTTTATTCTTGGTACTTAGCATTGTGTATGGGATACACTAAGTGCCTAATAAATGTTTGCTGACTAACTGACTGCGGATGAATTAAGAAGGGTAGAGTGTCCAGAGCCAGAGAAGAGATGGTCTCAGTGTGCTCCCACTGCATCCTGGGCCATCTCCAGTCCTCCTGGTGAATATCAGGCCACTGAACTCAGATGGCTCTGGAGGAGAGAGTGAGGCTGGTGATCTTGCACAGCCCTGCCTCACTTAAATCCAATTCACTAAAAGTTGTGGCATCACCTTTCTGATGCCACGGTCCTCATCGAGAATGAAGGACAAACAACAACAGGAAGGAATGAAGGAAGGAAGGAAGGGAGTTATCTTGATTTATGTCTTGCCACTGGATCCAGATGGCTCTGGAGGACGACGTGAGGCTGGTGCCTTTGGACAGCCCGCCTTCACTCAAATCCAATTCACTTGCAAGTCATGGAATCACCTCCCCAATGCCATGGTCCTCTTTAAGAATGAAGGACGAACGACAAGAACAACGGCTGCCCACATCTGGACTATTGCATTCAGGGCTGGCGATCACAATTTAGAAAGGACACTGATAAACTCACTAATGAGATGAGCATCCACATTGGGAAAGTGACAAGTGACCGCGTGAAGATCTGCTGAAAGAACTCCGAGCTTTTAGCCTGAAGACGGGCAGATTCACAATAGCTTTTGGCTGTGTATTTAAAGGGCCATCTTGTAGAAGAGGGAACAGCCATATCCTGCCTGGCCCCAGAGGGCAAAGTGAGGAACAATGTATGGCAGAAAGTGGCAGAGAGGCCGATTTGGGCTTGATATAAGGACAAACTTCATGACAGTTGATCTGGACCTGAGTTGGAGGAACTAACATTCGAACTCAGGGCTCCTGAGTCCAACCATAGCCCTCTTCTTATGGCTAGCTAATTCCCCACAAATGTGGTAGTTAATACATGTTTTTTTAAATATTTTATTTTCATGTATTTATGTTACACATGTTTATACAGTTGATATGGCGTGTATATACAATATATTTTATTTTCACATTTTTAAAAATAACATTTATATAGTGCCTACTATGTGCCAGGTACTGTGCTAAGCATTTTACAATTATTAGCAGATTTGATCCTCACAGCATGGGAGGTAGGTGCAATGATTATCCCCATTTTACAGAAAAGGAAACAGAGGCAAATGGAGTCACTTGCCTAGGGTCTCACAGCTAGTAGGTTTTTGAGGTCAGATCTGAACTCAGGTCTTCCTGACTCCAGGCCCAATGCTCTATCCACTACGATACCTAGTGGTCCCATCTTTCCTTCTAAAAATAAATTTCTCCCCTCCTCTACTCCTCTAGGCCCTCTCTTGTAACAAAGAATAAAAAAGAATGAGGAAAAAGGGGGAGGACCCAGCAATAGGAATATATTAATAATGTGGCAATACAGGCAATGTTCTGCACCCACAATCTCCCACCTCTGCAAAGAGCATATGGGGTCTTCATTAGTCACCCCAATTCATACATGGCCCCAATGGAAAAGGGGGATCTTGTGGAAGGCAAATAAATGACCTTGCTCTGAACCCTGGGCTCCTTGCTGACGGGCACCTATGGGGCCTGGGGACAAAGCAAGCTAGGAAACACCAGGCCCATACCCCCAAGTTGTAGACTTCAAAGTCACCACACTGGGCTATGAAGACCTGCAAGAGCTTTCATGTGAAATAACGAAACTGCCAGAGCCAAAGCAACTGGCCCCAGCTGGGCTCGCTCAGGGAGATGGGCCCTCCAAGCCAAGAAGGCAAAGCCTGACATAAAAGGACAATTAATCACTTAGACAAACAGGCCACCAGTGAGACAGACAGACAGGAAACCAGGCAGGGAGAAAAACTAAGTGACAGACAGACAGACAGACAGAAAAACCAAGTGACAGACAGACAGGGAGAAAAACCAAGTGACAGACAGACAGACAGGGAGAAAAACCAAGTGACAGACAGCTGGTTAGGGAGGTAACAGCTTAGCTCACAAACCATCATGAGTTTATTAAGCAACTGAAGGACACAGAGTGTCTTGGGGTGAAGGCTGGAGTTATGAGGCTAATTTTGCACCCCAGAGGAAGGGCCTTGGGTTCTAGCCATGGCTCTCCTGGGAACTTGCTGTGCTCCCCTGAAATGGTCCTCTCCTGCCTCTGGGCCTCAGTTTCCTCACCTGTAAAAAGAAGGGCTGGGACTAAGTGAGTGCTATGGTCCCTTCCAGCTCCAGACCCACAATCCCCTGCAAAGCAGTGAGCCCAGAGTCGGGAAAATGTAGGGTCATTTCTCACCCTTACGCTCTATGTTCTATGTTCTATGTTCTATGTGCTACAGTCTCTTCTATGCTTAGCATTCTATTGTCCGATAGCCCCTCGTGGCTTTTCTAGTCTTGTTCTGAGGTTCTTAGGGACCACAGAATTAGTGTTGGGAGGGATTTTAGAGGGCAGCTAGGGGGTGCCATAGTGCACAGAGCACCAGGTCTGGAGTCAGGAAGACCTGAGCTCAAATCTAGCCTCAGACACTTACTACCTTTGTGACCTTGGGCAAGTCACTTCACCTGTTTGCCTTAGCTTCCTTATCTGTAAAGTGAGCTGGAGAAGGAAATAGAAACCACTGCAGTATCTTTGCCAAGAAAACCCCAAGTGGGCTCATGGAGAGTCAGATATGACTGAACAACAAAGTGTAATCGCCTTATTCTACAGATGAGGGAACCGAGGCATACTCAAACCAGGCATTCTGTGCTCTAAGCACTCTTCCCTTTCTAACATTTTATTGTTTGGGCCCTTCCCATCTTCCTACCCAGCTCTGATATTGTATGATCTAAGCTCCCTGACAACTCGGACATTCCATGTTCTAGGTGATGTGGGTAGGTGGCATAGTGAATGGAGCAGTAGGCAGGGAGGTAAGAAGATCTGAGTTCAATTCCTGCATCAGATCTTTCCTAGCTGTGGGACTCTGCGAAAGATGCCTAGTCTCTCACAGTCTCAGTTCTCTCACTTGGGAAGTGAAGAGGTTCAACATAATGGCCCCTAAGGTCCCTACCAGCTTTAAATCGGGGCTCCTGTGGTCCTTCCCAGCTTCCAAATGCCTGGAAGATATTCTATTCTGAGGTCCCTCCCAACCCTGACATCCCCTGTTCTAGGGCCCTCCAGCCCTGACATCCCCTGTTCTAGAGCCCCTCCCAGCTCTGAGTTCCTCTGTTCTAAGGCCCCTCCCAGCCCTGACATCCCCTGTTCTAGGGCCTTCCAGCCCTGACATCCCCTGTTCTAGAGCCCCTCCCAGCCCTGACATCCCCTGTTCTAGAGCCCCTCCAGCCCTGACATTCCCTGTTCTCTAGACCGTCCCATGCTGAGGTCTGAGCTGAGCTTTGACCATCCTCTCTCACTCCCATCACTAAGACCTTCTAATTCCTAGAGAGCTCACTCCTCGTACTCTCTCCCTGTCTAGGAAAAGTTCCCAGATCTCTCACCAACCCCAGGATTGATTAAAAACCTCCCATCACAGATCCATCTAGTTATTGCCTGGAAATGCCTGGTGTCCTGCCCATTAGGAGCTGGCTGCTGGCTGTTCTTCCACTCCTTCATTCACTTCTCAGCCCAGACCCTCCAAACCCGAGTCGTTCTTGGCTCCCTCATCCTGGAATCCTTCATTGTGCCCCCAGACAGAAGAGAGAAAAGGACCTGGCAGCCATGGCACAAAGACACTGCTCACCCATCAGTCAGTGCCGTCTCTGAGGCTCCCCTTGCCTGGCTGCCGCCCCCCGGGCTGGTGGCAAATTACCCTCGGGCCAACGCCGTCATCACTTCTTGTTATCTCCTAGTCGCCCAATTTTCCAAGTGTGGGACAGAGGGGAAGGGAGGGTGACAGGCATTATGGGACACATTGTCTTTCTGAAAACCAGTTTACTGATAGCTGGTTAAGAGAGGAGGAGGAAGAGGAGGAGGAGGAGGAGGAGGAGGAGGAGGAGGAGTGGGAGTAGTAGCAGCAGTAGTAGCAGTGGTGGTGGTGGTGATGGTGGTGGCAGTAGTAGTAGCAGTGGTGATGGTAGCTAACTTTATATTGTGCTATGTTCCAGGCACTGGGATAAATGCTTTACAATTATGATCTCATTCGGTCCCCACCACCCTGAGAGGTCCCTGTTTTACAGCTGTGGAAATTAAGGCAGACAAAGGCGATGTGACTTTCCCAGGGTCACACAGCTAGCAAGGGAACTCATCCAGACTCCAGGTCCAGCGTTCAGTGTACTATGGCACCACCCAGCTGCTTTGATCAGCTAAGGATCATGGGATTTAAGTCTCTAGGGAACCATAAAGGTCATTTAGGTCTCCAGTCTCATTCTACATCAGAGGAAACTGTGGTCCAGAGAA